>NC_135802.1:139532226-139859978 GCF_964213995.1 Mustelus asterias
GCTGCAGTGAATGGAGTTTTGGCTGAGCGCCAAATTTTCCATTCTCTGGCAGTGGGCGCAGGACGGACAAGATCAGAGAATTCCGCCCAAAGAATAATCTGGAGATGAAACTGTCATAGCATCCATAATCCTTATGGAGGGGCTCCAATAGAATTGCCTGATACCACAAAAGCTTTAGTGCAATTCACAAGAATCTCACTGCTACATTTTGATTTCATGCTCTTTTAAAGACAATAAGCATAGCATTTTTGCCATACAGAAATGTTGCTAACAATATTTTGATAAATCTTAACTACAGGGGTTAGTTATGACTTGTAAATGAACCTCACAAATGAAGGAAATTACCACCTGTCATTGTTTTCCACACACCTTTTGCTATTTTAGTAATTTTCTTTCCAGAAGATCGTAAAACAGCAACTTTATAATGTCACTTTGTCATTGTGTTTCTATGCCCGTGAGAAAGTGATTTGCGTTTCCTTTGTTACTAGTAAGATTCACACTCCATTTGAGTAAGAACTAAAAGTAGTCTTTCACCAACTAGCACCTTTAGATGAAGTTGTTCCCACTCAGACTAGGCCTCGATCTGGTAAATTAGACAGGTGTGCAATAGCTGGAAAGGTGAATTCAATGTCTGTGCATACTATTGTAAACGGAAACATGTTAATCTCAATCAAGTTCAGGAACAGGTTTTATTGTTTTTACAGCTTTTTCCCACACTGGTGAAAATGTCCAATTTATTAAAAGCTGCTCAAAATAAACTCAATGAACATAAACATTTCTTTACAAAAAAAAGACAAAACATTCAAGTCTTTTGTCTTATTCTGAGCTGTCACTTGATTTTCTAGCCTTGTATTTCTTCTTTTTTATTTTCTTCTTCTTTCTCTTCTTCTCTTTCCTCCTTTTCTTTCTGTTCCTAGCTCCAGAATCTGAGGAGCTGGAACTCTGACTGTCTGATGTGGTGTCCTCTAACATCTGTTTCAGCTGTTGTATCCTGGAAAGAAAATGTCACATTACAGTCATTAGAACAAGTAATTGTGCTCACCGAGGACTTAGATTTTATTAAGTATTTCTTACTTCAACCATCACTAGACTAATAATCCTGAGACCCAGGCTAATGTTCTGTGGACATGGGCTCAAATCTCACAGTAGCAGCTGATGGAATTTAAAACATTTGGAATATAAAGCTAGTCTCAGCATTGGTGACCATCTCAACCATCATCAATTGTTGTAAAAACCCATCTGGTTCACTAATGTTGTTTAAGGAAGTCACTTTGGACTAATATGAGGAGAAATCTCTTTACACAGAGGGTTGTGAATCTTTGGAATTCTCTAACCCAGAGGGCTGTATGTTTAAGGTAGTGATTGATAGATTTCTGATTAAAAAGTAAATGGTTACGGAGATAGTGTGCATAAAAAGCATTGAACTGTCCGATCAGCCATGATCATATTGAATGATTGACAGGCTGAATGGCCTACTCCTGTTCCTATATTCTTACATCCTCAAAAGACTCTGTTTGTCAAACAGGATTTTCTTTAGGTGAAACCACGTTGATTTTCCTAACAATGCTATGTTTTCTTAAGAGCATTATTAAGACTTCCTTAATATTATTTCCATTATTTTTCCAACAATTGATGTTAGGCTAACTGGCCTATAATTCACTGCTTTCTCTCTCTCTCCTTTCTTGAAAAGCAGTGTAACCTTTACTAACTTCAATTCTGAGGCCAAGGGATTTTGGAAAATCATAGCTATCACATCCACCACCTCTGCAGCTATCTCATTTAGAACCCTAAAGTACAGGCCATCAGGTCCTGGGGATTTGTTGGATTTTTAGCCCTCAAGGTTCTCCAATTTTTTTATCTCTACTGATATTAATTTCCCTAATTTTCTGAGCTAATAGGTTGTTTATTTCTGGTTTGAAACTTGTCTTTTACTTTAGAGACAGACAAAATATTTGTTGACTACCTTTGCCATTTCCTCATTCCTCATGGAATCACTGGAGGCAGGGAGGGTCCCAGAGGACTGGAAAGTAGCTAATGTAATACCGTTGTTTAAGAAGGGAGGGAAGCAGCAGACGGGAAATTATAGGCCAGTTAGCCTGACTTTGGTCATTGGCAAGATTTTAGAGTCCATTATTAAAGATTAGATCGCGGAATACTTGGAAGTGCATGATAAAATAGGATGTAGTCAGCATGGCTTCGTCAAGGGGAGGTCATGTCTGATAAATCTGTTAGAGTTCTTTGAGGAGGTAACAAGGAAGTTAGATAAAGGAGAGCGTGATTTATTTAGATTTCCAAAAGGCCTTTGACAAGGTGCCGCCTAGGAGACTGTTGAATAAGTTAAGAGCCCATGGTGTTAAGGGTAAGATCCTGGCATGGATAGAGGATTGGCTGACTGGCAGAAGGCAGAGAATGGGAATAAATGGGTCTTTGTCAGGATGGCAGCCGGTGACTAGTGGTGTGCCTCAGGGGTCGGTGCTAGGACCACAACTTTTCACAATATACATTAACGATTTTGAAGGAGGAACTGAAAGGCACTGTTGCTAAGTTTGCAGATGATACAAAGATATGTAGATGGACAGGTAATATTGAGGAAGCAGGGAGGCTGCAGAAAGACTTGGAACAGGTTAGGAGAGTGGGCAAAGAAGTGGCAGATGAAACACAATGTGGAAAAGTGTGCGTTTATGCACTTTGGAAGAAGGAATGGAGACATAGACTATTTTCTAAATGGGGAAATGCTTAGGAAATCAGAAGCACAAAGGGACTTGGGAGTCCTTGTTCAAGATTCTCTTAAGGTTAACGTGCAGGTTCAGTCGGCAGTTAGGAAGGCATATGCAATGTTAGCATTCATGTCGAGAGGGCTAGAATACAAGAGCTAGCACGTACTTCTAAGGCTCTAGTCAGACCCCATTTGGAGTATTGTGAGCAGTTTTCGGCCCTGTATTTAAGGAAGGATGTGTTGGCCTTGGAAAAGATCCAGAGGAGGTTCACAAGAATGATCCCTGGAATGAAGAGCTTGTCGTATGAGGAACGGTTGAGGACTCTGGGTCTGTACTCATTGTAGATTAGAAGGATGAGGGGGGACCTTACTGAAACTTACAGGATACTGCGAGGCCTGGATAGAGTGGACATGGAGAGGATGTTTCCACTAGGAGGAAAACCTAGAACCAGGCTAAAGGACGATCCTTTAAAACAGAGATGAGGAGGAATTTCTTCAGCCAGAGAGTGGTGAATCTGTGGAACTCTGTCGCAGAAGGCTGTGAAGGCCAGGTCATTGAGTGTCTTTAAGACAGAGATAGATAGGTTCTTGATTAATAAGGGAATCAGGGGTTATGGGGAAAAGCCAGGACAATGGGGATGAGAAAAAAAATCAACCATGATTGAATGACAGAGCAGACTCGATGGACCGAGTGGCCTAATTCTGCTCCTATGTCTTCTGGCATTTTCTCCTGTCTCTGCTTCTAAGGTACCAATGATTACTTTAGATACTATCATCTTTTTTATAAACTTATAAAAGCTCTTACAAACTGTTTTTATATTTCTGGGTCGTTTATTCTCATATTCTACTTTATCCCTTTTAATAACCTTCGATGCCCCTTTGTTGGTGTCTAAATCCTCAGACTTGCTATTGCTTTTTTTGCAACATTGTAAGCCTCTTCTTTGCATATAATGCTACCCGTAACTTCTTGAGTGAGCCACAGGAGAGTCCCTACTTGCTCAGTTTTGTAATTCAATGGAATGTATTTTGTTGACCGTTTTGATTTGTTTTATTAAATGTCTTGCACTGTTCATTTATCTTCGTAACTTTTAATCCATTTACCCAATTAACCTTGCCAGTTCTCTCCTCATATCCAAATAATTGGCTTTGTTTAAGTAAAAGATTTTTGTTTGCAATTAGAAGCTGTAACTTTCAAACTTAAATTATGGTCATTATTTCCCAGTAGATCTCTCACTATGATATTAACTAATTAACCCTGCTTCAGTACACAACACTAGATCTAAGATTTATCCCTAGTTGGTTCCACAATGTTCCAAGAAACTGTCATAAAAACATTCTACCAACTCATCTTCTAGACCATTCTTGCCAATCTGATTATCCTAACCCATATGAAAATTAAAGCCCTCCGTAATTATTATATTTTCTTTGTCGTAGGCTCCAATGATTTCTTGTTCAGCCGAACAATGTAACAATTGTAATGGGGCCAATAAACTACTGCCACCAGTGTTTTCTGACTTTTGCTATTCCTAATTTCCACCAATATTTATTGTACTTCTTCATTTTCACAGGCCAGGTCCTTACGTCATCCTTTACTATCAAGGGTATCCTTCCTCCTTAGCCATTGTCTGTCTTTCCAAAATATTGGGGGCGATCTTGAGCTCTCACTCATTGTCGGTGGGAATGCCGGCGGGGCTCAAGATCCGGCAAGATGCCAGATGTCGTAAAGCCCACTGGCAAGATCGCGACTTCTGATTTTTGCTGCCCCTTGGAGGCCATGTATATTTCCATTATACATTAGTAAAGACACCCCACTCCCACGCTGTATATTGAGCCCTCGCGTATTTTTAGACCACGCCCAAGTGGCGTCACGTCAATGCAGTTTACAACAGGTTTACCCAGATGTGAACCTATCATGGGGATCCCCCTGGGGGCGGTAAAGGTGAGTATGGCCCCTCGGGGTGAGGGACAGGGCCAAGCAGTGCGCTGGTACTGCTCTCTGGCACAGGTAAGCACTGCCAGGTTGGCACCATGCCAAACTTGCAGTGCCAACCTGTGCCAGGGGACAGCGCCAGGGCAGACCCTGTGGGACATTTTCTCCCTAGAAAAGCCAAACTCTGTCTTCAACACTGATTCCTTCCACTTCAATTTGTTTCATTTAATTTTCAAGAAAGCAACCACAACTTTAAGTGAGGACTTACTGTAATTCTCATTAAAACTGCTCCCAAATACTCATTATTCTCCATGACAAATGAAACCATCAATCAAAAGTCAAAAGTACTACATTTTAAATGAAATAAAGTATTATCATAACTTAAAATAATATTGTTCTGTTGCATCACTAGAAGAAAATAACACAGTAAAACAATTTTAAGTAGGAGAACTCTTCAAATACTGTGGTGACGCCACTTTTGTTCAAGTCACATAATTTAATCACGGTACAATTTTAATTTTTACACTCTTTATGAGGACAAAAAACCTAAGATGTTCTTACTGGAATAGGCCACTCAGCCCCTCAAATCTGTTCCACCATTCAGTTAAATCTGTATCTTAATTCCAACAACTTGCATCGATTCTATAACTCTTGATACCCTTACCTGTACCCCAATATCTGTCAATCTCAGTTTGGAAATCTATTTTTAATAGATACTGTATCAGGTGTTTATCCTTTATAACTTGATATTGACGTTCTCTGGTCAGTTCATATTCTCTCAAATGCTCAGTCACCCTGCCCCTAATAATAGATTCTAGTAATTTCCCACAACATTAGACTAATAGCCTGTAATTTCCAAGTTTATTTGTCTTATTCTTTCATAATGGAGTGAGATTGGCTGCTTCCAAATCAATAGAAGGATTTTGGAAGATCATGTTAACACATCAACAATTTCCTCAACCACTTATTTTAATACCCTGGAGTGGAAACCATCAGACCTGGAGATCTGTCTATCTTTAATCTCATTAACTTCTCCATCACCAACATTTTCTACTTATATTGAACCTAGTTAGTTGCTATCCTTGATTTATTTTTAATTTTCTTTTTATTGCTGGTACTTCACCCACACCTTCTATTGTGAAGTGATCCCACTGTCACACAGTGCAGCGTGTACCATATACAACAGTGTTTTTCAAAGTGGGGGTCGTAACCTAAAATGGGTCGCCAAATATTATATCTTGTATAATTACACAAGCTGCACTGCAGCAACTAGCAAGACTCCTTCAACAGCATCTTCCAAACCCACGAACTCTACAACCTAGGACAAGTGCAGCAGATAACACAGATGCATGGGAATACCATCATCTGCAAGTGACGCCCACATTTCATGATAAGACTGCAAAAAGTAGTTACTTGATAAGTCTGCCATTTCCTGACTTTCAATTACAATATCCCCTGGGTCAGACATTAAGAGGTCATACATTTTTGTAATATATTGGGAAATAACTTGACTGTTTCCTCAATACCCTTCACACACCTTTTTCTGTTACCCTTCCCTGTAGCTCTTAACAGTTTGTGTCCCTTAGCTGTACTTTACATCTTCCCAGTTCCAGGGAGCTCCATTGTGTTTTGCCTTTGCACAAACTCTATTTTAGTTTTATACTACTTCTCACTTGATTTGTTGATCAAGGTGTTTATATACACGCACAGAGCTTCTGTCCACAGGTCTTGTATTTTACCAAAACTTCTTCTGAATAACTCCCACTGTTCATCTTGGTTCTGTTAATACTTATCCAGTTTACTGCGGTTAATTCCTGCATCATTCTTTAAAACCTTGATTTGTGATTCATCCTTCTCTGTCTCAGACCCATTATTGAATTCTATTATATCATGGTCATTAATACTGACTAATTCAGGTTCATTACTAAATCTAAGATGGCATGTTTGCTTCTCAGTTCAAGGACATATTGTTTCAGAAAACTGCTCCAAATACACTCAAAGAAATTTGTTGCCTTGGGGCTCGAACTGTTCAGTTTCCCTCAGACTTTGTGAAAATTCAAGTCTCCCATTATTACTACTCTGCTGTTTCTCTGGTCTCTGCATTTATGTCCAGCTATTTTATCACAGCTACTTTGAGATTTATAAAGAATTCCAAAGGTTTTCCACCCCTATCTATTCACCAATTCTACCCAGCGTTTCCGATATCTGTTCACCCAAAGAAAAGGGCAGTATGGACAAGTTGGGCCGAAGGGCCTCTTTCCATGCTCTATGACTCTATGACATCCCTTCTTTCTAATGTTGTGATAGTGTCCATTGCTACAACAATTTTGCTGTATCTCCTTTCCCATTTCCCTATCATTTCTTAAGACCTTATAGCCTTGAAAATGTATCTGCCAGCCTTGCCCAGCTTGCAGCCAGGTCTCAGTGGTGACTGCTATGCCATATTCTTTAAGAAAAATTGAGCTTGCCCTTCTAAATCATTCATGCTATTTCTAAGACTACATGCATGAGTTTATAAAAGTTATAGAATAGACCTTGTCCTTATACACACATTTTAATGCATCTCACTCCTGTTTTCTGTTGTATTTTTCATCAGTTATTTTCTATATTTGTCCCATCACTAAAGGCTATGCTCACCTTGTTTCCTTTTCAAAACGTTTGTTTTCCCTGATCAAGTCATACATGGGATCCTCATGTGCCTAGTAAAATAATGCACTATGTTAACAATTCGTTTGTGTTAAGTACAAGTTTCTATATATTAACAACAAAAACAACTTGTCTCACACTTTGAACATAATGAAATATTCCAAGGTGCTTCACAGGAGCACTATAAAAAATGTACAGCACCAAAAGGAAAAATAAAATGTTGGAAATACTCAGCTGGTCAGATAGCAACTGTGGAGAGAAACGGTTAACATTTCAGGTCGATTACCTTTCATCAGAACTGGTAAAAGCTAGAGGTGCAGAAAGGCAAAGAATGGGTGGGACAGAGACAAAGGAAAGTCTGCAATAGGGTGGGGGAACAGGAGAATTTGAATAACAAACATGGTCAAAGGGACTGATGATGGGGCAAGAAAGAAATGAAGAAACAAAAACTGTTGCCTAGAGCATGTACGCTGTCTGAAATATTCGTTGGAATTTTACCGCCCCACCCACCACTGGAATTGGAGCGGTTGAGGGGCAAACAATGGAAGGTCTGTTAAACTCGGGCGGGATTTTATGGTTTCGGGACGAGCGAGGCTGTAAAATCCCACCCATGATCTGAAATTGTTGAACTTAATTTGAGTCCAGAAGGTGGTCATGTATCTAACTGAAAGTTGAGGAGCTGTTCCTTAAGTTTATTTTGAGCTTATTGGACAATCCTCCATCAGTTCAATCATCATCCATTATTCTAGCTTTTCAAAAAAACCCTGTTTTCAGGCTATTCAGCTTCTACCTCTTATTTCCCAACCACCCTTTTGATTTGCTGAGCCTCATTTAGTAGTTCGCTTTGCTTTCAGTTTCCAATTCTGATGAAAGGTTGACAAGATGTAGCCCTGCCTCTTCTCTGTGAGGATACTGATGGGTCTGCTGTAAATATCTGATATTTTCTGCTTTTACTTCTGATTTCCAACATAAGCAGTTTTCCCCCCTTTTATCCTTCCTTGATTTTGTAACTATTTTCATAGTCTGCGAGTGTTACATGTATATACACCTACTTGTAAAATATATATTTCATACAAGATATAAAAGGATGCTTACTTCAACTTAAAATGACAAGAAATTGTTGTAAATCATGGGTCTTTACTTATCTATGGATAGCATAACAATTTAAATTATCTGACTGGCAGTGATATACTGTTTCATAAGGACCTTATAATAGTGCCTTTCATGTTCACAGAACTATCAAAGTGACTTACCAGCAATTAGCTATTTTTCAAGTGTAGCCATTGTTTTCAAGTAGACAAACCACGTCAGCTAATTTATGTCTTATTTTGATAAGAAGAACACCAGAAGACAATATAAAGGGCCCAGTTCTGAAGAAGATGTAGGAATAAAGGGGCCTGGGTGCATTTGTACAGGTGTACATATGGCAGGACAGCTTTAGAGTGCAATTAATGAAGCATCCTAGACTTTATAATAGGGGCAAGTACAAGAGCAAGGAGATTATGTTAAACTTGTATCAAACACTGGTTCAGCCTCAATTGGGTACCACACTTTAGGAAAAATCTGAAGGCATTATAGAGTCAGCAAAAAAGATTCGCAAGATTCGTTCCAGAGATTGGAGAAGTTGGGACTGTTCTTGCAGAAGAGATTGAGAGATTTGATAGAGGCATTCAAAATCATAAGCAGTTTAGACTGGGTAGATAGGGAAAAATTGTTGCCACTGGTGTGAGGATTGAAAATGAGAGGCTTAAATTTAAGGTAATTGGCAAAAGAATCAATGGAGATATGAGGAAAAACATTTTCACACAGCGAGTAAGATCTGGAAAGCACTGCCTCAGTGTGATGAGGGCAGGTTCAACCGAATTCACGATTAGATTATCTGAAAAGGAAGAATGCGCAAAATTATGAGAGAAGACGGGGGAATAGCACTCGCTGCATTGCTCAGAGAGTTGGCACAGACACAATGAGCCAAATGGCCTCCTCCTGCGATGTAACAATTCTGTGATTCTCTGAAAGCTGATCTCAGATCAACACACTATGTAACAAATATGACCAATATAAGTAGCCCTACAAAAATACTGTTGCTGATACTTGATTACAGGAAAATTTAGATCCATCTGGATAGCTTTCAAAAACAGTAATCTGAAGAAGTGAAACCCATAGGCTGAATTTTGAAGCAATGGACAGGTTTGAGTAGGGTGGTGGTGGTTACAGTCTCAGAAATGTGTTTCCTGATTCAAGTCTGCCTCCAAGCTTTCCATTTCTGGCTTTAATAGAGGCTAGCGATTAATGAGAGACAACCTAACACAAGGAAGTGGGCTGCAACTTTAAATATTATAAATGTGGCTGCAAGCCTTACTGTATACCCGCTTCTGAAATTTTCCAGCAGTCAGCCAGGTTTCCCAAGCATTTGGTAACACGGCAGCTTCCTCAAGATGAGGTTGTTGAATTCAGGAGGCAAGTGCTTTCCAATCTATCTCCAGGATCATAAGAACATAAGAAATAGGAGCAGGAGTAGGCCATCTAGCCCCTCGAGCCTGCCCCGCCATTCAATAAGATCATGGCTGATCTGACGTGGATCAGTACCACTTACCCGCCTGATCCCCATAACCCTTAATTCCCTTACCGATCAGGAATCCATCCATCCGCGCTTTAAACATATTCAGTGAGGTAGCCTCCACCACCTCAGTGGGCAGAGAATTCCAGAGATTCACCACCCTCTGGGAGAAGAAGTTCCTCCTCAACTCTGTCTTAAACCGACCCCCCTTTATTTTGAGGCTGTGTCCTCTAGTTTTAACTTCCTTACTAAGTGGAAAGAATCTCTCCGCCTCCACCCTATCCAGCCCCCGCATTATCTTATAAGTCTCCATAAGATCCCCCCTCATCCTTCTAAACTCCAACGAGTACAAACCCAATCTCCTCAGCCTCTCCTCATAATCCAAACCCCTCATCTCCGGTATCAACCTGGTGAACCTTCTCTGCACTCCCTCCAATGCCAATATATCCTTCCTCATATAAGGGGACCAATACTGCACACAGTATTCCAGCTGCGGCCTCACCAATGCCCTGTACAGGTGCATCAAGACATCCCTGCTTTTATATTCTATCCCCCTCGCAATATAGGCCAACATCCCATTTGCCTTCTTGATCACCTGTTGTACCTGCAGACTGGGCTTTTGCGTCTCATGCACAAGGACCCCCAGGTCCCTTTGCACGGTAGCATGTTTTAATTTGTTTCCATTGAGATAGTAATCCCATTTGTTATTATTTCCTCCAAAGTGTATAACCTCGCATTTATCAACGTTATACTCCATCTGCCATATCCTCGCCCACTCACTCAGCCTGTCCAAATCTCTCTGCAGATCTTCTCCGTCCTCCACACGATTCACTTTTCCACTTATCTTTGTGTCGTCTGCAAACTTCGTTACCCTACACTCCGTCCCCTCCTCCAGATCATCTATATAAATGGTAAACAGTTGCGGCCCGAGTACCGATCCCTGCGGCACGCCACTAGTTACCTTCCTCCAACCGGAAAAACACCCATTTATTCCGACTCTTTGCTTCCTGTCGGATAGCCAGTCCCCAATCCACTTTAACACACTACCCCCAACTCCGTGTGCCCTAATCTTCTTCAGCAGCCTTTTATGGGGCACCTTATCAAACGCCTTTTGGAAATCCAAAAACACCGCATCCACCGGTTCTCCTCCATCAACCGCCCTAGTCACATCTTCATAAAAATCCAACATGTTCGTCAAGCACGACTTTCCCCTCATGAATCCATGCTGCGTCTGATTGGTCGAACCATTTCTATCCAGATGTCCTGCTATCTCCTCTTTAATAATGGATTCCAGCATTTTCCCTACTACAGACGTTAAGCTGACCGGCCTATAGTTACCCGCCTTTTGTCTCCTTCTTTTTTTAAACAGCGGCGTAACATTAGCCGTTTTCCAATCAACAGGCACTACCCCAGAATGCAACGAGTTTTGATAAATAATCACTAACGCATCCACTATTACCTCTGACATTTCTTTCAATCCAGCTGCCTATCCAAGGAGCCTTCATGATCAGCACAGTCCCCATGAACTTAGCCTCCCGCCTTTCCAACAGGCCCTGATTCTTTTCTCCCCCAAAGCCCCCACCCTCTCCCTCATCACCAGGGCAATGTTGCTCCTAACACCCCGAGGGAGATGGACCTCAATGCTCCCTTTACCAGACTCCATTCCCAACCCCTCAATAGGCCCTCAATCCTCTACCACCAAGCTTTCAATTCCACCCCTCTCATGCTTTCAATCCTACTCCCTCACCATAACTCCTTTACATCTCCCTTAGTAGGCCCAATCACAACCCTCTCACCTGGCTCCAATCTCTCACCAAAGCCCCTAACCTCCCCTCTGAGATTGCCATGCCTCCCCTTTCACTCTTGCCGTTCAAATCCCCTGTGATCAGTTCAGACTTACCTGCTGCTGTAGCTGTCACTGACCAGCTCGCCACTGGAATAAAGGCGCAGCATGTTGATCATGCTAAAATTCCACAGTGAGTGGGGGAATCCCAAACTGACAGTTCCCCTCAACTTTCTGACTGAAATGCTCCCTGCAGGTGTCAGGAAAAATTCTTCCAGTAACTTTTACATGTTTTTAAAAGCAAAGAGGGAATTAAATCTGTTTTGACTTACTACTCTGAACTGTTCCAATTTCTGATTTCCACTGATGAAATAGGGACATTCCCTATCCCCAGTTCTGTGTCCAAAGTTTTTGCATCTCCAGCCTAGAAACAACAGTTCAAAAGAGTGCATGTAACAATAAAAGTAAATTCTCTGGGGATAACATTTAAACATTTCCAAATGCTTATCAATGTAGGCATTTTAAAACTCAAAAGCCAAATAAAAATTCAGGTTTGGCTTGAATCAGGGGACTGATTTTGCTTTGCTATACAATACAAAATTTTAAGTAAACATAATTTTGTGCATTCCATTCTAATGACTCGAAAACAAATTGGTTTAGAAGTTACATTCATATGAAGTTCAGATTCTGGAATAATCATTTACTGCAAACTACTTGTAATAAAGTTTCAGTTAAGGTACAAAAATTGCACAAGTCTGCAAAATCCAACACTTCAAAACAAAACGAATGTTTTAAGCAAGATTATCCTGTATTTTACAACAGATAGCTGACTCTACTTTTCAGAGAAAGTATACTTTGGTTTTTAGTGATGTGAATGTCATACTGTAACAATTACATTTATTCAGAGTATTGGATTGCAAATAGTGGAGTTTATGCAAACAGAGATGGAAATGCTGATAGTGCATGAGAAGCTCCAGAAGTAAACACAGCAGGTGGGATTTTACAGCCTCGCTCGTCCCGAATCCATAAAATCCCGCCCAAGGTCAACGGACCTTCCCATTGTCTGCCCTCGCCAACTCCGATTCCCATGACAGGAGGGGGTGGTAAAATTCCAGCCCACCTGCCTGTGTTTTGAAACTCAGCCACCTGATTTTCATTTTGCTTCAAGGTGTGCTGTTCAATTGTCAATTGGTGCCTGATGGCATGCTGACGTGCATAGTGTGACTTCAACACCTTTATTCAAATAAATGTGTCAAAATACAAATTGCACGATTTGAGTTGCCTTAGCCACAGACATTGTGCTATATGGTTGGACTGAACAAAAGCTGTGCCCCACTTCAGCAATGCCTCCCTAGATATGCTATTGGATGTTTTAAAGGCCTGAAGGGGGATGTATTTCTCTTCATGACAGGAGGGAAAGATCTGCATCTGAGACAGAGAAGGCAAGGTTGGAGGTCGTGGAGGAGGTCAGCAGCAGGAACATAGTGCCACACTCCTGGGCCCAATGCTTCAATTACCTCAGTCGGCCAGGAAAGATAAGAGCATTGCTCTACATTTTGATGTGTGCATCACCCTAATGCTCTCATTCGGCCTTCTCAAGTCTATGCCGCACATCTCATACCAACTTACTTGGCAGGTGCATTCATTCCACTGTTTATGCACCTATTTACACCCCCAACTTCACTCACATTTACATTAATTTTTATGCCCATCTCTCATTCATTCTTAATAAATGTTCTCCATGAACACATCCCATTACTCTCATGCATAAGTTTCTTTCCCTCCTTGCATGGGAGAAGAGAAGGAAGCACAAAGAAACGGCAGGAAACTAGAGGTTGCCCATCAGCCATCTCTCAATTAACAGAGCAGCAGAGGCAACAGTGCAAGTTAACTTGGTGTATCAGGCTATCGGAAGTGGAGCTTGCCAGCCATCTGGTGAGGGAATTAAAATATCAGGTAGCTTATCATCTGAGATCCCACCTAATACACCATTAGTGGCATTGATGCTGATCTGATGGATCCCAGCTTCAAAGTGCAGTTCAGGTCTCTAAGTCTCCAAAAAGTAAAAGATAGCCTCGCAGTACAAGTATTGCAAAGAAATCTTTTCACACAAGCAGGTAAGAAACCTGGATACTTATTGGCAGTTTGCTTTTTTCTTGCCTTGCTTTCAGTGGCAAGTTCCAGGGAGCTGAAGAAACTTGAGAACCCAAAGCTAATGTGTAAAACCCAATGTCAATGTCATTCTAATTGAGCCATTAATGTGCCAGTTGACAAACTACCTCTCCCAAGGGGGTCACACACATAAATGGTGACATGCTGGAGTGATATGTGGAAGGCAACATGTTGGAGCTGGCTTCCCAACATGCTCACATTCTTCTCCACATCCCTATCACATATACCCAATCCCATTCACCCCCTCCAGGTTCAATTTCCCCAAGTTACTCTAGACTTTAATCAGCTCAGAATCTAGCCTAGATCCTACCAAGGACACGTTTTTAAACCTATCTACCAAAAGATGTAGGTGCATAAAACTATCTTTGACTAATGGTTCAACTTATATGCTGAGTATAAAAGAGAATTTCCAGCATGGGTGCGAAACATCACTGGCATCTGACACAAAGAATGCTCATGTCATAAACTCCTGTACATTTTTGCAGCATAGTCTGTATCGCTTTCTTGATCCCTAATGCCAATTAGAAGTTACAAGTACAACCTGCATTTGTGGGATGAAAAATTGAGGCTGACTACCAATGTGAGTGTAGTATGTTATTGCTGAGAAGTACATGCAATAAGATGCTGGAAAAATGGGGTCTTCTTATAATCCAGAATTTAGGGTATTAATAAGCCATGTGTTTTAGTTTTTCTTTCTACAAGTAAAGTTTTCTTAAATATTGAATTATTAACACTTTTTCAATAGAGAATAAATAATATCAACAAGATTTGGCTTACACTGCATGACTTTCACTTCTTTTCCCAACGGCATCCAGAGTCCTTTGGTAGGAGCATGTGCCAGGAAATCTCTCGCTCCTTCATTGCCTGGCAGGTCTGGAATACAATCTTCAGGCTTGTCATCATCTTCCTGAGCACACAGAATTCATTTTACAAGCCTTACAAATTGTGTAATTGTAGTATTTCACATTATTCAGAAGAATCATTTAGACCCAAAACTCTGGGAAACTTTTTCAGTTTAATTTGCAAAATACAAGATTATGGGTGAAGTTCCTTCTTAATGAAAACCAGGTAACAACTGAACACAAGGAATACATTTTTCTCAACAACCCATCCTAACAAATCTCATTCTCAGTATCTATGTTTTAAGTCACATTATAATAGTTCCATTGGTGGATTGTTAATAGAGAAATGCTTATATTCTCTTGCTATTTGTTAAGATAATGTTAAGTTCTGTGCCACATATCTTCCCACAAAAAGATCGGAAATGTATAACAGATTCTCATCCTCAACTGTTCCCCCTTTGATTTTTCTATGCTTTCTTCCCATTTTTGAAGGCAACAATTCAAGGTGCCTTACAGTCTATAGATACCAGAATTTCCTCTATTTTCTCCCAATGGCTATTCTTTTGACAAGAACCTGGACAGTCATTATCTGTAAGCTACTTGACCACTGAGGCTAATCATAGCTGAATCCTCACCCGGCATCCATAAATTGTTGAACCTCCTACAGGAATCACTACAAATGCCAGAGTAGCAGAAACAGCAGCAGAAACAGGGCTCTTTCTTCCCCATCACAGAAAGGTCAGGGAAACCAAGGCTAATTGTGAAGTCCCCTCTGCTGTTTCAGATCTTCGATTATTTACATTACATGCTACAAGTTATTTCCTTTTCCTCATAGCCCAACAGCTATTTTTCCTTCAGGTGCTTATCTAATTCCCCTTTTGAAGCCAAGTATTATCGTCTTAAAGACAAACACAAATAGAACCATAGATCCCTACAGTGCAGAAGGAGGCCATTCAGCACATTGAGTCTGCGACGACTCTCCAAAAGAGCATTTTACCCAGGCCCACCCTATTCCTGTAATCCCACCCATTTATCACGGTTAATGTACCTAAGCTACAAGTTAGGACAGAATTTAGTGTTTTAACACATTTATGCATCATTTTGCAGCTTTCAGCCTTCACTAAAATTCATCCGTCTTGCTTATTTCAATAAACTTTTAACTGGCTGAGTAACAATAAACACCAGATTAACCTTTAAAAAATCCCCTATAGGTATGGAAATTGTTTGAGCTCAAACTCCTGGTCACAGGCATGCTGAAGCGAGAATTTTCATGAAAATCCTGTTTCTGCTGAAAAATGAGGACTGTGGGCAGAACTTAATGAAATCACTGAAAAGGAACATTTTGACATCACGAAACAGGTAGCTATAAGCAAACATTTTAAAGTCTAAATGTTTGAGGGAGGTAAAAAAAAAGCAACAAAAGGCATCATTGCAAAATTTGGGATTAAGTGGCAATGAACACACTTTCACTTCAGATCGGATTATATTCCACAGAACAATGAATTGTACAGTAAAAAAGATTACAAGTAGCTTTGTCACAGATAGATAATAAGCCAGTTACTATCACTTTTTTGGCATGTAAAATATTTTTTTCAGCACCCAGGTTTACAGGATATGAAATTGATATGAAACTAAATACCACTCTTAAAAATCATTCAATAACATTGCATAAAATGCACAGATTCAATTCAGAACATCATCTTTGCTAGGTTTGTTACAGACAAATTCTAGCATTTTAAAATCTATGTAACTATGATTCAAAAATGTTTAGGTAATTTGCAAAGATTTGCTTTACAAAAGAAAATTTAACATGAATTATAATTGAATTAGTAATCATTAAGCAATTATCACAAAACACTGTTTACAAGAATATTGATTAACCTGTGTGTAATAATCACAATACCAACTAGAAATAAACATCCAACCACAATCATGTTTTGCACCCCCTTTCTACTCTTCTCTAGTTTAAAGACAGAGGGCACAAACCAAAGACAAGAAACAATGAATGCAGAACCAAGGTTACAGAGCCGGAAAGGAGGCTTCTGTCTAGAAACTTGTCCTGCATCCACATGAAGATTGATATTCTAACAAAGGAAAAAGGACTATTGGAATATAAAACTGAACAGTTATGATCCTCAGTTAAATTCTTTCTCTGTTATTAGTTCGGGGTCCAACTCCTCCCTTTATTGTTAAGGACCTAAAGAAGTAACATTGCTTGGGGCCATCAGAAGAGGTGTGCATGTTTAATTCACCAAACTTTCATTTTCCTACTTTGTGGGCTTCATGGGGGTGGGAGAGATAACTATGTCAGCATATATTAGAATCATACTAGCATATTTGCGAGACTAACATTCTCAGTGGTCCAGATATAACACTATAGGGTAATATTTAAAGTTGATTTTAAATAAATCAAAGTGTATTATTGGTGTGCTATAAGAGTTAGGATACAGGTTCTTGGTTATTACGCCTCACAAAACAAAATTTAAATTTTAGGATAATGGGGCTTTAGTGCTTTTGCACAAAAAAAATCAGAATAAGAGTCACCCTACCTGCTGCAGGCATTCCTTACGGTAATGGATAATTGTGCAGAATATGAGGTGAATATCTACCATACACTTTGCCTGGTGATTGTGATTAGTGCAGGATTACCAACAGATGAAAAAAGCTTGTAGACATTAATAAGTGTATCAATTCAATTGTGACTAACCTTTATCATTCCTGGTGGTGGCTTCTCATAGCTATTAAAAATAAACAAAAATTGCAATAATTTAAAGATTCACAAATAAGATATATTCAATACTAGTTATGTTATATGAACTTCCTATCTTCTAATGAATAAGGGCACATTTGACAAGTTTGGTGTTGGTGTGAAGGATAAACCAATGTTAAAAAGTAATACAAAAATTGGGGGCTAAAGCACAAACTGAAATCGAGTGAGACAATCTCCTCCAGGAAGGCTGAACTAAATTGATACCAAATGAAGTGGAGCAACCACAATTCTATATTAGCTGATGAAATTCATAGTGTGCTCCTTGAACCAAGAGTTTGGGACACTTCAATGATCCAATGTTATCACTACCATTTCCAAGGTTACAGCTGCTGGCTGTGACACATCTGCATTAATCTCATCAACTTTTACCGATTTTAAAAGCATGTGTCCATATTTAGAAACAGAAACCATTCAGGAAAATTTATTGTAATGCAACCTTTGACCAAGTATGAAGGGACATACTGAACACAAGAGTATAAGAAGTAGGAGCAGGAGTAGACCACATGGCCCATAGAACCTGTTCCTGATCTTGGGCTTCAATTCCATTTCCCCATCTGATCATGTCCTTTAATTCCCCAAGAGATCAAAAACCTGTCTAATCCAGCCTTAAATCAACAATGGAGCATGCACAATCCTGAGGGAAATAATTCCAAAGATTTACAACTCTAAATGATTGATCACCTCGCCCTGAGACTCCTCCCCAACCAGACAGCATGATCTCTCAGCTTCTACCCAATGAAATTCCTAAAGAATCGTGTAATTCTTGAGATTGCCTCTCATTCTTCCAGAGAATACAAGTCCTATTTACTTACCCTCTCATCATAGGACAATTCACTCATCCCAGGGACCAATTTAGTGAACCTTCATTGTACCACCTCCAGTCCTTTCTTCAATGTGGAAACCAAAACTGCATAAAACTGAGCTGCCTTTCTCCTGGAAATCCAACCTCTTGTTTTAGAATAGGTGATGGAATAAAACAGAGTGCACACACTTCCCCTAGGACAACTGTGTTTCAAGATGGACCCTATTTTAAAACATTTGTTCAGAATGTCAATGTTGCAAAGTCACCAAAGGATGAATGAAATGGCAATGAGAGATTTACACAGGCAATTTCCATTACAAGTGTGGATATGAATGCAAAAATAAGCTTAGCATTTGGCTTATTTTTGAAACAAGAACAGAATTACATTCAATTGTTTGGTAGTTCAGGACTGGAGTATTGCTAAAAAAAGGTTGACGTTTTTGGGCTTGCAATCATCAGGACAACAGTGAGTTGAGGAGTGCAAATTGAAAAGCTTTGACATGTCTCTTTTTCCAGCAATAATGAATTACATTTGCACATCCTGGTCCCTGTTTCAGATGTATTGATCTCTCTGGAGCAGAATCCATGAACATCTCCATGCTCAACGGTGGCAGAACCCAGCAATTCAGCACAAGAAACAAGGTGAGTATGCTTACAAATCCCTTCAGTCTAAAACAGATACAGCTGATTCAATTCAATGTGACAGTAAGTGGCTGAATTCACTGCATACACAGAGAAAGCTATGATTCCCTCACAGTAAATTGAGATTTTGTCAAATATCAATGCACCAAATCTAGCTGGCATATAACCAATGTACATATTGGCCCTTCCACAAAAAGCAGGACAAATTTTGTCTTGCCCATTACCTTCTATCCAGCTACTGCAAATCCTGTAAATTAAGGTGGTCACTTCAGACTGGAATTATGATTTGCCACAGCAGATCTTGGACACCAAAGCAAACATATGAGGCAAATCAAGTTTTTTCTGATATGATGCAACCTGTTTACTCTGAAAGTACTTGCACAAGTGAATTCAATCAGGTAATGTCATTTATTTGAAGGATGGGGGAGGAGAGAGAGAGCAAGGGAACAATGAGATGCATGAAAGAAAGACTTGCATTATTAGAACATTTCAGAAATTTGGCACATCCCAATTAAGATCAAGATTTTTTGAACCATAGCTGTAGTAATGAAGGAAATGCAGCAGCCAACAAACACAAGATCAATAAAAGCAATGATAAAAATGCCCACATAACTTGTGTTAGTGATAAATAGCAATGGTCAGGGCACCAAGGAGATATCTCCTGCTCTTCAAAACAGCATCATAGGTTTTATTTTACATCCATCTGAGGGTGAAGACAAGGCCCAGGTCTAGCATCTCATCCATAAGCCTTCTTTCAACTAGCATAGAGTCATGGTCATAGAGGTTTACAGCATGAAAACAGGCCCTTCGGCCCAACTTGTCCATGCCGCCCAGTTTTTACCATTAAGCTAGTCCCAATTGCCCGCATTTGGCCCATATCCTCAATACCAATCTTACACATGTAACTACCTAAATGCTTTTTAAAAGATAAAATTGTACCCGTTTCTACTACCACCTCTGGCAGCTCGTTTCAGACACTCACCACCCTCGGTGAAAAAGCTTCCTCCCCGAACCCTTCTGTATCTCTCCCCTCTCATCTTAAACCTATGCCTTCCAGTTTAGACTCCTCTACCTTTAGGAAGCGATGTTGACTGTCTAGCTTATCTATGCCCCTCATTATTATATAGACCTCTATAAGGTCACCTCAAAGCCTCCTATGCTCCAGGGAAAAATGTCCCAGTCTACCCAGCCTCTCCTTATGACTCTAATCATCAAATCCCAGTAGCATCCTTATAAATCTTTTCTGCACTCTTTCTAGTTTAATAATATCCTTTCTATAATATGGTGACCAGAACTGTACACAGTATTCCAAGTGTGGCCTTACCAATATTTGTACAACTTCAACAAGACGTCCCAACTCCTATATTCAATGTTCTGACCAATGACAAATGCCTTCTTCACCACCCTATCCAGTCTGTGACTCCACTTTCAAGGAACTATGAACCTGTGCCCAATGGCCCAATTGATCAAGATCCCGTTGCAATCCTCGATAACCTTCTTCACTGTCCACTATGCCACCAATCTTGGTGTCATCTGCAAACATACTAACCATGTCTCCTAAATTCTCATCCAAATCACTAAATAAATGATAAATAACAGTGGACCCAGCACCAGTGCTCAGTACACTGGAGTCCCAGCCTTTATTTTGTGGTTGTTTCTGGAATTTCAACCCACAACGTTCTGACTCAGAGGCGAGAATGTTAACACAACTTACTTATAAGACATAGTTTTGGCAGCCTTAATATACATGACAGGTTAGAATTATGTTAACTGCAAAATGATCAGCAGCAATAATCATTAACATTTTGAGGGGACAGAATTAATCTTCACTTGGAGAGGCAAGGATTAATCAAGAATAATCAGCATGGCTGTGTCAGGGGAAGATCATGTCTAACAAATTTCATTAAATTTTTCAAGTTGACTAGGTGTATAGATGAGCGCAGTGCAGTTGATGTAGTCTACATGGACTTCAGTAAGGCTTTTAACAAGGTTCCACATGAGAGATTGGTCAAAAGCGTAAGAACCCATGGGATCCAGGGTAACTTGGCAAATTGGATCTAAGATTGGCTTAATGGCAGGAGGTAGAGAAGGTGATGGTCAAAGGTTATTTTTGTGACTGAAAGCTTGCGTCTTGTGGGATTCGTGCTGGGTCCCTTGTATTTGTAGTATACATTAATAATCTAGAATAAAAGTAGGAGGTCTGATCAGTAAGTTTGGAAATTATATCAAAATTGGTGGTGTGGTAAATAGCAAGGAGGAACATAATTTAATTAATAGTATAAATTATAGGATGATAGATGGGCTGGTCAGATGGACAGAATAGTGGCAAATGAAATTTAAACCTGAAAAATATGAGGTGATGCATTTTGGGAGGACTAACAAAGCAAGGGAATACACAATGAACAGTAGGCTGGGCCAGTGGGTTGACAAATGGCAGATGGAGTTTAATTTAGACAAATGCGAGGTGATGCATTTTGGTAGATTGAACCAGGGCCGAACTTACTCAGTTAATGGTAGGGTGTTGGGGAGAGTTACAGAACAAAGAGATCTAGGGGTACATGTTCATAGCTCCTTGAAAGTGGAGTCACAGGTGGACAGAGTGGTGAAGAAGGCATTCGACATGCTTGGTTTCATCGGTCAGAACATTGAGTACAGGAGTTGGAATGTCTTGTTGAAGTTATACAAGACATTGGTAAGGCCACACTTGGAATAGTGTGTGCAATTCTGGTCACCCTATTATAGAAAGGATATTATTAAACTAGAAAGATTTCTAGCAGAAAAGATTTACTAGGATGCTACCGGGACTTGATGGATTGAGTTATAAGGAGAGGCTGGATAGACTGGGACTTTTTTCTCTGGAGCGTAGGAGGCTGAGGGGTGATCTTATAGAGGTCTATAAAATAATGAGGGGCACAGATCAGCTAGATAAGTCAATATTTTTTCCCAAAGGTAGGGGAGCCTAAAACTAGAGGGCATAGGTTTAGGGTGAGAGGGGAGAGATACAAAAGTGTTCAGAGGGGCAATATTTTCACACAGAGGGTGGTAGGTGTCTGGAACAAGCTGCCAGAGGTAGTAGTAGAGGCGGGTACAATTGTATCTTTTAAAAAGCATTTAGATAGTTACATGGGTACGATGGGTATAGAGGGATATGGGCCAAATGCGGGCAATTGGGATTAGCTTAGGGGTTTAAAGAAAAAAATGGGCGGCATGGACATGTTGGGCCGAAGGGCCTGTTTCCATGCTGTAAACCTCTATGACTCTAGGACACTAGGAAGTACAGAGGACACCAGTGAGAGCTTGGGCTGCATGTCCAGAGCTCCCTGATGGCAGCAGAACATGTAGATAAAGTAGTTAAGAAGGTATATAGGAAGCATATGCCTTATTAGTAAGGGCATAGAATATAAAAGCAGGAAGGTTATGATGGATCTGTATAAAAAGCCCATTAGGCCACAGTTGGAGTAGCATGTGCACAGTTCTGGTCGCCACGCCATGGGAAGGATGTGATTACACTAAAAAGGGTAAAGAGGAGATTCACCTTGGGCTGGAGCGTTTCAGCTATGGAGAGAGGCTGGTTAGGCTGCGTTTTTTTTCCTTAGAGTACAGAAGGCTGAGGGAGCACCTGTTTGAAGGGTACAAAATTATGAGGGACTTGGTAGGGTAGATAAGAAGGAATTTTACCCTTAGTAGGAGGGGTCAATAACCAGGGAGCATAGATTTAAGGTAAGAGGTAGGAGATTTGGAGGGGAAATGAGAAAAAAACCTTTTCACCCAGAGGATGGTGGGAATCTGGAACTCACTGCCTGAAAGAGTGGTAGAGGCGGAACCCTCACAACATTTATGACGCATTTGGATAAGCACTTAAAACACCATAACATATATGGCTATGGGCCAAGTGCTGGAAAATGAGACAAGAATGTCCAAAGATGTGCGGGTGAGGTTGATTGGCCATGCTAAAATTGCTCCTTAGTGTCCTGAGATGCGTAGATTAGAGGGATTAGCGGGTAAATATGTAGGGATATGGGGGTAGGGCCTGGGTGATTGTGGTCGGCGCAGACTCAATTGGCCAAATGGCCTCTTTCTTCACTGTAGGGTTTCTATGATTCTATGAATAGATAAGCGTTTATTGGCTGGTATAGACATGATAGGCCAAAGGGCACCCTTTAGTGCTGTAAAACTCTATGGCTCCATCACTATGACTATTCTGGAAGCTGGAATCATCAAATTCTTTTCTTCCTGTTCTTGGTGTACCACCAATGATTTCAAACAAAGATTCAGATTCCACAATCCTTAATCTCACCTGCATTTTCCAAACATTATTTCACTTTACAGACGACTTACGTATAATTTATATTTTCTATTTATACTTGTTGGTAGCCCATTGAAGATTGCACAAGGGTTGACAAGCCTCGCTGTTATCTATTCTATTCGCACAACCCACAGATTGCCCGGAATAAAACAGAAAATTCTGGAAATACTCAGCACGTTCGGCTACAACTATGGAAAGAAACTGAGTAGACGCTTCGGCTCATCAGAATCTTTCTTATTATTTCAGACTTGTAGCATCTGCAGTATCTAGCCCTGTGCCCATGCTCTGGATGTGGAGATGCCGGCGTTGGACTGGGGTGAACACGGTAAGAAGTCTCACAACACCAGGTTAAAGTCCAACAGGTTTATTTGGTAGCAAATACCATAAGCTTTCGGAGCGCTGCTCCTTCGTCAGATGGAGTAGAAACGTCATGGAAATAGTCATGGAGAGCACATTTCCACTCCATCTAACGAAGGAGCAGTGCTCCGCAAGCTTATGGTATTTGCTACCAAATAAACCTGTTAGACTTTAACCTGGTGTTGTGAGACTTCTTCCCATGCTCTGGGACATGGGTTGGATAAAGACCACCCTGCCAGAGGGTCTCTGCGCAGCCACCAGTCCCGCCGAGTTTAGAGCAGAACACTGACTCTGTGGCGGCTCCTGCAGTGGGCTACAGGGCAGTGAGCGGAGGGGATGGCGACCTCTTTGGGCGATTGCACTCGCCCACTCCGCGGCTCCATCTCTCACCGACCGTTTTTTTTTGTTTTATTCTCCCGTCCTTACAAGGTCTCGACATGTTTGATTTTCTTCACTTCTTGGTGCAGCCGTTTTTTCTTCTTCCTCTCCGGCTCCTTCTCCTCCGTCGAGTGACGCTTGCGCCGGTGGTGCTGACGTTCATTGCCGCTCGCTCGGCTGTCCTCTGCCATGTCACCCCGGCGAGGGAAGCTAGCTGTGGGCGGTGGACAGCATTGCTCCTTCGCCACCCGGGCTGACCAACGGCCTGAAGACTCCCCCCCCCCCCGGGGTCCCAACAGAAACGTCTCGCACCTTCACTGAGCATGCGCACCGGCTCGCGGCGGCCGGTCCCAACAGAAACGTCTCGCACCTTCACTGAGCATGCGCACCGGGTTCGCGGCTGCCGGCCCCGCCCACAGCCAGGCTGCGTCTATAAAAGGGCAGGGCGGAGGCTAGTCGCGCAGTCGCTCTGATGAATCGATGTTATTTGGTGTTGGGTTTGTGTTTGTGCTGGCCAATTTATGGCGGGATAAAAACAAATTTCACCTCAATGGAGGAGCGGGTCAACGGCACGGAGCGGAGGGCTGTCCTTGTGGGTGAGGAAGGCTTCTGTTACTTCGGTTACGGGAGTAACTTGCTGCGGGAGCGTTTGCAGCTTCGCAATCCTTCAGCTGTTCAGGTCGCTGTGGGCTGTTTGAAGGTGAGGGATAGTTCATTTATTATTGTCACAAATAGGCTTACATTAACACTGCAATGAAGTTATTGTGAAAATCCACACTCTGGCTCCTGTTCGGGTACACTGAGGAATAATTTCGCATAGCCAGTGGACCTAGCCAGCACGTCTTTCGGACTGAGAGGAAACCAGAGCACCCCGGAGGAAATCTATGCAGACATAGAATCATAGAAATCATAGAAACCCTACAGTGCAGAAGGAGGCCATTCGGCCCATTGAGTCTGCACCGACCACAATCCCACCCAGGCCCTACCCCCACATATTTTACCCTCTATCCCTCTAACCTACACATCTCAGGACTCTAAGGGGCAATTTTTAACCTGGCCAATCAACCTAACCCGCACATCTTTGGACTGTGGGAGGAAACCGGAGCACCCGGAGGAAACCCACGCAAACACGAGGAGAATGTGCAAACTCCACACAGACAGTGACCCGAGCCGGGAATCGAACCCGGGACCCTGGAGCTGTGAAGCAGCAGTGCTAACCACTGTGCTACCGTGCCGCCCATGGTGAGAATGGTGCAGACTCTGCACAGACGGTGACCCAAGCTAGGAGTCAAACCCAGGTCCCTGGCATTGTGTGGTAGCAGTGTTAACCACTGTGCTGCCCCCGTGTGTATGTCTCTTTGCTGTACTTGCCTGCTGCTCAAGTATTTCAACACCAGGTTAAAGTCCAACGGGTTTATTTGGTAGCAAATACCATAAGCTTTCGGAGCGCTGCTCCTTCGTCAGATGGAGTGGAAATGTGCTCTCAAACAATGCACAGAGACACAGAAATCAAGTTACAGAATACTAATTAGAATGCGAATCCCTACAACCAGCCAGGTCTTGAAGGTACAGACAATGTGGGTGGAGGGAGCATTAAACACAGGTTAAACAGATGTGTATTGTCAATACACATCTCTTTAGATGTGGACAATACACAGACAATACACATCTCTTTAACCTGTGTTTAATGCTCCCTCCACCCACATTGTCTGTACCTTTAAGACCTGGCTGGTTGTAGGGATTCGCATTCTAATTAGTATTCTGTAACTTGATTTCTGTGTCTCTATGCACTGTCTGAGAGCACATTTCCACTCCATCTGACGAAGGAGCAGCGCTCTGAAAGCTTATGGTATTTGCTACCAAATAAACCTGTTGGACTTTAACCTGGTGTTGTGAGACTTCTTACTGTGTGCACCCCAGTCCAACGCCGGCATCTCCACATCATGCTCAAGTATTTGCCATGGCCTCTGAGGGATTGCCCAGCATGTCCGCATCTCCCCCCCCCCCCCCCCCCATCCCCCATCCCATATGATACTGGAGGAGCCAGGAAGTTACAGTCAGAGTTCTTCTAAACACCAATGAATAAGGGTCCAAATTGTCCAACCTTTCATAAGCTTTTCATTGCAGGAATTAGTCAGGTGAATCTACTCTAAACTGCTAATGCAATTACATCCGTTTTCAAGTAAGGAGACCAAAACTCTACATCATAGTCTCATCACAATAAATGGCAATTTTTTTTGTACCTTTGGGAATGAAGTACCAAATCAAAAATCCAATTTGGCCCAGAGTCCCCACATGAGACAACAGATTTAAGCTGACAAAACAGGATCTTTTTCCTTGCATGGAAATGTTTCAACCCATCGAGTAAACTGATCTACAATTACCAAACAATATGTATTTCCTTATACTAGTGGCAAAAGCCCTGTAAAATCCATTTGTAACTTCCCCTATGGTCCTTTAGGATGTGGCTAGCTTCCACTGGGGTGCACAGCAGACACCTCTGACAAAACTTCACCATGTCCCTTCTCTTCTGCTAACATTTTCTTAACAAATTAAACATTTTATCTCTGCCCATATGTGCTAATACATACATTTTTTCACCAACGATTGCAGTATTACTTTGGGGGCTATTATTTTTCCTTCCCTTCTCCATAGTCCATCATGATCTTTCTCCCACATTTCCTTTTCCTCTTCACCTGCTTGTTCCTGCACTTGTTTCACATTAATATTTGAACTGTCCCTAACTACTACAGCTGCTACTCCTGTAGCGTGTTTCCATTCCCAATCCTGTTCCACTAAAGCCTTCATCGCTTTATCAGCTAAGCTGTTTCCTTTCTGTGCCTGACTTGTAATTTTCAGATGGGCTTGAACTTTTTACTACTGCTGCTTCTAGGGGGGCTGTGAGCTGCTTGTAGTAAATTTCTAATTAAATCTCGTGTTGTATGTGTATCCCACTAGATGTCACAAAACCATGTCTGCTCCAGGCTGCCATGTAATCATGAACTATTCCAAACTCATATCTACTATCGGTATAAACATTGACCCATTTTCCTTTGGTCTATTCTAAAGCCATAGTTAAAGCCAACAACTCTGCTGCTTGTGCTGAGTTATTCCCGGGGATTTGTTCACGTTCAATCATCGTTCCCTTATCTACCACCACCCATGCTGTGCTGGGTTCTCCGTTGGCATACTTTCTTGCCCCATCTACGGATAGGTTAATTGTCCTTTCTACTCGTGGAAATGTCCTCTGTGCCTTTTTCTGCCGCACGGAGGCGTTTCCTCTACAGAGGGATCTCCCCCAATTACGTCGGGGACCTGGGGTGGAGGGTGATGCAGGCAGCAGTTCCGCACAACCGTAGGATTCACTGGTTCACGGGCTCCGAAGACTGCCCTTTCTGTGGCCTTGTGGAGTCCGTGGACCATGTCTATGTTTTGTGTCTTAGGCTGCACTCCCTTTTTGTTTTCCTGAAGAACCTTTTATTGATGTTTTGTTTGCACTTCAGTCCCACGCTCCTGATCTACGGACACCCGGTGCGGAGAGGGGAGGGTCGGGATGGCAACCCCCTCGTGAACCTGGGCCTGGCGAAACGCGCCATTTACCGGTCCAGGCAGCGGGCGAGCGAGGGGGCCATCCATCCTGACTGTCTGCCCCTCTACCGCGGCTACGTTCACGGCCGGGTGTCCCTGGAGAGGGAGCATGCGGTGTCCACGGGTGCGGTTGATGCCTTCCGCGCCCGTTGGGCACCGCAGGGGTTGGGGTGCGTTATTGACCCTAATAATCACATTTTAATTTTATGTTTTTAAGTTTCCTTTGTACTTTGATTTCCGTTTGGGCTGTTCCCCCTCCTTTTGGGGAGCTGCCCCTTTTACTTTGTCCTGACTTAATTTGAGTTTGTTTATTTGGTTTGACCTAAAAAGAGGCCAAAAGCTGGACAATTATGTGGGGGCTATGGAGAATTATCTTTCCCATCAAGGTGAGTGGCTCTGAAATACTTACTGCCCATGAGGCACATGCTAATGCCCTTACACACCACTGGCAATTGAATCTCGTTGAGTACCCCACCAATCTTAATTTGTTCCCATGTTTTTGGGTCCCCACAGCTGCTTGGATCCCGTCATTCTCCTGACAGAAAATGTGGAAAGGCTTGGTGAGATCTGGCAGTCCCAAAGCTGGGGATCTCACCATAGCCTGTGTTAAAAGCTTGTTCTTCTGCCTCTCCCCATTCCACTCTCACAGGTAGCTTTTCCTCCCTTTGTCAAATTCTGTAAGGGCTTCACCAATGCTGCATAATCCTCTACAGAATTTCTGCAATAATTGAAAAGTCCTAATACTTGCCTCACTCCTTCTCCGGTAAGAGGCCTTTATACACAAAAAGTATAACCTTCATCCAGTCATCTGGAATTTCTACTAGATTTTGATTTAAGTTAACAATTTCTACTATATTGGCTTAAAGCCACTGCAAATCTTTAAAACACAAAGATCCATCCTCTCTGGGACAGAATGGGTTAATTGTCTGCTTGTTTCAGCAGGGGCGGACATCATGACGTCATCACTTTTTCTTGGCAAGCATTCAAACACTCCATACTGACTCCCTTCTCCGAACCTAATTCTAACATTTTTTTCATTGCCAATCGTACCATTAATTCAAAACAATGTTTAATTATTTCTACAACTCTGCTCCCAGCCTTGGAACAATACAGAATCATTTCAAATGTTTACTGAAATTGTTAACTCTCCTTACAACTTTTAAGACATAACGTAATGCCATTTTGAAAGTAATCTGCTCATAAATTTCCTTTTTCAACAGTGCAGAGCTCAAATCTCTGTCAAATTCTTATCCTTTCAGTTGAAAATTGTGGCCACTGACCACTTCCAAGATCAAGGAATTTCAAGAATTTATTTGATTTTAACTCTGCATCAATCTCAACTGGGGGGACAAAATGTATTAAGCGCACCAACACAAATGAATAATATTGCCTTTGCTTTCTTTCGTTAAACCTATAACTAAACAAAATTACATTACCTGCCATACTCTACACCACACGATGGCACTCCAGACTAACCAATCTCACACTCTCTCTCAGAAAGCTAATTCTGCTCGTTTCTTTAACCCTTCTCTGAATTCTTAACTTCCCTCTTCAGAAATTACTACATCGGAGCCCTCAGCCACTTGCTGACCCCTCGCTGACCTCTTCCTGCTCCTCTCCCAAGTCTTTCAATGGAGATTCCTACCCTGGGATCCACACTGTCCCTGCACTTTTTTTTCATCCTTCACGAGGGATTCCTTGTGCCCAAACTATCCGTAACCCTTTTGTACAGTCTAGTCCCTCAAAGCCTTGTCTTGCTGCGTGGCTCTTTTTTGCTCTGCTCCGTCAGCCAACTCGAGAGTCTGTCCCCGACCCCTTACATTAAGGGTAGCTTTACTCCTAACGTCTTTATCTACCATGCAGCTTTTTTTTGTTCCGCTGACGAGGCATTCCAGGAGTCTGTCCCTGGCCCTTTGCATTGAGTGTGGTTTCTTTTCACATTCATACTGTACTCTCACCCCTTCCCCAATTCGGTTCGCTCAACTTGCGGCTTCCAGCTGCCAGACGTGTGACCCTCTAACTACTGGGTGGTAATTACAAAAGTACTCGCCCGCTTCTGGGAAACATGTCCTGTGTCCAGATTCCAGTGACTGAACCCTGCACGCAGCGCCAAATTGTTAGGGGAATTTTCTGGGGACTTCCCTCTGGGAGACCTGCATTCAGCTAATACGAAATTTGCGAGAGACAGTCTGCAGTCAAAGATGTTCTTTGTTTGACCGATATGCATTGGGAGAGAGATGCTGGATGGATTCCAACTTCTCTCTAAAATTACATCACCTGAACACATCTATTTTTAAAAGTTTGCATTCCCTGCCAGTCTATCACACAAACTGGATGGTCCAATTACATTAATGCATACTACTTACCTTGGCCAACAGTATTCTACCCCCTGGCATAATTAGGAATTCATTGGCTTTCTGGACCCAAACGTCTTTCCTCCATTGTATAGCAACTTGCTTATGCACATCTGACAGGTTCAAGGTTTGCTCCCACCACCTACATACTGAGAACTAAGGGGGTCATCCTGTCTAACTGGCTATACCTTATCAGGCCAAGTCAGGAGCAGAATGCTCCTATTCATTTAATTAGCAGTTGAATCCTTCTATTCATTCTATTATCTAGCACCTCACAGCTGCAAGGTCTTCCCAAATCTTTCACTGATTAAGTTCTATATTACTTTGTTCCATTTGAACATGGCCTGTCTGGTTCTGCTTTTCCCGTTTTGCTGTTGGGCAGTTGCTTTTGGCCAAAGCTCATAAAAGCCGTTAAAACTACATTTCAAAGTTACAATACTTTTAAAAAATTATTTACTATTGATTATGTTGTGTTTAAGGCAATACTTTTGTATAAATATATGTAAGAGGCACGTTGTGATACCTTTGGTGTGTATATAAGGCACGTTCTGGTCTCTATTTTAGACTAGTCTGTGCTGTTTTAAAAGCCCCTTAATAGCAGGGGTTTCAGCATTTCCTGCTACACAAGTTAACAGATGCAAATTTAAAATGTTAACCTATGGAAGAACCATAAAGGGTGTAGAGACGCAGAGGGACCTGGGTGTGCAAGTCCACAGATCTTTGAAGGTGACGTCACAGGTGGAGAAGGTGGTGAAGAAGGCATATGGCATGCTTGCCTTTATAGGACGGGGCATAGAGTATAAAAGTTGGGGTCTGATGTTGCAGATGTATAGAACGTTGGTTCGGCCGCATTTGGAATACTGCGTCCAGTTCTGGTCGCCACACTACCAGAAGGACGTGGAGGCTTTGGAGAGAGTACAGAGGAGGTTTACCAGGATGTTGCCTGGTATGGAGGGGCTTGGTTATGAGGAGAGATTGGGGAAACTGGGGTTGTTCTCCTTGGAAAGACGGAGGATGAGGGGAGACTTAATAGAGGTGTATAAAATTATGAAAGGCATAGATAGGGTGAACGGTGGGAAGCTTTTCCCCGGGTCGGTGGTGACTTTCACGAGGGGTCATAGGTTCAAGGTGAAGGGGGGGAGGTTTAACACAGATATCAGAAGGACATATTTTACACAGAGGGTCGTGGGGGCCTGGAATGTGTTGCCGGGCAAGGTGGTGGAGGCGGACACACTGGGAACGTTTAAGACTTATCTAGACAGCTATATGAACGGAGTGGGAATGGAGGGATACAAAAGAGTGGTCTAGTTTGGACCAGGGAGCGGAGCGGGCTAATTGTTCTTTGTTTCTCGTTTCAAGGCTTCATTCTATGATCATCTTGCTGGTGCCAGTACAGAGCGAGACTGCGGATAGTTGGGAACCTGTCTCGGGGGCAGGGAATTCATATGGTGTTTGTGGAAGTGGAAATGAATAGGGTTGGGAAGCATTTTCCGATCAGGGCCAGTGTGATCTCCTGGACTCGTTTCGATCGCCTCAGGGGGTCGGAGAGGAATTTCCCAGATTTTTTTTCCCCATATTGGCCCTGGGGTTTTCACTCTGGGTTTTCGCCTCTCCCTGGAGATCACATGGTCTGGAATGGGGGAGTGGGGGTGAGTTAATAGGTTGTGATGAACAAAGCATCGTAGCTGTGAGGGACAGCTCGGTGGATAGGATATTAGTATGTAGATAGGCTGGAAAATTGGGCGGGGATCCTGGATTCAGGATTCAATCCTGGACCGGGGAGCGGCGCGGGCTTGGAGGGCCGAAGGGCCTGTTCCTGTGCTGTATTGTTCTTTGTTCTATGCAAATCTGATTACTAACTGCAATGTAGCTACTATACAAGTTGCTTCAAGTCAATGAATAAGTGACTCATCTGCATTTGTCCTCGTGTCTTGACTAGGCTGGACACTAATGCTATATTCCACTAAAATGCTGCCACCTTTGGAAAGGCAACGTTTGCTTCACCTTCAGCTCACTCTATGCAAGCTGTCTGCCTCCTGATTGCAGGAGGCACAAGCCAAAAAAGTCCAGTCCTAAAATTGTAAGCAAGATCCAGAAATTGCATGTCACTATTACTTTGTGCAATTTGGTATTTATAAATTCCCATTAACCCAAAATTTTCATCCCATGTTTTATGCCACCAGGCTGGTCCTTTTACACTCTTTATTTTCAATAGTAAAACGTTTAAAAGCTACACATTGCAAACCTATCGTTTACACGTGGATTGAGTTCTGCTGGTTGTAGCACAAGTTTCTACCTCTACGTGTATTTGTATAGCAATTTTCCTGCTTGCATGCGTTTATTTAATGACTCATGTCACATGACGGACTCCTGCATCCTTTATATTGTCAATTTAGTCTATAGCCTGAATAGAGTTCGTTCACAAAATACATGCACTAGTTGTGTTCCTGATGTGTTCAGTGTGATTGTTTGTAATGTTGTTCAGATGTCAGTTTTTACTCATTTGAAGACACTAATATGATTTAGTATGTAACACACCTTCCCATTAGGAGATCTAAAGTGAGTCTAAACAAAAAAGATTGAATACTTTGTTGAATAGACATGTTTTGTTTGTTTGTTTTTGGCTTTTGCCTCTTGAGTCTCCCTGTATGTTATGTGATACATACCCTGGTTTTAAGTGTATTCAGCTTTGGTGCATTACAATCCTGACATTCAAGAATATGATTCACACTGTGATTGAAATTTCAGATTTTTTAATCTCTTTCTTTCTTTCCGCCCCCCCCCCCCCCAAAAAAAAAAACCAGGGTTACAAGCTTGCATTTGGCACTTGCAATGGGTGTGAAAGTTACTGGGGAGGAGGTGTTGCTACTATCATCCCAAGTCCTGAAGATGATGTGTGGGGAGTTGTATGGCGTTTGAAAGCTGCTGATCGGCGCACTTTAGATGAGCAAGTATTGTTTTTGTATACCTATCCAATATTTTTAAACTAATTTTTTTTCTCATGCATCTTCCTGTGGAGTTTGAAAGGTGGTCAATCAGATACTATCCTGTTTTTAAAATATGGTTGAGTTCAGGCTTTTGAATCCGATACGTCCATATGATTTGGTTTCTGTGCACAATTTAATCTTTGACAAGCTCCACGCATTAAAACACCTCGTTAACCATAGCAATATGAATGCATGCTGCTATGGGTCAATGTTGCATGTTAGTGCTTTCTCTATCCTAGGTTAGCTAAAACCTCTTCCTTTCTGCAGAGGAATAATTGCAGCTTTCTATCTGTTTGCAAACCCTCCCTGTTGTAAACTCCAATGGCTATTAAAGTTAAAAAACACAGAAACCAAGTTTCTCCTTTCCACCCCCCGCCCCACAAACTTTATTTGCATTGACAAAAACTATTTTTCGTTTGTATACCCCAGTGAACTAGGGTTCAATTAACACTTCAGCTTTAAAGAATGCTCTTTTGCTCATGTGCTTTCAAATACAGTGAAAAAGTGGTGCTAATCGTAGTTCCCTCCCAAGCTGGGGATGATCACTCTGGACTGAAGGAATTTTTGAATTCCTACTGATATGGATTATAGCCCCTGACCATCTGCAGTGAATTCTGGGCAAGGACAGCCTCCATGCTAGTTAATTTACAGCTGGCAAAATTTCATGAAGCATTTCCACTATCACCGAGCGATTCTTCTCATATTTCCCATTACTACGAGTTCTTTCTGCTGCTATATTCATTATTAGGATGCTGGACTCGAACCGCGGGGTATATTGTGAAGTCAGACTGGGCCCCAATAATTTTTCTATTTTGGCATAAATGTGAGGACCGCTGACAAATGGGGATCTTTTTATCAAAACAACTTTATTTTCTTCCACCATCTTCCGTCAGGAGAAAGATACAAAAGTCTGAGAACACATACCAACAGACTCAAGAACAGCTTCTCTGCTGCCATCAGACTTTTGACTGGACCCATCATATTTTAAACTGATCCTTCTTGACATCCTAACTATGACTGTAACAATATATTCTGCACCCTCTCCTTTCCTTCACCCCTATGTATTCTATGAACGGTAAGTTTTTTTTGTCTGCATAGCGTGCAAGAAACAATACTTTTCACTGTATCCCAATACATGTGACAATAAGTCAAATCAAATATAAGTGTAACAAAATGAAGCAGTTTAACTCTTAACCATTGAACAATTTTAAACATGAAAAGAAACAACTCTTAATTTCTAATTTATCGCTATTTTGGTTCCAAGTAAGCAAAAGTCTTCTCGTAGACTTAAACCACATTTTAAATATAGTTAGCAAACCCAGGCGCACTTGCTTTAAATTGAGGTAACAGTTGTGAAGGTTTCGGAGACAGAGCGGCTTGTAGGCTTGTATCTTTGAACTGTCCCCTCCAGTAATTGAACACACACAGCTGTTTTTTTTTGTCTGCTACAAACCTAGGACCTCACACTTCTAGTATCACATGACTATATGACCCTGTATACCTAACTCACTTTCCATTACTTTAATCAAAATAAAAAATACTCCAGGAGTCCTTTCCCATTTATAAACAAAAAGTTTAGCTTTGTTTTAAGTACTCACTGTAGCTAAAGTGAGTAATTATCCTACTTTCCAGCATTTGCTGCATTCCCTCCAGGCATACTGACTACTTCGAGGGGTAAAAAAACACAGCTTTAAACACTCTACAGAAATATAAAATATGTGAATAGCACCGTATCAGCACATAATCATATTCATGTTTTTGCACATCCTGAAAGTTGTCATCAGCAATTACCCCCAGTGGTCATCAGCAATTTTGCCAGTGGTCCCAGTCTGGTCCTGATCCACAATGGATTGTACATTTGCTAAACCTAGTTGCCAAATCTACAAAATGTAAAAGGAAAAAGTTTTTTCCCTGCGTCTAAATCCATAGCCACAACCTAGTTGAAATTTCTTTCTAAGGATAGACTCAGTATGGGCTGTGATGATGTCCTTGGATATCGTATCTAGTGCTTATCTTTAAGTTTAGTGTCATCTTCATCCATTAGCAAAATTTTTAACCTTGAAGAGGGCTAGGTGAAACTTTAACATTAGCTTTTTGTCTTTTAAATTCTTTTCACTGGATGCTCCTTTAATTTCTTTATTAGAAAAGTTAGGTTTCATCAAAGGAATATAATAGTGTCTGGAGTGTGTAAATAGTAAATCCACAAGTTTTCCAAATACAATGGCCTTGTCATTTTCCATCTACAGTTTTATTTGCGCTTTCTTTCCCCCCATTGGTCAATTGTAACAGTATTTCGCTGGATACTATGTCCGTGCTGATAAAATAATTGACTCCAGCTATCTTGCAGGGAATCAGTGTGTCATTATTCCCAGATCTGAAACCAGTGGAACTCTCAAATTCCTAATCCTTGTTATTTAAAGTATCTAGGTACCATTTCAGCCAGCACTAGACATGCATCTGCTGTTGAACTAATCATTACATTCATCACCGGGCTGAAGCTTCTTATTTATATAACGCCTTCTCTTTGGTCGATATCTCCTTCTTCCAAGTCCTCAGTCTTGGGTTTAATTTGGAACATGTCATTTCATTTAGTACAAATGAACAATATAATTAGTTCGTCACATAATATTTAGAATTGCACCATAACTACTGACCATATCCTTGGCATTTCTGGGGTTCACTCTTCTCTTCACCTTGATTGTCAGTGGTATGTCATTTTTTTTCTCGTTAACAACATTTGTATCCTCCATTTTAACTTGCTATGAAAAGGCCCATTTGTGCCATGAGTGTTGCTGGAAAGGAATGTTTTTGCAGATTTAACTCCCCAATCAAAACTGAAGTCTGTCTAGATTTGATACTTTGGCACAGTCTAATAACTTAAATGCCAGAAATGATTGGGAAAGTTCTAGATGGAATTTTTGCAATCACAAATATTGTCCACTTTATTGAATTCCATCCTTCTGATAAATTTTATCCATAGAATTTAATAATGTGTTCAAATGCTCAGAACCCAACACCAAAAACACTTTGCATCTTAAAGCCATTGCATTTTTTTCCTTCAGCAAGAAAGTAAATTGTGTCCACGTGGTTACTTAATTCTTCCATCACTCATAAGGTTCACTCTCTGAAAACATCAGTAGGTAATCATGCCCCAAAACACTACATTTTGATTCAGCCATTTGCCAAAGTGATTCCAAGCCACTCTTCTCAACGTTAACTCCAAATACAATATTTTGTCAGAAGAAAGCTTAGTTTCTAATCTTTCGTTTACAGGTACCAACCATCCTCTGTTACCATTGTAAAACTCCAATGGCGAGTAAGTGAAAAACGGACAAACCAAGTTTCATTATCTCGCCTGTTCTCCCCTTTTGTATACACCCAGTGAACTGCTTGGCCAATTAACCTACAATTACTGACTTAAACACTTCCTACCCTAACATATATGAAGTCTTTTCTTATCACTGCCAAAGGGGGCTTTAGCTGCAGCTCCCATTGTTAGATTTCTGTTGTGTTGATACCAAGTTCTACTGATGCTTCTGGCTAGGTGCATGGGAACACAACCAACTGCCAAATTCCCCTCCAAGCCTTGTCATCCAGACTGAAAATATTTTGATGTTCCCTCACTGTCACTGGATCAAAATCCTCAAACTCCTTCCCTAACAGCACTGTCAGTGCAGCAGTTCAAGAAGGCAGCTCACCATCACCTTCTTGAGAGTAATTAGTGATGGGCAATAAATGCTGGCCTAGCCAGTGAAGCCCAAATCCCATGAATGAATAAAAAGGTCTGAAGAAACTTGAGGGTCCATGTAAAATCCTATGAGAAGGTTCTGAAAACCATTAATGCTTATGAAAGGCTGGCCTTTAGAGAACAAGAATACAAGGGGGTGAAAGTTCTTCAATTATACAGAAGCTGGTTGGATCACATCTGAAGTACAGTGAGCAGTTTTGAGCACCACACCTTGGAAGGATATATTAGCATTGGAGGGAATGCAGCATAGATTTACCAGAATAATAACTGGAGAGATTGCACGAGCAAAGGTTGTTTGTCTAGGAGTTCAGAATGTTAAGGGGCGATTTGAGAAAGGGAACAGGATGGAGAGTTAGAAATAAACTATTTCTGCTGGCTGGGGAGTCTTGGATTAGGAAACAAAGTCTAAAAAATAGAGGCAGATGTTTCAGCAGTGAAATTTGGAAACTCTTATGCACAATGACAGTAAGTTTGAAACTCGGTACAAAAGACAATTGATGCTAGATTAATTAACAAATCTTAAATATGAGAGATTGGTTGTATATTAAAAGTTAATAAATCACCCGGACCAGCTATGATGCATCTGAGAATGCTGTAGAAAATGAGTGGAAAGTACCAAGGTATTAACAATAATCTTCCTACAATATGGGGGTGGTGACAGGCATGGAGAACTGCAAATGTTACACCCTTATACAAACAAGGGTTAATACAAAGACAAACCTAGCAATATAGTTCAGTGACTTCAAACTTGGTATTGTGAGAGCTTTTAGGAACAATAATCTGAGACAAAATTAACAGTTGTGTGAGCTATTTGGGGGGGGGGGGGAAACTAGCACAGATTTGTTAAAGATTAATTGTGTAAAACTAATCGTTTTTTTGATGGGGTAACCAGAGTATTGGTGAGGGTGATATCTATGATGTGGTGTTATGGGGGTTTCCAATAAGTGTTTGAAGTGTCATATAATAAACTTGCCAGCAAAGTTAAAGCCCAGGGAGTTTCAGAAAATGAAGTGGTGAAAGGCTGTCTCTCAAACTGGAGGAAGGAATAGTGGGGTTCTCCAGGGATTGCTTTTCTTAATAGATTAATGACCAGACGTGCATGTAAAGGGGCAGCATTTCCAAATTTGCAGATGACAAACTTGGGTGCACTGTGCAGGTGTAAGAATGGGAGGACACGTGAGATATTAACTTCAACAGACAAGTATGAAGTGATGAATTTTCATTGGAAAAACTAGGAGAGTCAATATAAACTAATGGGAATAATTCTAAAGGGGTGCTGGAACAGAGACTGGGGAATGTATTCTCCAAACAAAAGAGAGGGGGTGACAGTCCCTGGTAGGAGCATTAACTAAAATGCAACGTCAAAGGAAACTTAACTAACCAAACCAAATATTATTTTCAGGGGTGACCATATACCCCAGCCTCTGTGGCGCCTACTGTTCACGGAACTCCTTTAATGTACTGATGGACACTGTGTGTTTCCTCTTCAGAGTCACCCAGCCGTGAACATAGCCAAGAGAGGCAGACAGTCAAGTCATGACCCCCTGGATCTATTGATGGCCACTTTGGCTAGGAACAGACTTGGGAAGAGGTCCTCCTGTTCTCTTTGCAACAGGTGACAAAAGTTGGGAGTGTGGGGCTGAAGCGCAACCAACAATTGGGGAGAAGCCTCTTCACGTACTTAAAATGGGGCTGTAGCCTTTGTGCATGAAGAACACAGATTTCCCTTGGCCACAGAAAACATGTGGCCTGGGACTCTGAACTGCCTTAACCTACCATTACATGATGCTGCCGTATGCAACACACTCTACACGATGGAAAAAGTGAGGACTCTCACATAGAAGTCCCTCTACTGAGGGCCCTCCTCTGCACCCCCCACCAGTAGATGGTAGATACCTGGGAGTATGTGTGCACGTATCGTGTAAGGTGGCAAGTTGAGAAAATAGTTAAGTGGTCAACGGAATCCAAGGCTTTATATATAGGAAGGAAGTGAGGGCTTTAGAAAAGATTCGAAGGTGATTTTAATTTACATGACTAAATTGAAGATGTTGGTGTTCACCTTGAAAGAGAAGATTTGAGAGGAGATTTGATAGGTATTCAAAATCATGAGGAATTTATACAGTAGATGGAAAGAGTGTTCATATTGGCAAAAGGGTTGAGAACCAAGGACACCAATTTAAGGTAATTGGTTCATTTGCCAATGTCAACATGATTTAAAAAAACCTTCTTGCACTGCAAATGGTTATGATAGTATCTGCCTCCACTACCCTCAAATAGTGTAGTCAGGGCTTTCGAAGGGAATTGGATAAGAATCTGAAGGTGGAATTTACATGGCTCGGGTGAAAAGGCGAGGGAATGGGAATATTAGAGTTGCTCTTGTAGAAAGCCAACATGGCTGGACAGGCTGAATGGTCTTCAGTACTGTAACCATCTGATTCTAAAATTGTAAACTTAGATTTGTGATTGGTTAGCAAATACAAAATGTAGCAAAGGTACTATACAATGAAGGCAAAATTGAGTTAGTACAGGAACGAGGAGCTGAATGGTCTGCTCCTGTTGCTGTATTTTTTCCTGCAGATTTCACTTCCTTTATTTCCTATGCATGGCTATCTGCTGAAGCGCACAACATAAAAATTGATCAACATTTGAAATCTTGTCTTAAAACTATTTTTCTGCATGTAAAATTATATAGCCATGCTATGCTCAGGTGTTATTAAAATAACTAAGCATAATAGTGCTAAATATCAAATACCTGTGGTCAGTTGGCCAATGAATCAATCACTTAGCCCTGAACACTGTTATCTATCACATTCATCCAAAAGTTTATGCATCACCAAAGAACTGCTTCCATTGTGGCTCATCATTTTGAGGAAACTCTCAATTATCTTGTGCTTCACAGCTTCAACATTTTTTGCACCACTGTCCACTGGATGAGGTGCAACATCAAGTGGGGGCTTGACAGAGCACTGCTGCATGATAAAATTTAATATGTGACCATTAGAAGGATGACATTGCCAAGGGTCTAAAAGTTTCAAGAAGAAGCAAAACCAAGGCAACTGGAGTTAAAAGGGTATCTGAGGGCATTCACTAGATGTACAACAATTCAATCTTGTGTCACTGTTTTAAGCATGGTTAGTCATAGATGGTCATTGCTTTTGCCATGCTCAGTCACTAGATGAGGAAGATGGTACACTGCCTGATGTGTAGGTAGTTTTCCCTGGTGCTGCAGTGGTGATGGGGAAGAACCTGTGGGTGGCAATCTATACTCTGCTAGATAAATTGGAACTTCTCAATTAATTAACTGTGTTTAGCTCTTGTGATACTGTTCTGCATTAGAATACTGTATTTTAAATACAAAAGTTATTTTGTCCTCGTCCTGGAAACTTTTTTTGGCTGAGGGGTTTCCAACTGTAATCTTTCTGCCCTTCAAATAAAGAATGAAAAAAATACATTTACTCTCCTGCTCTAAAGAAATAAACTGTGAATCATTCCCAAGAAATAATTTTCTGTCCCAATATTTCATAACTCTTTTTTGTTTTGCTTTATTGTCACATGTATTAGTATACAGTGAAAAGTGTTGTTTCTTGTGCACTATATAGACAAAGCATACTGTATATAGGGAAGGAAAGTAGATCGTGCAGAATGTAGTGTTACAGCCATAGCTGGGGTGTAGAGAAAGATCAACTTAATGCAAGGTAGATCCATTCAAAAGTCTGGCAGCAGGGAAGGAGCTGTTTTGAGTTGGTTGGTACGTGTCCTCAGACTTTTGTATCGTTTTCCCGACGGAAGAAGGATGTCTGGGGTCCTGAATTATGCTGGCTGCTTTTCCAAGGCAGCAGGAAGTGTAGACAGTGTCAATGGATGGGAGGCTGGTTTGCATGATGGACTGGGCTTCGTTCACAGCCCTTTGTGATCTTGGACAGAACCAGTAAGAAGTGCATTTTCCCATGATCTCTCAACACTGCATTAGTTTCTAATGAACAAATCAGCTCTGGGGCAGGGTCCTTCCCTGACGAGTGATGTCCAGATTTTTATTCTAAATCTTAAAGTTTTTTTCAGTCACCACAAGCGTGTGTGGAATCAAGGCCAGTGTGAAGTAAAATGTTTTGAGTATTTTCTTATACAAAAATCTACTATTTCATAGAATCCCTACAGTGCAGAAGGAGGCCATTCAGCCCATTGAGCCTGCACCACCAACAATCCCACCCAGACCTATCCTTGTCACCCCACATATTTACTCTGTTAGGTCCCTGATACTAAGGATCAATTTAGCAAGGCCAATCAAACTAACCAGCACACCCTTGGACTGTGGGAGGTAACTGGAGCATCCAGAGGAAACCCATGCAGACACAGCGAGAGTGCAAACTCCACACAGACAGTGACCTGAGGCTGGAATCAAACCTGGTTCCCTGGCGCTGTGAGGCAGCAGTGCTAACCACTGTACCACCATGCTGCCGTACAATTGTTAAATTTCATTTTAAAACTCTAGCTTTATGCATTTGGTTTACAGTGTACCAAAATGTCTCTGGTAGTGCTATAGTGGTCCTTCAATTGGACTGCCATTAACAAATGTTTCGGGGAATGGCAGTGAAGAGAGTAGATGTGCTATTATTTGTTACAATGCAGTTTTTTTTCTCTCAACATTGCACAGTTGCTTTCCTTGAAAGTAACCATTATTATCATCTATATTGTAAGGTGGGTAAAAACCTTTGGGGAGCTTTAAAGGTTAGGGAAACATCTGCATTGAAGTTTATTTATTGCATCAAATCCAGAAGGACAAAATGGACTAAGGTGTAGGATTTTACCCTATTTTCCTCAATTCAATTAAATTTGTTTTTTAATATAAAACTAATCTCCTCACCTACAAGAAAACATTTGCCTTCAAAATTAATGATTGCAGCTCTACTTTACTTCTGAACCTTGATGTTAAAATGCTCAGTGTTGGGATGGGATGGTGGTGATCATGGGAGGTGCAGTAACTAAACATCTCTCTTCTTTTCTCCCAATCCCCAAACAGACAAGAAGGTGTTTCAAGTGGAATCTACAGTCCAATTGAAGTTAGAATTCAACAAGAAAATACAGGAAAAGAAATAACGTGTCTAACCTACCAATTAAATAATAGTAATTTCACCTTGCCATCCCCAATTTACAAAGAGGTATGTTTCTTTTAATAAAAATAGCTGCACAGCAAGTGTGTAGCTTAGTGGGAACTTGTCTCTTGAATTATTCTGATGTTTGAAAATTGACCTAATCTTTTGCAAATAAAGGGTTTCCATAAAGGCTTTTAACTTGAGGTTAAACAACACCTTCACCTTTTCTTGAATTATGTTTTGCAGGTAATCTATACAGGTGCAAAACGGAGTGGATTGCCTGCTGAATACTTGAAGAAATTGGATGCTATAAGAAGTAATAATTACAATGGAACAACCCAATTTATAATGGAAATTAGAGCTATGTTGAATCAGCTACAGAACAACACTGTAAAATATTGACTTTTGAAAAGTTGGTATACTGTGTCCAGAAGGCAGATATTTTAAATCTTCTGATTCCTGATTACATTGAATTGCATTTGAATTCGAAAATCATAGAAAATTTTTTAAATAGAGAAATTGTATTGAAGCTGCTGCACATAGTTCAAATTGTAAAGTACATGTTATAACAATGGGTAGGTGGAAGATTTTAATCACATTTTTCACTTATCACTTCATTTGATGTTTTGTATGAAATATCAATTGTTTTTATTTTAAACTGTTGATCTTGCACTAAAGCCCTCCGTGATTATTTGACTCTTAGTAAAAGTGCTTTATAGTTGTCATATTATAGGATGATGGCAAGAAAACCTGCCCTAATTTCTGCTTCTGTTGTACCATGTAGCAATGGTCTTGTTACTTGGGAAACTTAACATTGGTAGCCAGTATAATCTCTAGGATTTGGCAACATGTTTTGAAGACTTATGGCTGTGTTATAGTGCACTACTTTTTGAAAATTTTGGCCCAAGGCTGCTTGTAATGCAATGAGAATTTTTAAAAATGCATCTAGTTTATAAGGAATTGTGTAGTTTGAGGGTCTTGGTTGCTCTTCAGTCCCTTTTATTGAAACTTCCTGAAATTTTAGGTATCCAAAACCTTGCCACTTGTATCCTGTAAACACTGGATTTGTACTGTACAGATGTTCCAAGACTTGTTTGTGCTGACAAAACTCTTTGCTACTGGTTTGGGACTGTTCAAATCTGCTGTGAGAAAACTGATTCAAACCAGAATAAGCCATGGATGCCTCCCTATACATGCAACTGGGAATGTTCTATATGTATTTCAATAAATTAAATTATGGAGAGGTGATGGCCTAGTGGTATTATTGCTAAACTATTAATCCAGAAACTCGGCTAATGTTCTGGGGACCTTGATTCAAATCTCACCATGGCAGATGATGGAATTTAATTTTTTTTAAAATATGGAATTAAGAACTGATTGACCATGAAACCATTGTCGATTGTCAGAAAAACCCATCTGGTTCACTAATGTCCGTTCAGGAAGAAAATCTGCCATTCTTGCCTGGTCTGACCTACATGTGACTTCAGAGCCACAGCGATCTGGTTGACTCTCAACAGCCCTCAGACAATTGGGGATGGGCGATTAATACTAACCAGCCAGCAACACCTATGTCCCACAAATACATTTTTTAGAGTGCTAATTAGATTGAACATTTGGAGCCCAATTTTATGACTTTTGAATACATATAAAATCATAGGCCTGCTGAAAGAGAACGTAGGTGGTGTTGGCACTTCCCTTCCTCCTCATAGTGGTTCTTAGACTCCAGAATTACAAGAACAAAATGCACACAGCAAACTGAATTTGGCTCGGGCTTGATTTTATTTGTTTTAAAGAACCTACACATCCCTTTGCGATTTGACTGAAAACTTAGTCACCCATGGTGGTGTTTGTTTGACCGGTCCCTATCTTGCTGCTCTTGATAGCAATAACCACTCTTCGATGTTGTCTCTTTTATTGTGCTCATGTCACACGATTCCACAACTGGCTTAAGGGTTGACTTCATTGATCTTCCACGGGATTGTCCAGCTCTTTTAAACCCCTTTACGTTAGTGCCTGCAGTGTCCTGAGCTATGCAGAACTAAAAGGGTTTCCTGTTTACACAACAAAAGGATAATGTGATTTCCCTCTCCCAACGAGGGATGGCTAGCTCCAAACTTCTTCAGGTGTAAATGCAACTTTCATTTTCAAAATAGGAACTGCTTGTCATTCGTAATTCCAGGTAACTTGTGTCTTGGGTGTTTCAATGAGCTCATTCTGAGAGTTGAGATTAATGGTTTTATCCTTCAATTAATAGGCTAAAAACTGATATTTAATGTTGAAAAATTACCAGGACCAGGTGCTGAGGAAGCAAGAATGGAAAATGCTGAGATCCCAGTCATAATCTTCCTTCAATATAGGGATGGTGCCAGAGGACTAGAAAACTGTAACGACTACACCCTTGTTCCAAAAAAAGGTCCAAGGATAAATGCAGCAACTTCAAGCTAGTCAATTTAACCTCAATGATGGTAGAACTTTTAGAAATAGTAATCCAGGGCAAAATTGATAGTCTCTTGGCTAAGTGTAGTTTGTGTTAAACCGACAGTGATTTGTTAAAGACCACTGTGTTTAGAATCCCTACGGTGCAGAAGAGACCATTTGGCCCATCAAGCCTGCACCAACAACAATCCCACCCCATCCCTGCAGCCCTACACATTTAACCCACCAATCCCACAACACCAAAGGGAATTTAACATGGCTAGTCCACCTAATTGCACATCTTTGGAGTGTGGGAGGAAACTAGAGCACCGAGGGGAAACCCATAAAAACACTGGGAGAATGTTTGCAGTCACCTGAGGCCAAAATTGAACCTGGATTCCTGGTGCTGTGAGGCAGCAATGCTAACCACTGTGCCTTTTATGGGCTAACTGGAGGGAATGATGAAAGTTGTGCAGTTGATGTGATGGGAGTATGGATTTCAAAGTGCCACTTACCAGCAAATGATCCAATGGGCTGACAAGCCCCTGGGATCAAAAGGAAGGATGCAAAGTTGGTTGAGTGTCTGGAAACAGTACTAGTGAATTTTAAACTGCAGGAAGGTATACAGTGCTATTTCCCCAGAGACTAATGCTTTTCATATCTGCGTTAATGCCTTAAATTTGGATACATAGGATCCCATACTTTCTGCTGCAAAGTATGGTAAACTATGGAGGAGGATAGTGATGGACTTTCAAAAATACTTGATAAAATGGTGGAGTAGGTGGACATGTGGTTGCAATTAAGTGCAGAGAAGTTTAAAGGGATACAATTTTGCAACATGTACAGGAAGGAGAGGCAGTATAAACCACGGGTGCATTCTAAGGGGGTTTTAGAACCTGGAGAGTATTTATGCACAATGAAAGGAGCAAAGCAGGTTGACAAGGTGGTTCAAAAAGACATAAGGGATGCTGGAGATCTTGTTAAAATTTTTAATAGACATTCACAATTTTCATTCCAGATAAAACACCAAGAACACTTAGTGATACTAACATTTAGGGTTGGATTTTAATCTGAGACAGGACTAATCATACAGTTATGATTCCATCGCCAGGTTGTAGCCAAATGGGATTATTTTTTAATTGGCTTGATTTGATTTTTTATTGTCACATGTATTAACACAGTGAAAAGTATTGTTTCTTATGTGCTACACAGACAAAACATACCATTCATAGAGAAGGAAAGGAGAGAGTGCAGAATGTAGTGTTACAGTCATAGCTAGGGTGTAGAGAAAGAACAAAATGCAAGGTAAGTCCATTCAAAAGTATGACGGCAGCAGGGAAGAAGCTGTTCTTGAGTCGGTTGGTACATGACCTCAGACTTTTGTATCTTTTTCCCAAAGGAAGAAGGTGGAAGAGAGAATGTTCGGGGTGCATTGGGGTCCTTAATTATGCTGGCTGCTTTGCTGAGGCAGTGGGAAGTGTAGACAGAGTCAATAGATGGGAGGCTGGTTTATGTGATGGATTGGGCTACATTCATGACCTTTTGTAGTTCCTTGCGGTCTTGGGCAGAGCAGGAGCCATACCAACCTGTGATACAACCAGAAAGAGTGCTTTCTATGGTGCATCTGTAAAAGTTGGTGAGAGTCATAGCTGACATGCCAAATTTCCTTAGTCTTCTGAGAAAGTAGAGGTGTTGGTGGGCTTTCTTAACTATAGTGTTGCATGGGGGGACCAGGACAGGTTGTTGATGATCTGGACATCTAAAAACTTGAAGCTCTCAACCCTTTCTACTTTGTCCCCATTGATTTAGACAAGGGCATGTTCTTCTTTACGCTTCCTGAAGTCGATGACAGTCTCCTTCATTTTGTTGACATTGAGGGAGAGATTATTGTTGCCGCACCAGTTCACCAAATTCTCTATCTCTTTCCTATACTCTGTCTCGTCATTGTTTGAGATCTGACCCACTACGGTGGTGTCGTCAGCAAACTTGAAAATCGAATTTGGCCGCACAGTCATAGGTGTATAAGGAGTATAGTAGGGGGCTGAGAACACAGCCTTGTGGGGCACCGGTGTTGAGGATGATCGTGTATCGTTGCCTATCCTTACTGATTGTGGTCTGAGAGTTAGGAAGTTCAGGATCCAGTCACAGAGGGAGGTGCTGAGGCTCAGGCCACAGAGTTTGGAGATGAGTTTCGTGGGAATAATAGTGTTGAAGGCTGAGCTGTAGTCAATAAATAGGAGTCTGACATAGGTGTCCTTGTTGTCTAGGTGTTCCAGGATTGAGTGCAGGGCCAGGGAAATGGTGTCTGCTGTGGACTTCTTGCAACGGTAGGCAAACTGTAGTGGATCCAGGTAGTCCAGGAGGCTGGAATTGATTCATGCCATGACCAACCTTTCGAAGCACTTCATGATGATGGATGTCAGAGCCATCGGCTGAAAGGCCATCGGCTTGGAGGAATGGAAGCAGGATGATTCTGAAGCAGGCAGGTTAAAAGGCCAATCTCTTTTTCCAAAGAAACATTGGCCCAGTACCTCCAATGAAATCTATGGCAAAAGTTGAACTGTAACAGGAAGCCCTTACTATCTACAGCAATTTAAACCTTCAGATTAATTTAAGCCTCCCCTTCAAGCCTTCAGCCAATATCCAATTTTTGAACACAATTTGCAAGTTGGAAACTATTACTCTCCCCACAGAAAACAAACTGACACTTCAAGCTAGTTGTATAAGTATAGCCAAACATTTGTAAAGAATTAGGAAGTTGGATACAACCAAGAACCCATAAAACTCACCAAATAAACAAACTAACCTCAGAATCGCTGTTTTAGCAGACATCGGAGTAAAAGCATAAAAGAAGTGAGAAAAGGTGAAGGGCTTGCACATTATTATACAAGACTACCTTTTCAATCGTGTGAACTGTATCAGACAAACTTCTAACCAGATGACTTTTTTGCATTTGTAATGCTGATGTTTTACTTGACACAGCTTGCCAGCGGGCAGAAGTAACAATCTGGCAAACACATTTAAGGAGTAGTTCCAACTTTAAAACCCACAATTACTGCCATTTAGAAGAATTAGAGCAGCAGATACATGGGTCACTGTCTCCTGGAAGTTCCATTCCAAGCCACTCACCATCCTGACTTGGAAATATATTGTTTCTTCACTGTTGCAGGATCAAAATCCTGGAACTCAAACCCTAACACAATTGTGACTAGACCACATGGAGTATAGTAGTTCAAGAAGCAGCTCACCACCTTCTCAAAGGTAATTAGGGATGGGCAATAAATGCTGACCTAGCTCGTGAAGCCCACATACCTTGAATGAATTTTTAATAAAATTCCAACTACAGTATTGTCATCACTCACAATGAACACAGAGGTACACCTCATGCTACCGTGTTTCATGATGAACTGTAAAATAAACAAACCCATTGTGAAGAAAATATTATTCTTTAATATTTCTGGGTATGACATTTTACAAAGCATTGTGGAGGCTATGTGTACATATAACTAATTAAGACGGAGTGTCTATAAAGTTGAGGCTATCAAAGGAGTTGGGTGTGAAAGGCAGGTGCTTGAAATGAATAGGACCAAGATAGATATTCTGCAAGTAAACACCATTTGGGTAAAAATTTTGCATTAGGAGCTAAATGAGGATTTGCATTTTTAGCTATTGAATTTCAAAGTGAAGTAAAAAGGGCTGCGATTCTCCCAAATTGGGACCAAGCGTCCATGCCAGTGGGAAAACCAGATTGTTTCCAGCTCGCACTAGCAGTGATCTGCATGCCCTATTCAGCATATGCTAATGGGCCAGCTCTCCCCATGTGTTTTACATTGACTTTCCAACTTGCCTGGCACCTGATTCACTGCAGTTGGGAATCAGCTACTCGCCCTTTACAAGCAGGAGCAGTTTTTAGGCACTCCCTGCAACAGCACTCTCACTTCAGCCAGCAAAATAGTAGGGAGAAGGTCAGCGTCTAGATTCCTAGATGCAGAGGCGGAGAGGATGCTGGAAGCTGGAGAGGAGGCGGGCCACTCTCTTCCCGAGAGTTGCCAAGGTTGCTAAAGCATAGGAAGTGGTGGCCGACTCAGTAAGCGCCAGAAGGTAGGGCATTCAACACTGCAAGAAGTTGAATGACCTCCTCCGATCTGCAAGGGTGAGTGCCCACTTCCATGTCCTGGCATCATTCATGTTCCTATATTCTGCCATCTCACCTTAAACACCCTTTATCCCACTGCACCACCTTCTAACATTGTCACACAGAATCCCCATCAGTACACAACCCCGGCCAATGCCAGGCATCATGCCCACACATGCCACCTGCTATGAACCCCTCATTCTAGTCAGTCCACGCTTTCAATCTGTTGTCCTCGTGTCCGCATTGGTAAAGATTGCTATCAACAAGAGGGAGTGGGCAAAGATGGGTGGGGCATCTCTGAAATATGAGTTTCATACCCAGATGAAGACCCTGGAAATAGCAGGTGAGGCCCATAAACGAGCTGTCACTGACTGCAAAGTCAGCAGGCCTTAAGCAAGTAAGAGCCCAAAGCACCATGATCCAAATGACCTATCCCAAGTGAGTCTATCATTCCCTAAACGCTTGATATTTTCACCAGCTGACCCCATGTCCTTTGTCTTGCACGATCTCCATCAGTTGAGGCCATGCCATCCAGAGTTGCATTCCGTGGTCCAACCCCTCCAAGCACCCCTGGCCACAGCTCCGGGGAGGACACTGAAATCTCGTCCATGCATTCATGAGCACCAAGCACCAGTGCAGAGACACTCACTCCAGTGAGAAATGTAAATCGACAAGCTATTGGGGCACTCTGGTGAGGACCATGCTGCTGCTATTGCACATCGGATGGAGGCTAGAATATCCAAGAACTGACCAGTCAGAGGCCTGATGGTTCCCAGAGAACTGCTGGTCCCAAAGGTCGTGCCTCTGGAAATGTTCATCCCAGCAATGGTGAATATGCAAAAGCAGAGTGAGGCTTTACAGGAGGGGATGTCAACGACCTTCCAGCAAATGCAGGCACAATTGGAAGAGTCCAGGAGCCTCATCTTGCAGGAGATGGTGCTGGCATTGAATAGTACACAGGCCAACACTGCAAAGGTGGCATCCGCAGTGGAAAGCCTGGGCCAAGATGTCTATATCATATCTGATGACTTCCAAGGCATGGCCCATTTACTGATGTAAGAGTTTTTAATAGACCATTTAGTGATGTCCATGGCTGCAGTCCTAGGCACTAGGGCCCAGTCATACATGGACATCAGATGCGCATCAGAGCTTGGTCCAGTACACAGGACCATGGCTGTGAGCATCCACAGCATAGACCAATCGCTGAAGGCATCAGAACCATGATACAGACAATGGCGTTCCTGCAAGACTGGCAGCGCCAGATGACGGAGAGGCTTCAGGAACTCATTTCAGCTGCCCCTCAGTCGGAAGGTGTGACCCGGGGGACCAACAAACACCCCAAGGGAGGCAGATGTGCTGGAGTCCAGCCTGGGGCCTTCAGGCATGGAGACTCAGGCCATTACCAGTGCTTCTGAATCTCCTCTTCCTGACTCCTGGGCAGCAGTCAGAACAGGGGTGGCACATTATCACCCGTGACATCGAATAGTCAGCCAGGCTCTCCAGTTCCTGGCCCTCCAGAGGACACCCACTAAGGACATCAAAGGCCAGAGGGCATGATCATGTTGTCTCCATCTCTGATGTGCAATCTGGGGACACATGTTGAAAAAGTGGGAGCAAACAAAAGAGGAAGATAGAAGGCCACTAGATAGGTACAGCTGAAGTTTCACAGTTGTAGTTTGGTGGCAAGGGGACAACAATTGTACATTATCACTAATAAACAAGTCACCTCCATGCTGAGTGACCTATCAATGTCATGTCTGTCCCTAAGGGAGGCAGTGGGGAAGAGATGGGAGAGGGGGTGCCCGGGGATGCCCAGGATTGATCTTCTGGACAACAAACCTCCTACATCTCAAATATGGAGGCAATGAGGGCCTCCCTCATCCCATGTCCCTGTCAGACCTTGGTTGTTTCCTGCTCAGCTCCTTCCACATCTTCCTCATCCTCCTCCTCAGCATCATCCTGGTCCTCCTTTTCCTCCTCTGACATGGCCGCCTGTTCCTCCTCCTCCACCATGCCACCTTGCTGTTGTTCAAGGTTGTGTGGCACACAGCAAGCGACCACTATCCATGCCACCCTCTGAGAGCTATAATGCAGCATCCCACCAGAGCAGTCCAAATAACGGAACTGCATCGTGAGGAGGCCTATGAGCCACTCGATGATGCCTCTGGTGGCAGAGTGAGCCTCATTGCAATGGGTTCCTCCTGGTCTTGTGTCTCTGCACATGTGTCATCAGCCATTACCTTAGGAGCTAGGCCTTGTCTCCCACAAGCCAATCCTTCGGCTGAGGGTGACTGTCAAAGATGTTAGGTATCTCAGAGTGTCCCAGGAATCATGCATGCTCCCAGGATAGTGTGCACAAACGTGCATAATGTTCAGGAGGTTGTTGCACACACCAGCTGGATGTTCATGGAGTGGAATCCTTTTCGGTTAATGAAGGGCACCCCATGTCAAGACTGAGCTTGAAGGGCAGTATGGGTGCCATGTATTGCCCCCCTGGACCTGGGGCATCCCAACAATGGCAGAGAATCCTGCAGCCTGAGCATCCTGATCCAGGTGGAAGGTGATGTAATCTGACTCCTGTATACCCCGATATAACTTTAAAGTGGCACCTTACCTCCTTGCTCCCCCTTGGTGCTCATTCCGTCAAGTCGCTTTCTTTTCAGGATCTGTACCAGTTCCTGACATGTGACTTTCGCCTAGAGGGGCAGTAGCATCTTGGAAGGCTGTTAATTTGGCCTCCAAGCTGCTAATTACATGCTAAAAAGACAATTTGAATATTGGGTTCCTGCCCGCTCTGGCTGGGAATCCAATTGGGCCTGGCACGGTGGACTGGGAACATCAGAACGGGTTTGCGACAGGCGCAAAACCTGTTCTACAGGTTTCAGAATTGTGCATCAAAACACAGCCAAGGAGTTTGCAACAAAGGAAAAAAAATCATAAATGTATAAGACAAAGTTATTAAATTTCATTTTGCCCATAAGGTGTGGCAATAAGGAGATCATCAAATACGTTTAAATCCTGGAAAAGGTAAATTTTAAAGCAGGATAAGAAAAAGATGAAAGAGAAAAGTCGTTTTAAGAGAGGTTGGAAGCAATGCTAGGTGTGGTCATTTAAGATCTCTGGAAGAGAGTGCTCTGCGCTAAGACAGAACTGGGAAGAGGGGAAGTGAGTGGCCTTCAGCAAGCTCAGATCAATGTCTCCCAGAAAAGCAAGGTTTTGTTTGAATGTCTGAAATTTCAATACACAAGTAAGATAGAGGGAGAGAAGCCTTGTGAAATATCTTCCCTACAGCAAGTGGGTTGTTCCTTTGGGGTAATATTACTGCAGTTTTTATCAATTATGTATCTATGAGGTCTGTTGCCTAAATGGGTGTTTGTGAGTCTAACCAAGTAAGAATGTCCTGGTAAGACTAATTTTAACTGCGTAAATATCAGCCAGGATTTTCCCATTTTTTGGCAAACTGTTATTTCAGGCGGAAAAAGCAGTTGTTAGTCCGCCAGGGTGTTGGTCTGTTTTTGCACCATATTTTTAGCCACTTTGGAAAAAAAAAATTGTTGCATGGGATTCGCGCCGTTTCGGTAGTGTGCAGCCTCTGATTCACCCTCTCCATTGAAGCTCAGCACTTCAATCAGCAGGGCAGTCCAGGCACTTCATAGTCCCAGGCAGAGAATGACTGCTAAGATGTCGGCCCCAATATTCATGGAGAAATCCCTTGGCACATCTTGTAACAAAACAAAGGGAGGACACCCTCAAGCAAGGTCACCAAACCCACATGGGATGCTATGGCTGTGCTGGTAAGCCCCAGCTCTCTGTACAGAGGATGACCATCCAGTGCCATTAAAATAATGAATTATCTCCTCCTTTCTGCCAGGGTAAGTCACTCCTCTCATCATTCTCCACACATACACACACACACACACACACAACCATTTGATCTCCCAAACACTTCTTCAGCTCCCCTATGGATCGGCACCACATTACCTCCCCTCTCCCACTCACCAACTACACATGCCAGGCATCCTTACTATCTATCCTGGCACATGACCTGCCTACACTCACGCCATCTATTTTCCTGCAAGATGGGCTGGCTCACAATAAGAGGGAGAGATCCCAGATGGGTGAAGGAATTGCCAAGTTTAAAGTCCCCTTGGCTTTCGAGGAAAGACCCTCCAGCTAGCCAGGGAGGACGTCAACTGTTCCTGCGCTGAGGGTGAGGTGGGCACCAAAAAGCCAGGACCCAGAGCACCGTCATCAATCACACCAAGCTAGAGTGAGTCCTGTCTATTCTATTGTGATGCCACTTCCATCCACTAATGACATCTCCCTTCTCTTGCAGGCACATAAGAGGAGCCTGGTACCTCCACCAGCCAGGTGCAGGACTCCACTCCAGACTCCAGTGAGGATGAGCTCTTGGACATGGAATTCAAAGAAGCATCACAGCTTTCATCCATACCCGCCACCAGCACAGAGACACATACTTCACTGGGAGCATTAGAGACCTCAGGATCACGAACTGGTGAGCACATCACTCTCTCTAATCCACAGCAGGCAGAGGCAGGGACGTCCCAGGATGCCGACATTTGGAGGATTGCTGGAGGCCAGGAATCTGCTGAGGGCCAGTCAGATGACATGCCTTTGGACTTGGTCATTCCTCCAGATACTGCAGCTGCAAAGGCAAAGTCAGGAACATCAGGAAGGGATGTCAGCTCCTTGGATTGAAAGGCCGAATGGAGGAATCCCAACACTTTCTGTCCAAGGAGATCATGTCAGCACTTCTGAGGCAGCCAGGTCGTCACTTTGAGGGTGGCAGCCACAGTGGACACCTTGGTGCAAAATTCTGTCCTGCAGTGGCCGATGACATGGACTCCATGGTGCATGATGTGCATTCCATGGCACAGGACATGCACTATATGGTACAGTGCATACACTCCATGGTACAGGCATTTCTGAGCTACAACAACACGGTGGCATAGTGGTTAGCACTGCTGCCTCACAGCGCCAGGGACCTAGGTTCAATTCCTGGCTTGGGTCACTGTCTGTGCGGAGTTTGCACATTATCCCGTGTCTGCGTGGGTTTCCTCTGGGTGCTCCAGTTTCCTCCCACAATCCGAAAGATGCGCTAGTTAGGTGCATTGGCCATGCTAAATTCTCCCTCAGTGTACCCGAACAAGCGCCGAAGTGTGGCAACTATGGGATTTTCACAGTAACTTCATTGTAGTGTTAATGTAAGCCTATTTGTGACGCTAATAAATAAACTTAAACCATAGGGTGGTGGAGTAGCTGGTGCACAGCCTGGGACCATCCACCAGGAGATTCCAGGGTCGTCCAGCCCATCCGATTCCCCTCATCCTGTGACCAAATCAGTTTCAGCCCTACTGGCTGAGGAAGGTGGCACTGCCACACAGCTATACTTCGAAAGCAGGCCAGGGCCCTACAAGTCTCAGTCCTGAGAACGCCCGCCAAGCTCATCACAGACAATGATGTCAACAGGGTGTGGCACACAGCAAGCTGCCTTCACCACTATTGTGGAGCTTGGGGATACATCAAGACATAGCAACAGTGTTAGAAAGGTTAAGAAGGTCTTGTTGCACAGTGAGGGTATGGGTGTGGCTCGGGTGTAGATACTGACCACCTATGTAAGTTAGCACCCATTTCTGTAGATGAAGTAAATCTCACTTATTGCACCACTCTATGGCTCCTTGGTCTTGTAAGATTTTATCCTGTATTGCTGCTGAGACAACAGTATTCATGTTCCACAGAAAGGCTGGATGGTCACTCCAGAACCTCCTTCATCTGCTCTCTGCAAAGCTGCCAGCAAATCGGTTGGTGCCCCCTCAGTGACAGAACACGTCAGTCATGCCAGTTTCTCCTTGGCAATGGGGGTGTTCCCCAATCTTCAGGGCCACCATCACTCAGTGTGAATGTCTGATCTCTGCACAAGGAACCCAATGGTTAGACCCTTATGAAAAGTGTGCATCAGCTCCCAGTGACACTGAACTACAGGGGTACATCTAACTAAGAAGGAGCCTGAATCAGGAGAGATATAATTGTCCCCACAATATCGTTCTGATATGACCCTGGTCACCAAGGATAAGCAAGCTGCCTTCAGCTAGACAGGAGTCAGATAACCGCAGTAGCTCTTTGAGGAACAATGCACTTTCCCCACTGAAAGTCATCATCACACACCTGCAACATTGGGACTATGGACAACCACTCACTCCATAAGACACAAGTCTCATCAGTGAATGTGCATGCTGCCAGCAGCCAGACAGGAGACCAGTGCATATGGAAGGGACCTCAGGATGATGGGATGTGATTAATGACCCTTATCATCACCATCCATGAATCAGGTGACTACGAGTGCGTCCTGAGCTCTTCAGCTCATTCTGGACATCACCATTGCCTGATGGCTGAGCTCCTCTCTCTCCAGGGGTTCTTCTTCATTGTCTACCTCAACATCCTCTTTGTCAAAGGAAATGTGCCACTCCTCAATCTCCACCTCAGGCAGTTCATCACCCAATTGAAGCTTCAAGTTGTCAAGGGCGCAGCAGACAACAACAATGCATAACAATATTGCAGGGCTCCACCACACTAGTCCGGGCATTTTAAGCATACCAATGGTCTGTCCCATCAAAGTGCAAGTATCAGCATGAGCCTCACTTTATCTGGTCTCAGCTATGATCTGTGACCTGCACACAAATTTCATCAGCCACATCCTCAGCTGGTACTCCTTGTTCCCGAGAGGCCAACCCTGCCGTTGTGCTCCCTCAAAAAAGTCAATGGGTCTGAGAGCGGCTAAATATGTAGCTATCATGAACATTCCCCGGGAACCTAGAACACGCCTGGAGGATGTGCTTTATGCGGTCGCAGACTTGCTGAAAATTAAATGAGTGGAAGCCCTTGCTGTTGATAATCTGCACTCCTTGATGCTATGGGGATGAGGGAGCATGTGAGTACAATCGATGGCTCCCCACACTTGTGGAAAGTCTGTTATCTGGGTGAATCCCATGGCTCTCATTTCGTGGCTGGACTGATAGCAATCAAAATGGATCTAATTGTGAGCTCTTGCAAAGAGTGCGCCCATCACCTCCTTGTTGCATTTATGAGTGGAGACTTGCACAATGCCACAAAGGTCACCGTTGTTGTCTGTGAAATATTGTATACAGACACTTCGACCAATTTATTACATTTATCATAAGTACCTTTACTGTATGAGACAGACAAAGGAATAGTTTAAACTTAGCTTTATTAAAACTCACAGATTAACCAAACAATGCTTGCATAATAGATTAAGTTAACTTTAAAGAAACAATTCTTACACAATAGGTTAAGATAACTTTCCCCAAACTAGGCAAACTGCCTGGCAAATAGATATTACCCCGGTCTGGTGAAATTGATTGGGCTGTTGGATTCAATTCACTGAGCTCACGGTGACAGATGAACTCAGGCTCCTCTTAACACAATGGTGGATCTCGCATACAGTCTTGCATCGTGCCAGGTCACAGTAGGCTTGGTGGAGTCTTCACTGAAGTTTGCCTTGAAATATGGCTGTTTTTATCCCTCCTTCCTTCTTCAAATATTTGCTGGTTTTTGGCCAATGGGGTGACGGGTGGGGGGGTCATAACACCCAATGAGGTTAGGCCAGGTCACCCTAGTTGTACATATCTCTTTAGTTGCAGGGAGTCTGGCTGAAGCTAGGGAATACACAGTCATAAGGTCTGAGTATGTCCTGATGGGTTTCAGCCCATAACGACTCTTGCATTGTAATGTTTGAGACTCTCTATTCAATCTGTAAAAGGTCTGGCTTCTGGTTAGGCCATGATGACTTCCCTATTGTTAAGGTGAAGCACCCCTGTTCAATATGTGAGACAGTTCTGGTATGTGTTCCTGTTGGTTTTTGACATCTGGTAACCTCATAGAAGCAGTTTTTAGCTGTATTATTTTAAAATGTCCAGTTTAATGTAGGGCTTGATTTCTCAGGCCTTGCCCTTTTGACCACACCGTGGAGCCCTGAAAGGTGCCAGTTACACTGAAGTTGAGGTTGGTTGTGTCTTTCAGAGTGGATGCCCTCCAAGTCCATGTGGCACCAACTCCTGCAGAAGGTGGCATAAGTGAGCCAGTTTGTCCCTGGAGACATGAATTCTTTGCAAAGATTTGTTATCGCTCATGTCTAGGAAGGTCAGTCTTCATTTGTAAACCCTAGACCATTGAAGGCATCTCCAAGCGGCTGTTCTCTGGGGTCGCTCCTATGGCAGCGGAGCAGGTCCTACTACCCCTTCCTGCACAGGGTTTAGCTCCTGTCTCTGGAGAGCCAGACGCTACTGTTGATGTCTTCTCCCCTCTCAATGTGCTAGTTAGTGGAATGATAGCCAATTCCACAAACTCCATCTCTTTCTCACACTAATCACGGCAAGGGAAAAGAGAGAGAGAGGGTGTTAACACTGTCAGACTGAAGGAATGTTAATAGATTAGTGGCTCAAATTCTGCTATGTTAAAATTTCTTCATTGCTGTCATGCTTTTCTGTGAGAGTTGACTCAGTCATGAATTCACAAACACACCCTCTCATTGCCCATCATCTTAGTGTATCCTTCAGGTCGTGACAACTGGACATCCACCCACCGCACTTACTCAAGCTTCCCTTCCCAGTGTAATGGTTGGGGAGGTTGCTGTTGTTCATGGGGTCTGACTTTGGCCTCTCAGGACGGACCCGGGTCAGAGCACTGACCTCGGGACTTAAAGCTGACACTGTTGCTGGTGGGGGATGGGCTAAAAACTCTCTGAAGTGCCAGTGCTGCAGCCTCAGGACTTGTCAGGCAGCACTGTCTGTGGACACCACTGCATGGGTTCTGGGTGTGTGTTTGCGAGTGGGGGGAATGGGAATGGGGGTGGGGGGGGGGCTGTGTTGCCATTCTCTGAACTGTGGAGGGGGTATGGGGACTGTGTGTTGCTGGGGCTTTGCGGGGGGGTGGGGTGTATGGGGAGTGTGTGTTACTGGGCTGGGGGAGAGCAGAGTTCTTTAACCTCACTATCTGTCTCTCCCCTTCCTCAAATTCCGCCCACCCCCTCTTCAGATTGAGGCGAAGGCTTTTACAGTGCAACCCATTGATCTTGCTATTCTTTTGTTGCTGCTGGAGCTGAGGAGGAGGAGCTGGAGGATGAATTGCAGGCTAAGGAGGCCCATGCCTTACCACTCACAGGAGTAGAGGGAGACAGCCGCTGGAGGCAGGACGTGGCCGGCATTCGCCCCGAGGGGGTTGGTGGGGAGAAAGGGGGGCAGGAGAAGGAGGGCGAGGAGACCCCGGCAGTTCCTTATGCGAGTGTCCTTCGAGCAACTGTCGGACATCGCATGCCGCCGACGGCTCCGGCTCCGAAAGGAGACAGTGCAACACCTGTGCCATTTGTGCAGGACCTGCCACCTTAGGCATGGGGGGTGGGGGGTCACCCACTCCGGGTGGTTGTGAAAGTGAAGGCCACCTTAAATATTTCTGCCACTGGGTCCTTCCAGACCCCCAGTGGAGACCTTTGTGGCATTTCCCAACCATCTGTCCACAAATGTGTTAAGAAGGTCACAGGTTAAGAAGGCCCTGTATGCCCGGGCTGGCTAGTATATTAAATTTGACCTGGACCAGGCCCAGCAGGAAGCCCAGGCTGCAGGATTCGCGGCCATTGTGGGGATGTCAAATGTGCAGGAGGCTATAGATGCACCCACGTCACCATCAAGGCCCCAGTGAAGAATCCAGGCAGATTCATGAACAGAAAGGGCTTTCATTCAATAAATGTGCAATTGTTGTGTGACCATCAGCTGAATATCATGCACGTCTGTGCCAGATACCACCCCCCCCACCGTCCCCCTTCTCCGGAAGCATGCATGACAGTTTTATATTGAGGAGTTCTGATGTCCTGGAGGTCTTTGAGAAGGAGCCCAAGATGCAGGGATGGCTTGTGGGATACCCGCTTCGGACTTGGCTGATGACGCCTGTGCGGAGCCCTGAGACTGATGTGGAGACCCGGTATAATGAAGCCCATGTTGCCATCTGTTCAACAGTGGAGCGGTGCATCGAGCCCATCAAAATACGGTTCAGGTGCCTGGACCACTCTGGCAAGGCCCTCCAATATAACCTCCTGATATCGTCCCACATTCTGGTGGTGTGTTGTGCCCAATGCAACCTGCCACAGCAGCAAGGAGATCTTTTTGAGGAGGAGGATATGGAGGCTGACCAGCTGGGTGTCGCTGGGGAGGAGACTGCCCAGCAGGAGGAGGAGGAAGAGGAGGAGAATGATGATGAGCAACAGCACCCAGGCGCTGGAGGGCTGGCGGCAGAAAGGGTCAGGCATGCAAGGGAGGCCCTGATCACCACGCGCTTTGGTCACTAGGGGCCTGTGTTGCCATACGTGGGTTCCGTTTCCTTCCCCCCCTCCACTACCTTGGAGTCCTATAATCTTCTGCAGCATTGTAACACCAGAGTGGTGGGTCTGTACACTGTGTTAGCGAGTTTCTGTGGCAGGCAGGAGGGTGTGACGACTCGCTATGTGCCATTGTGATGATGCCCTGGTGCAAACTAGTCTGACTTCTATCTGAGTTGCGCATGCACACTGGCACCTGGGCCCAAGTCTGGGTGGTGGATAAGGGAGCAATACCCCCCCATACAGGGCCCTTGGGTAGGTGGGGTGGGGGGGAGGGAATCTCTTGTGGGTTCTGGGGATGCCATGGCGGATGCTGTAAGTTGCTGCGAATGCATGCCACCTGCTGTAGCCAGTGAAGTGTTTGAGCGCCTTGATTTTCTCATTAGCAGTGCGTTGAGGGGCCTTCTCCAGTGACATCAATGTGCAGGGTCCCTGCGGTGACCGTCAGGGTAAGTATGTTCCTGTTAGAGGCTAATTAGAGACCAGTTAGTCACAGATGTGGGGTGAAATAACATTTATTGTTGCTAATACTAGTGCTTTCAAAATAAGTTAGAATATAAAAACATGTGAATGTGAGACTTTAAAGTGCCTAAATATTCTATCTACCTAGTGTTGCCCTTCACCCGTGCCATCTTAGTGCCACTACAACATCATAACCTTACCTGGCCTACCACTACGTCTTGGTGTCTCCCCAGGAGATGGAGGTGGCCAGCTGCCTCCCACGTCCCATGGCCTGAGATGCCCTTGGCAATCGTCTCCTGGAGGGCCTGGACCTTGAGGGCCCTGGCCAACTTCCAAGTGTCAGGGACGTATCCATGACTCCTCTTCATCCCGCTGCCCCTGAGATGCCCCGGTGTCAGGAAGGGGGAGTGAGAAGACTCGAGGATTCGAGGAGGGTTCGAGCCCTTCCTCCTCCCTCAGGATTCCTTTGGACCCCTGGGTCACTCTCTGGTGTCGTCTGAAAGCTCTCGAGCCTCTCAGCCATAGGCCGCAGAATCCTGAGAAGCCCTTTGAGGCCCTCAGCTGTGGCCTGCTGTGACTCAGCCGTGGCTGTCTGCAGTGAGCTCCAGAAGCTCCAGTGTCACCTGGCCAGTCCTGGAGGACCACCTGCATTCTTGCCATGGTGGTCCAGCTCTCTGCGATGGCCCTCTGAGTTAGGGGCCATCCATCAATGGTAGCAGCAAGAGCCCTCTGAGACTAGGCCACGCTCTGCAGCCTCTCAGCCATGACCCTCTGTGACTGGGCCACGTTCTCAAGGGCTGCTGCCATAGCCCACTGTGTCCCAGCACTGTCCCTTGGGGTCGCCTGAAAGCTCTCGAGCCTCTCAACCATGGCTGCAGAATCTCACGAAGCCCTTTGAGGCCCTCAGCTGTGGCCTGCTGTGACTCGGCCGTGGCTCTCTGGGACTCTGCTGTGACTTGGCCATCGCTTGGACCCTGCCACTCATGGAAAGGATTTCCTGCGGCAGGCTTTCCACCACGGACACCACCCTTGCAGTGTTAGCCTAGGAATCACGCAAGACGGGCAATAGCTGGTCTGCCTGAAAGCTTTGGGACCCCTTCCAACAGCCTTGCGGTTGGTCCAGTGTTGCTGCCAGACTCTCCTGCATTCCATGGCTCTGTTGCTGCATCTCCTGCAGCTGAGGGAGAAATGATCGCAGAGGCCCAGCATGTAGCCTCGGGCCAGCTGAGTCCTAGTCTCCGGCAGGCCCTCACATGCTAGAGGCCTTGGATGTTCCCTCCTTCACCCGATGTACATCATCAGATGTGTCATGTGCACCAGAAAGTGACCCAGATGCCTTGTCACTAACTTGACCCACCGATGTGAGAGTCTCTGAGATGGTGAGTTGTGAAGTGGAAGCTGATGCAAAACTGGTGCTAGCCTCAGAGGTCCCTTCATTGGCTTCCTCCGTGGAGTCTTCTGAGCTGTCAGGGGCTGGATGGGTGGGAGTAGCAGTGGGGGTCGTGAGGTCCGATGGTCCAGGCGCTTCATTATCCCTTACTACAACACAGGACACAAGGTTAAGTGCAAGGAGGCAGAGGAATCTGGACTGCATGCAACTTACTTGAGATTTCTCCAACAAGTGGAGGATTGGCAGGTGCTCACTTCTATGCTCCAGCCCGACCATGCTGTCGCTAATGGTCCGCATCCTCTCCTCGTCCGCAAGCTCCAGTGCTCGCTCCTCAAAGGGGGTGAGGACCTGGATCTCAGGTACACCACCACCTGTCTTCACCCTCTCATAGTGATTATGGGTATTCTTCTCCTGTGGGGACAGAAGGAGCCATGTAAAATATGATGGCACGAGTCCTGCAGGGTTTCAAGGAGTGGCCCTCAGAGGGCAAGGGTTGTGATGCTCTTGGGGGGGGAGAAGGGAGGTGCTTGGAGGTTAAGGACTGAAAGCTTGCAGAGTGCTGGGGGTGGGGGGATCTGTGGGTCATTTAGGGGGAAGATGCTAGATGAGGTCATTCCCTTGCTGCCTGGATGAGGTCATTCAGTTTCTGTTCTCCTGGCCAGTGCCCTGGCACTAATGCATTCTGCCACCACTCCCAAGCTGTGTTTCCATCCCTTCTTCTGGGACAGCATCCTGCTGGGGTGGAAGAGGGTGTCCTGTCTTGCCTCCACTGCCTCCAGCAACCTGGCTAGATCAGCATCTGAAAAACGGGCAACTGTCTTCCTCGAGGCCATTTCTTCCTGCATTGCCTACCTGTCTGTCCATCCTTGAGGTTTTTATGGAGCTCTCCGTGTTAGGGCAAATCAGCTGCAGGCAGTTTGTCATGCGCCCGTTACAGCATTCCAGCGAGTTCAATGCAGTTTGCCTTGTTACCATAAAGGAGAAGCCAAGTCAGCACTTGTAGATGTTCTGATGGAGATGGTGACCGGGGGGGGAGTTGTGCCTCTGTGCTGATCAGGGTCAGGGGAGAGAGAGGGTCATGTCAGTCAGCCATCGGGGTCAGGGAGGGTGATGAGGGGGCCCTGGGGGTGGGGGTGTATAAGGGGGTCAATAATGTTAGGGGAGGTGTCTCTGATGTCCATGGCGGGGAAGGGGGAGGCTGTATGTGGCCCGGGGGTATTCTGTCAGGAGGGCTGCTCTTTTTCCTGTGCATGCACAGTTTGTGGCTCTGATCTGAGCTGCTGGCTGTCTTGTGAATTAAGCCCCGCCCACTTTTTCTAGCGGCTAGAAACCGTCCAGCCCATATTTTCAAAGACTGGGTGCATATGATTGGGCGTGAAAACTCGCCCGAAAAACGGATCAGGAACTCTCCCATTTTCACGCTAGCTGGACACTTAGAAAATATCTCATAAAAATCTGCTCATGATGTTATTGAAACATACAAAGGTTTGATGAGATTTGACAGGTTAAACACTGAGGGGCTGTTTCCTTTTGCTGGGAAATCTAGAGAATGGAGGATTCAATCTTCGGATAAGGAATCTGTCATTCATTTTGCATCAAGGTGGAGAGAAATTTCTTCATTCAGATTTGTGAACCTTTGGATTTAGATTTCTCTACCCCAGGTGGGTTGTGGATGCTCCATGTTGAGTATATTCAAGGCCTGAGATACAGGTTTTTGATCCCTCGGGGAATCAAGCAATACGGGGAAAAGGTGGGAAAGTGGAGTTGAGTAGACCACAATCATTAATACAACTGTTATTGTACTAAATGGCAGCGGAGGCTCAAAGTTCTGCATAATCTATTCCTGCTCCTATTTCTGATATTAATTGTTCTGATTAATCTACACTAAGTTGAGCAAATGTGATATCAAAAATAAAACCTAATGTTGCAGCAACTGGAATACATTAAAACAACGTTAATGTGTTGAGTTGGGCATTGTAACCATTCCTACCAGAGTATAGTGGAGATTTGTATGCCTGCAAACTCTAAGTGTATGCTAATTAGTTCAACCAGTTCCAAAGAGAAGTCCTTTACCAGAACATTAGAAGTTTAAGTTTATTTATTAGTGTCACAAGTAGGCTTACATTAAGACTGTGAAAATCCCCCAGTCGTCACACTCTGGCACCTGTTCGGGTACACTGAGGGAGAATTTAGCATGGCCAATGCACCTAACCAGCACGTCGTTCAGACTGTGAGGGGAAACCGGAGCACCCGGAGGAAACCCACGCAGACACAGGGAGAGCGTGCAGACTCCACACAGATAGTGACCCAAGCTGGGAATCGAACCCGGGTCCCTGGTGCTGTGAGGCAGCAGTGTTTACCGCTGTGCCACCGTTAGAATGTAATTAATTGGGTGCTGCTCTAATTCACTAAAAGTAACCCATTAATTTACAAACAGGATTCAATAATATTAGATACCTTTCACTTTAAACTTGATTTAAGAAGGAAAGATTGATGTTTATATAGCGCTTTAACAGCTTGTGCATGAACCAAAACCCTTTACAACCAATTAAGTATTTCTGAAGTTTAATTACTGTTGGAATATAGGAAATGTGGCAGCTAATTTACACATATGGCAATGTGATGATGACCAGATTTCTTTAGTAATGGTGATGCAGAGATTAATAATGGGCAGGACACGATGAATAACTCCTTTGCTATACATCTTACAATGCAGCATTAATTCAATAAGAGACTCTGCCCTACACTAATAAACATATATTCAGTAAGAATATATTAGATTTTCCCTTAGGGTGCAATCTCTGCTGGAAACGTCTTGGTAAGAGTTTTAACACCTGGGGGTTAAAGTCCAACAGGTTTATTTGGTAGCAAATGCCATTAGCTTTCGGAGCGCTGCTCCTTCGTCAGATGGAGTGGATATCAACGTCTTGGGACAGAAACTCTGTGTCTCAAACAAAAATCTAAAACTTAATCAAAGCCAATTGCATAGGCACCTGGGGTGAACTGGCTAAGATTAATTGGATAAGGTAGAAAAAAACTGTGGAGTTAAATGAACAGTGGGAAACATTGAAAGAAACAACTCAAAATGTTCAACTAAAATACATTCTGTTGAAGAACAAAAGCTCAGCAAGAAGGAGTAGCTCATTCAGGAAGTTAAGGGTAGCGTTATATTAAAAGAAGAAGCTTACAATGTTGCAAATAACAGTGGCAAGTTTGAGGATTGGGAACATTTTAGAAAATTGCAAAGGGCCACTAAATTAAAAACATAAAAAATAGAATGAGAGAAATGAGAAATATAAAAATAGGTTGTAAGAGCTTATATAAGTTTAAAAAAGGGAATAGCTAAAGTAAATGTTAGTTGCATAGAAGCAGAGACAAAAGAAACTTTCATGGGGAACAAGAAACTAGCAGAGGCATTGAACAAATATAAACACATGAAATAGGAGCAGACGTAGGCCATTTGATAAGATCATGGCTGATCTGTTTGTGTTTCAAGTTCTACATTCCCATCTAACCCCAATTCCCAACTACCCCCATGGTGGAGGGAGTGCATGTTTTTGGAAGGGGTGCCAATCAAGCGGGCTGCTTTGTCCTGGATGGTGTCAGGCTTGAGTGTTCTGGAGCTGTACTCATGCAGGCAAGTGGAGAATATTCCATCATACATCTTGGACAGGCTTTGGGGAATCAGGAGGTGAGTTAAATGCCGCAGGATTCCTAGCCATGGCCTGCTCTTGTAGCCACAGAATTTATATGGCCAGTCCAGTTGAGTTTCTGGTTGCAAGTGGGGTATTTGTAGACGCTAATGCCATTGAATGTGAAGGGCCGATGGTTAGATTCTCTCCTGTTGGAAATGGTCATTGCCTGCATTTGTATGGCATAAATACTATTAAATACTAAACACATTGACGAAGGGAAGGCAGTAGATGTGGTTTACATGGATTTTAGCATGGCGTTCGATAAGGTCCCCCATGCAAGGCTTCTAGAAAAAGTGAGAGGGCATGGGATCCAAGGGGCTGCTGCCCTGTGGATCCAGAACTGGCTTGCCCAAAGGAGGCAGAGAGTGGGTATAGATGGGTCTTTTTCTAAATGGAGGTCGGTCACCAGTGGTGTGCCCCAGGGATCTGTTCAGGGACCCTTGCTGTTTGTCATTTTCATAAATTACCTGGATGAGGAAGTGGAGGGATGGGTTGGTAAGTTTGCCGACGACATGAAGGTTGGTGGGGTTGTGGATAGTCTGGGGGGATGTCAGAAGTTACAGAGGGACATAGATAGGATGCAAGACTGGGCGGAGAAGTGGCAGACGGACTTCAACCCAGATAAATGCGTAGTGGTCCATTTTGGCAGGTCAAATGGGATGAAGGAGTACAATATAAAGGGAAAGACTCCTAGTACTGTAGAGGATCAGAAGGACCTTGGGGTCCGGGTCCATAGGACTCTAAAATCGGCCCCGCAGGTGGAGGAGGCGGTTAAGAAGGCGTATGGTGTGCTGGCCTTTATCAATCGAGGGATTGAGTTTAGGAGTCCGGGGATAATGATGCAGCTGTATGAGACCCTCGTCAGATGCCACTTGGAGTATTGTGCTCAGTTCTGGTCGCCTCATTACAGGAAGAATGTGGAAAAGATTGAAAGGGTGCAGAGGAGATTTACAAGGATGTTGCCTGGATTGAGTGGCAACAGATTTGTCTCCTGGATGAGGATAGGCTGAGGGAGCTCGGTCTTTTCTCCTTGAAGAGACGTAGGATGAGAGGAGACCTAATAGAGGTATATAAGATGTTGAGAGGCATAGATCGGGTGGACTCTCAGATGCTTTTTCCCAGGGTGGAAATGGCTGCTACGAGAGGACACAGGTTTAAGGTGCTGGGGGGTAGGTACAGGGGAAATGTTAGGGGGAAGTTTTTCACACAGAGGGTGGTGGGCGAGTGGAAATGGCTGCTGTCAGTGGTGGTGGAGGCAAACTCAATAGGGTCTTTTAAGAGACTCCTGGATGAGTACATGGGACTTAATAGGATGGAGGGTTATAGGTAGGCCTAAAAGGTAGGGATATCTTCGGCACAACTTGTGGGGCCGAAGGGCCTGTTTTGTGCTGTAGTTTTTCTATGTTTCTAAATGTAACTTGACATTTGTCAGTCCAAGTCTGGATATTGTCTGCTCACCTGACTGTGTTATATCACTTTCTATCTTTTTCTCCTTTATACTCCAATTCTACCAGCACTGTGGAAGCTTGTGGCATTCTTTACAAAGAACATTTAGCATCCAATTCCCTGCCCTCTTCATTAAGCCCCCGACCACAACCAGTGAGAGAATTGCCAGCTTCTACTTAAAACATTTCATGTCTCCACACACGTAACAGTTTTTCCCTGTTAAGAACATTTCTTTCCTGTCAAGACTATTCTTTCATCTTCTTCTCATCCATTTTTTCCTCTCCCCAGTCCTCCTCCCTTACCTCACATACAAGAGTGTCCCACCCTCTTCATGTGTTTCTGTCCTCTTCTCTGTCTCATTCTCACTTTGTATCACGCTAACCCACATCTTCTGTTTCCCCTGTCCATTCCTTGCTTCTCCCTTAGATCTCTAACCTGCTCCTTCTCCTCGCCCCTCCCTACATCAATTTTGCCATCTTCCCTCTTATGTTCCTTGCTCTGATTATCTGCTTATGGTTGGAAACTCTCATTGTAAAGTTTCTGTCATTGCATACAATTGCCATCTAACCTACTGGAAAATCTTTTTGTAATTATTTCACACTGTTATTGGACCCTGTAACTAATGCAATGACTCAATTTGTATTTCAGACTGTACTGCTGAAACACTGCCACTGCAACTTGTGCTCTGCTTCCTAAACAACTGTAAGTTCTTTCAAAGTAGATTTAAACAAAACAGGAAACTTTAATGTGGAGTCTCTATTTATGTTTGCAAAATGTGGTCCAAGGAAGCCATTCTCTCTCAGCTTTCATCTGAAGCTGATTTTGGGCCCAGATTTTCATTCCTGCGTTGGGTGTGCAGAGTTGGGAGAGTTCCTGGGCTGGATTAGATGGAACAAGTGCGGAGGCTGTCGGGTGCAGAGGTAGGCTGGGTGCCAATGTGCTCTGGCATTTTGTTTTAATCATTTTTAAAATTAATTCAGCAAATAACCTCCATCCTCATACACTCCCATTGTCCAATCATGCCAACCTATGCCATCTCATGCTCCCTATCAACCCATGACCCCTCTACCACCCACCATGGCCCTATACTCCCTATGCCTCCTCACATCTCCAAGGCTCTTTATAGCCTATGTCAACTTAGTACTAACTCATGCCCCTCATTCTTTGCCCTTAACCCCTCCATGCCAACTCACCTAGTATCTATCCTGGGCAGGGACCCATGTTGGCATAAAATAAAGTTGTGTCAATTGATGATACCAGTACTAAAGAAAACACTCTCAATGATAAGAAAACATTTAAAATATAGAAATTCCTTCAACTAATCTCTGAAGGTTAATAACTCCGATGAGTGAAAATATAAGTTTTCACAGTTCTTTGACAGCTGCAATGAATTTATTCACTTTTTATTTACAGTCATGTTGACTTTTAACAATCCAATAGGGTGCCTATTACAGTGGAACCCCGATTTAACGCGACCCAATTTAACGCGAATTCAGATATAACGCGATGAATCATTGGACCCTATTTTTTCCGCTCATGATTGGCAAATTTAGCGCGACCCTGATTTAGTGCGACCCCACTTTTTTCGTGATAACATTTTATGGACCCCAACCATCGCGTTATAACGGGGCCGCACTGTACCTCTCCCAAAGGTATCCTAGGCCATATCCAAAGGAGTATCCTGATTATCCAAATGATTCCATCAAGTTCAGACCAGGTCTTCCTTGGTTTGATCTGCACATGAGGCTTGACATTCCTGACCTACCAAACTCCCACTTGGGTGGAGGCAGCTGATGAATTAAATGGCCAGCTGCCTCGTAAATCTCACCTGTACAAACTCCAATCCAACTCCATTCCCACTCGCAAAAATAGGAAGTGCTATGGTCAGGGCTTTATGGGGTTGTCCTCCATTTCTGTCAAGAAAAAGAGCCCCTCTGTTGTGGCGAAATTCTGTGTCTTGCTCTTCATTCTCCATGTGCAACAACCTGGGTGGTTACTCTCGAATTGCTGATGCTGAAATAGTGCAGTAATGTTAACTGCTATTCTTATTTCTGCCTCAGAATGGCGCTGTAATCTTTAAAAAAACATTACGAAAAGATCCTTTATTCTAAAATAGAAACAAAAAGTGCTGGAAATACTCATCAGGTCAGGTGTCATCTGGAGGGTAGAACAGTTGACGTTTGAGGAAAGGAAACTGCCTGTCCATCCTCAGATATTGTTGCCAGGGAGAATATAATACCACTCTAGCTTTCCTTTCCCTTTTATGATTTGTTTTTGCCCTTTCACTTCAGTTGTTCTACCTTTCGTAAATGTTGTGCAATTTCTTAATTTCAGAACTTAATTTCAAGTCATCTGCAAAATCTTCCAAAGCTTTTTGAAGATGTACTTGACATTGGCCCTCTTTCAACTAATTTAAATAACCCCTTACCTTGTAAAGACATCAACCACAATAAGCTCTAATTACGATTAATGGATGAATGATAACTTATAATTGTTTAGTCCCTTTAACATAATGGAACATCCCAAGGTGCTTCACATGAGCATTATAAAACAAAGTATGACACTCAGCCACATAAATAGATATGGGGGGGTGATTTTATGAAAAAGTTTGAAGTCCAGAATAAGTGTGAACATGGGAAAGTTTTTTCGGCAAGTCCAAATCTCAAATCTTATGCACTCAGTGCAGAAAATAATCCTGAAAACTGATTTCCACCTGTAGGGGAAATGGGCGAGTATTTTTTCTCATACTTCCCAGATACCTCCTCTGATAGTGATGCAAACACTTCACTTGCTCTACCTACCAACTTTGTTTGAATCAGTAATACCCACGTGGTCTGTGGCCATTTCATTTGTTTAGCCACTTTTTCAAGTGAAATGAAAAAAGGCTTCTACATCCTTCTCATCAAACCTTGGCAATGCTCAAACATATTTAAACACCAAGCCTTTGACTACAACACTGTTGCTCTTTCTCACTGTCCTCATCACTACTCTCAACCTGTACTTTTCCCTTTACCTCCACCAATTTAAGCTGATGTTTACTTTTTATGGCCAGTTTCTGAAGTTCAAATTCTCTCTCATTTCTCTTTCCTCTCTTTTTCTTTTTCCCTTGCCTGCAATTCAAGCAGTCTAACTTCTTGTGCTTTTTGTTCCTCCCTTTCTCTAGCTTTCTCTGCAGCAATGGCCTCCCTTTCTTTGGCTTTTTGTTCTGCTACTCTTTCTTTCCTTTATTTCGAATTCAAGCTGCTTTAATTCTTTTTCATGTTCAAGCTGTTTCATTTGTAATTGAATTCTAGCCATTTCCAATGACTCTGCCAGTGTTTCTGGCGATTTTAAATGCTGTGCTATCGCCACAATTATCTCCCCTTTCCGTACACTATCAGACAATGTCAACTGCAATGTTTCTGCTAATTCCTAAAGCTTTCTTTTAGTCACCTTTTGTAAACTATCTTGCATGACTTCTTCCACCCCCAAGAACTTCTTAGCCTCTAAAAGTGCCATTATTCCATAAGGCACTCCCTATTTAAACTTGAATACAACACCTGAAAAGAAAACACCAATATGCTCACCACTCACTATCTCGGAGTTCAATAATCCCAAATCAATCTAAAAATATAGATTTTAATTCTGCTAGAGCCCCCAATTGTTATGGTTCAGGTTAGAAACTCTAAAGTGTGTTATGAAGCCTGCCCGAATCATAAATTTTGCATCTTGAATTTGGCTAGAATAAGCATGATATGTTCCATTTCAAGTGTGATTCAAAAGACCTACTAAGGAGCTTTTACCAAACAAAGTTTATTGAAGAACATAGTTAACATGTATAGTAAGAAAATTAGCAAGGACTTTTATAAATTACAAACAAGAAACAAAACAACCACTATAATGCATAACCCTTAACAAAGATTTATAATGTGTTCCAATCAAGCCAAAAGTCTTGCCATAGACAACCCTTTAAACAGGTTCAAAACAGCAAAGCCTACTGCTCACGTGATAATGGAAATTGAGTCCTTTGGTTGAAGTGTGCAGTTCCCTGGATTCACTCCGAACAGTTTGAAGTCGCGGCAGCTTCCCAAAGCACTAGAGACACTCTGGTACAGCCTCAACAACAGCAGATTTTCACTCTTCAGGAAAACAAGAGAATTTCCAAAGAAACAAAAACAGGGAGAGAGGGAAAACACTTCTTAAAACTAAAAACTCAAACCTGCAGCTCCAAACTCAAAATGAAAAAAACTGTCCAAAACACATGACCGTCCTCCTAACAATGCAGGATCGTAAAACTAATCCCAGAGTAAACACAGCCAAACCCATTTAAGCCACTTAAGTAGCAATAAAAGGACATTTCCAGTCAAGCCGGCAAGAATGACATCACTGAAACTGTGAGCTAAGAAATCACTGAAGCTGTGAGGGCCGCAGAAATCATGTTTTTAAAAAAAATAACTATCTTAAAGATACACCAACATCACACTCTGCAGCTATAGCCAGTCTCCGTGGCCTAATCCTGGCACCATACCCCCCGTCCCTGCTATTGCAGCCCCCTCCCAGCCAGATCGATTGACCCCTGCCCCCCCCCCCTCCCCCCCCCAGACTGATCGATCCCCACTCCTCCAGCCAAAAAAAAACAACCCCCACATGCCCCCAGCTGGACCAAATGATCCTTGCAACCCCTGGCCGGACTGAACGACCCCGGTCCCTCCCCACTGATCACAACTTCAGAGTGCGCAGTGCTTCTCCCCCCCACCAATTGCAACCGCAGAGAGCGCTGTGGTCTCTAGCTCCTCTCCCAGGAGCGACCAGCCCCCGGTCTGGCCCCCCCTCCCCCTAAGTGCTGGTGGGCAGTGCCAAGATGCCAGGCTGGCAGTGCCAGGGTGCCAGATGCCACAGTGCCAGGCTGGCCAAGGGGCACCCCCCTTGCCTCTGACCTCCTATGAGAGCCTCAAAGGCCTCCGGCTCTACCGGCAAGACCATCATGTCTGGTCTTCCTTGCTGGAGACCAGCTGTGATTTTTGCCGGAGAGAACTTCCCCTGGCGAGGCCACGCAGGCAAGTGAGCCTGGAGATTGAGTCCTGGGCTCACTAATTTCATTCATAGAATCTCTACAGTACAGAAGAAGGCCATTTGGCCCATCAAGTTTGTACCAACCACAATCCCACACAGGCCCTATTCCTGTAACCCTCATTTACCCAGCTAATCCCCTGACACTAGGGCCAATTTAACATGGGCAATCAACCTAACCTGCACATCTTTGGACTGTGGGAGGAAACCGGAGCACCCGGAGGAAACCCACACAGACAAGGGGAGAAAGTGCAAACTCCACACAGACAGTGACCCGAGGCTGGAATTGAACTTGGGTCCCTAGCGCTGTGAGGCAGCAGTGCTAATCACTGCGCCACTGTGCTGCCAAATCACCATTACAATTAATTTAATGAATTAATTAAATAAATGGGCGTGAGGCTGATCGTGCAGCACATCACAAGAGGCGAGAAATCGGATGCAAATCTGACTTCCCGGCTCTCTTGCAATCTTACCTGCTCGCCCTGTCCATCTGGGCACGACAGTAAGATCGTCCCTATTAAGTCAGATGGACAAAAACTTGGTGACACATTTGTGATATCAAAGATACAAACAGATTGGCTTAATCTGAGACTGTTGCCAAGGAGAGGGATGGAGCCGATAGTGAAATAATTTGGCACAGGAGCTGAAAACAATGATTTTAGTATTGTAAATATTTATTGGGAGGTAATTTTGCTCATTGGTCTGATAATTTAGCAACAGTTGTGGAGTCAAAATAAGTGGTGGTGAGGTAGAGATTGTTGTCATCAGCATTCATGTGAAAATTATTGCTGTATTTCAGATGATCTCTTCAAAGGGCGGCATGTAGCCGAGAAATAGGAGGGGCCAAGGATTGATCCTTGGGAGACACCAGAGATGTCAGGCAAGACAGGTAGCAAAGCTGTGGCAAGTGATTCTTTGTCAATGATTTGATAGATAAAGATGGAGACACTTGAGACCAGTCCCACCCAAGTGGACGACAGTGGAGAAGCATTGGAAGAGAGTGATGGTGTGATCAACTCTACCTATGGTAGTTCTGTAGCAAAAGCAAAACAATTACACCATTCCTTAGTTGGTTTGAGTTCCTTAAGCTAAGGTTTCACGACTCACCATTAAGTTGTTATACTTGGAATCATAGGGCCTGGAGTGCAGAAGGCGGCCATTTGGCCTATCGAGTCTGCACCGACTCCCAATAGAGCATCATACCCAGACCACCCCTCCCTTCCCTTAACCCCACTACACTAATCCCCCTAACCTACACATATTTGGACTGTGGGAGGAAACTGGAGCACCTGGAGGAAAGTCACACAGACATGGGGAGAACATACAAACTCCACACAGTCACCCAAGGCTGGAATTGAATGCGGATTCTGGTGCTGTGAGGCAGCAGTGCTAACCACTCTGCCACCCAGCATATTGACTCAATATAAGAAAATTTAAGAGTAATTCCAGGCATTTAGACTTCCTTAACATTGAAAAACAGAAGATATATTTACTCACAACCACAGCTGACACATGGGTGGAGATTCTTGAATTCGAACATCAATAAGTTCTTTGATATTTGCTTTGTACAGTTGCATTCATATGGTTTCTGTATTGTGTCATGAATTAAAGTTAATTGGTATGTGTGTGAGATGATGATGATGAAGATGATGTTGATTTGTTGATATGAACGAAGATGATGATGTTGATTTAATGATGTTAACAGATGATGATAATGTTGTTGATGATAATACTGATCAAGAAACTGTAATTGCGCCAGGATTACAAATGAGCTGCTTTCAAAATATTATATTTTTTACTACTGCCCTTCTTGGTTAACTCTCACTAGATGTGGCTCAGCTTGAAACAAACAAGAAACTACGTTTTGATTTAGGAACATCCTATGCCCCACCAACTTAAAACAAATATTATAAGTCCCCTTCTCTGCAAACGTAAAGACAACAATGGCTCCTATAATGTCAAAGGTTACGGACAGGTCAAGAAGGCCAAGGAGGGAAAGTTTACCTTTGTCACTGTCAAATAGGATGTTATTTGTGATCTTGCTACTGTGGCAGGGATGGAAACCTGATTAGAGGATTCAAATACGCAATTCTGGGAAAAATGGGAACAGATTTGGGAGTTGAAAACATGTTCGCTAACTTTGAAGAAGAGAGGGACGTTGGAGATTGGGTAGTAGTTTTCAAGGATGGTGCTATTAAGGGTTGGTTCCTTAAGTAGAGGATGATGGTGGCAGATTGAAAGGAGAGAGGGACAACACCTGAAGAGTGAGATCCATTAATAATATCAGCTAACAGGGGAGCCAGGAGGGGAAGTTGGGTGATCAGCAGTTTAGTGTTAATAGGTTTGAGGGAACAGGAGATCGATCTCAAGATGGGCTCAGAGAAGGCATATACCTTGTATTACAGCACTAAGATTGTTTAGTACTATATTGTATTCCCTGAAGACCAAGGAACTAACTCAAATCATTTATTACACCATGAATTATCAATCATTTCATACGTATGCCATTTATCTGTCTCGTCTTGGTGATGGACGCTGAATTGGTGTCTAGCATATAGTGATTAATTTAATTATGTCAAGAGGTAGAAAACCCCAAAGTCTACTGATAATCCCTTTAGCAATACTTCTTAGCATTCAGTGACACTCTAAAAATTGACAGAATTGTTGTCTTTTCTCTTGAATTATTAAACAAGGAAAAATAAAATTAATTTTTTATCAACTTCCACATATAAAATCACAGATTATAAAAGAGTGGTTAATTAGTTAAAAATTATCATTTTAATCTCCAAATTCCTCATTTTCTCCTTACAAATATATCAGTTTTAAAGATTGTTTCATCAAGATACCCATTGAAAAACCTTGTCAATAATTACAAATCTATTAATCGCAAAATTGATACGGTGCAGCAAATGGTCAAGGCAGTCTTGTGGTGCAGTGGTAGTTTCCTTGTCTTTTAACCAGAAGCTCTGGGTTCAAGTCCCACCCCAGGACTTGATGGCCAAGGAAAGTGTTTTCATAACTGTAATGACTTCAACAAGGTAATTGACATCGGCCTCCCTGATTGCCTGATTAGTTTCTTCAAAAACCTTTTGTTAATATTTTGTTTGCACTTCAGCCCCACACTCCTGATCTACGGGCACCTGGTGCAGAGTGAGGTGGGGAAGGAGGAGGACCTCCTTGTGAACCTCCTCCTGGGCCTGGCAAGGCATTCCATCTATAGGTCCAGGCAGCGGGCGATCAAAAGGGTCATCCAACCTGACTGTCTGCCCCTCTACCGCAGCTACGTTCACGGCCGGGTGTCCCTGGAGAAGGAGCATGCGGTGTCCGAGGGCACAGTTGATGCCTTCCAAGCCCACTGGGCACCGCAGGGACTGGGGTGTATTATTGACCCCCTTAAGCACATTTTAATTTGATGTTTTAAGTTTCCTTTCCGCTTTGTCTTTTGTCTACCATTGGCATGTATTGAAAGAATTTGCAAGTTGATACTCAACCTGTTTGTCCATGTTATTGAAATAAGTCTTCAGGGGCCAGTGTCCCTTCACCAATTCCCTTTTATTTACAAGCTCTATTACAGTTCATAAATTGTCTTTTGTTCCAGGCGGTTCCCCTCCTTTTAGGGAGCTGCCTCTTTTGAGTTGTCCTTAAGTTAGTTTGATTTCGTTTATTTGGTTGGTCACTAAAAGATGTCCCTGATTGCCTGACCAATCAGGGAGTCTTTTCTGTATATATAAATGAGAGTGTCAGGTTCCCTGGTACTCCGGATTATGAATCGTAAATCAATAGCACTCTATGTTCTATAATAGAGCTTGTAAATAAAAGGGAATTGTTGAAGGGACACCGGCCCCTGAAGACTTATTTCAATAACATGGACAAACAGGTTGAGTATCAACATGCAAATTCTTCCAACAGATGCCAATGGTAGACAGTAAGAGTTGGAGAGACTCCTAGTCAGCCATGTTTGATGTGGAGTGGTGCCCCTCAAGATATAGGCCTTTAGTGACAGACAAATGATCACTTCTAGGAAAATAAATTTATACGGGAAGAGATTAAAAAGTCTGCCTTGTCCGACAACAACAATGTGATAATCACAATATAATCTACACAATGTAAAATTATATTTGCCATACTTCAAAAATATTTGCACTTTTGGTACTAGAGTGGTTATGTGTGAATTTAAATGTTAACTTGATCAGATGTAATTTTGCAGCATGCGGTTCATTTACAATTACTATCAATGCAGTTTACTGCTAAAACAGCTTCACAATATTTATTGTAAAAACTTACTTTCTTTTAGAACTGAGGCTGAATGATGTAAATAATTGTAGGTTGTTATTGAGCTAATTCACCATGTTATTGTCTTCTTGAGCTTCAGTGCTGTTCAAAATAAAAAGAGATTTATATTGATTTTCTCTGAATTTAAGCTGCTTTTGTGATTTAATTTTCTCCAGGTTTTGAAGCTTAAGAAGAAACACACAAAAGAAATCTTTATTCTTAAATTGCTAATAAAAATGGACTTTAAAGGCCCTTATGACAGCACATACCCAAAGTATATCAGTGTCATACATTATCTAACAGGACTTAAAGAATTTATATTCTTTTGTTTTGAAGTCAGATATATAGGTATAGATGAAGATTAAGTAATGTTCAATTATACATCAAACAGCGCACTATAACTTTCCCCTTATGAAGCATGTGGCAGAAAACCAATACATCAGTTTATTTATAGTGTTTGGTGTTGTTATTGCTACTGGTATCAACAGTTCATTGGCATCAACCCACAAACTAAATGAGTTTACTTGACTGGTTTCATGTTGCTTATTATTCTTATCAACATGCACTTATAACAATTTTTGCCTTCAGTCATAACTTTTGTTCAGATATGAAAGTAGACAACGGACTTCTAATTAATACTGACATGTGGAAAAAATATTTAGTTTGACTCAAATGCTGCATCAGGAGTGGTAATTACAATGTTGGTACCTCAAACAAAACTTATGGTTACAATAATAAAATAAGACATTGAGTTAATTTATTATTGTTTTGTTCCTATAGTTAGTGTCAAGCATGAGCTTGACTCAGTGCTAGCACCTGTGGCCAAGTGAGAAAGTGTGGATTCAAGCCTGGAGGAAGTACAGCATTAATCGAAGGTGCTGCCTTTCAGATGAAATATTAAACTGAGGCTTTTGTAAACATAAAATCCTGTGGCACTGTTTGCAGAATTGTCCTGACTAAATTTATCCCTAACCACACCACTAAAACAAATAAACTGGTAATTTATTTCAATATTTCTCGGACTCTGCTTATGTAAATTGTCCGCTATATTAGGCTACTAAACAAGTGACAGCACTTCACAGGAGATTCACAGTTTGTGAAATGCTTTGGGACATCCTGAGAGTTTAAAGTTTATTTATTAGTGTCACAAGTAGGCTTACATTAATACTGTAATGAAGTTACTGTAAAAGTCCCCTTGTCATCAGATTTCGGCACCTGTTCGGGTACACAGAGAGAATTTAGCATGACCACTGTACCTAACCAGCATGTCTTTCGAACTGTGGGAGGAAATTGGAGCACCCGGAGGAAACCCACACAGACATGGGAGAACGTGCAGACTCCACACATACACTGATCCAAACGGAAATGGAATCCGGGTCCTTGGTGCTGTGAGGCAGCAGTGATAACCACTGTGCCACCCTAGAGAGAAACATATTATATAAGTTGATGATTCATTCTTTCTTTCTTTAGCACAAAATGCCTCACTATTTTTAGTGGCTGAGAATAAAGAATTCAAGATTCATGGTAAGTATTTCTCATGCTTTAATAATGGGAGATGATGGTCTTTGGGACCCACTAATTTCAATTCAGTTCATAAATCTGGAATTGGAAAGCTAGTCTCGGTAATGGTGATTGTTGTAAAAACCTATCTAGTTCACTAATGCCATTTAGGGAAGGAAAACTGCCAACTTTAGCCGGCCATAGCATTGTGGTTGACTCTTAACTGTCCTCCAAAATGCCCTCAGAAGCCACTTGTTCAAGGGAAATTAGGGATGGGCAACAATTGCTCGTCTTGCCAGTGACACCCACGTCCCATGAAAAAATAAAGAAAGAAAAACAATTTGAACAGCTTAATTCTGTGCAGTAAATGCAAAGCTGCAGACATCTTCAAGAGCATAATGTTTTTTGATCGTTCATCCAGCAGCCACATGATATGGGCCAATAATACCACTTAGTAAATATGCCTCATTCTTCTCTTTGTAGTCACTGATCTTCAATCCTCCAGTATGTAATGATTACTGGATTGCAGTGCAGCACTTTACTTATGATCCAAAGACAGATTTTTCAAATTTCTGTAATTTTATGCAAGTTACATTTTTCCTGAAAATATTTGTTTATAAAGGCTGAAGGAAGTGACATACTATTTACATATATTTACATAAGCAAACATGTAAACTTGTTAAGCTTGTCTGTTCATAGAAGTTTGTAAATTTTATTTTCATGAATAGGAGGGTTGTTGGTGGGTGGGTTGGTTATCATGTGGTTCAGAGTAACAGCAACAGGCTTGATTCCTGTTCTGGCTGAGGTGGTTGTGGGACCTGCTTCTTTGCCCAGCCTCTGAGGAAGGCATAGGCAAAAACTGCCATGGCTCAGGATGAAACATCAGCAGTCAATGAGGCAAAGATCTGGCTTTGGGCACAGCACGTATGAAGGATGAAGGAGGAGAGTTGTTATGGATCTTACTAGTCTAGGAGGATAAAGAGATCAGCATGTTGAGTCCTATCATAGAAACTTAAGCAGAACATTTGAAACATTATTGCCATGTTGTTCATTTACTGCAGCATTCCAAAACTAATTGCACAGTTTTCCCTTCTCCCAATCCCATGTTATGTTTCACAATTACTGGCTTGTATAATTTACATTGAAATATGTTTTTAATTTAGCTCACAAGGGGATGAAAGGGAATATGGATTAAATCTAGGTAAACCAGTTGGTGAAATAATGTCTTTCACAAATGACTTCAATCCAATACTTTGTACCTGAAAATTATCATCAGCATCCTCACAAGTATATGTTCCTGATTTAACTATTCAAGTCGGCTACCACTTTTTCTGGCAAGTGTCCCGTATATAAGCCTGCCTGAAAATTCTCTCAGCCAGGCCTTAGGTGTTAATGGGTGGCTGAGGGGCTCCCTGATGACTTTCCCTCAATTTTAAATTGCTGGCTGCCTATTTTCAAGAAGGAACTGATGGTCAATGAATAAAAATTCCATCCACAGAGTGTCTGGTCTTCAATGATAGTAAATACCCTACATTTGATATGACGACTATACAACTTCTTCAAAATTCACATAAATCTGGAAACGAATGCAGGCTGGCAGACAAAATGAGGTCCAGAAGGAAAATCAGTATGGAGATTAAGAAAAAATAATTGAAGAGCAGGAGACAAATAGATCTGGAAAATAAAGAATGCCAGGGCTTTTGAGTGTGAGGGAAAATTCAGGGTGGAGGAAGGGGAAATAACAAGAGAAAACCAGGGTAGTAGTTATGAGGTAACATCATAAAAGGCTTCAGAAGCCTTTCAACTGTGATAAATTACTGCTAGAAGACTGGCCTATGATAATTCAATTGAAAACTGGACAGCTGCTGAGTCAAGTGCTCTAATAGGCCAACATTGTTTTCTACCATTGAATAATGAAATCACAGCTCAGGTCAATAATATATGTTTTAACTGTATTTAATTGTACTTTAAAGATTTATGATTGGCAAAAGACAACTGCCGAGTAAAGGTTAACTGAACATTAAAGAAATAAATCAATATATTATTCAGTTTCACCAACCATGCAAAGGTGGGGACAAATTGATTCCTCAAAATGAGATGAGAACGGAACTAGAGTTATGACTATTTTTGGCACAGAAATTCTGTATTCATCAAATGAAGACCACGTTTACCAATATTATCAAATTCTATTTCAGGTATAGCATAATTTAAAGTGGATAGAGACTTGATGCAAATGTTCATTTTTAAAATCCAAAATGGAAATGGATATATTTAGATATATGTCATTCAATGGGAGTTAGTGAAGTTGGGCTTACTGCCAAGGACCACATGATAAATGCCATGTTGGACAGACTTTTACTTTTGATAAAATGTATTGCATGTCGGAATACTTTAAATGTTGTGCTCTTGTTGCATTTTATATCAGTTAGAAGCCAATTAGCTTTATTGGAAATAATATATGATTAATGGATTTTAATAAAGCTAATATATTCTGATTAAAAATGAAAGATATTGCCATGTAATCTATTTTAGGTGGTGTTAGGTGGATTAATGTTGGTCGGGACACCAGATAAATCCCCCAGTGTTCTTTGAATAGTGTCCTTTTTTATTCAGTTTTGGCTGCATTCCTCATCTGAAAGACAGCACTTCTGAAAGTGCATTGCAGCATCCATTTAGATTATGTGCTTAACCTTCTGATTCATAGGCAAGCTTGTTATCACTATGTCACTGATGGCACCCAAAGGACTGAAAGCAAGTGAAGAATACGGTGCTCAGGATATAAACATTAAAGTAGTTTAGACAATACAAATTTCAAGTGTCTTTTAAAAAGACATACCCTAATTTTTTATCAAAATATTTATTTGTCGTTTTATTACTGTTCCCATTTCAGGGAACGAGTCTTCAGCAGCAACTGAAATACAATCCACTCAGTAAAGTAGACTCCTCCAATATGTATCCCATACACTATGTTTTTAGCCATTTACACTCTGTGACTACAGTGCAAAGATTGTGTACTCTATGGCAACAGCTCACCTTTCAACATCTATCCCTCACTTATAAAGATTGTCAGGATTGTTGCGGAATACTCACCATTTCCTTGGATTGGTGCAGCTACAACAACACCCAATAAGCTTAATATCATTTAGGACAGGGCAATTTGTTTGATCACTGTCCCTGCCACTGAACTCAAAATCCTCCCTGACTACCATCAGTGTAGCATTGCTTGTGGTATGATTTACAGCAATGCATCAAAGTTAGTTTCACAGCATGTCCAATCCATGTAACATGCATCACAAGGAAAAACAACAGAAGTGTTATGGAAATGTCATCTGTTGATATTATCTAAACTTGGATATGTATTGTCTTAAAGCAGCAAGGGAGAGCATGCTTCAACTGAGGAGACAACGCAGCAAGGGAGACATTTTGGGAGATATCGCAGCAAAATGGAGCACAAGAGTTCAGGAGGTAAAGCTGCAAGGGGAGAGCTCGAGAGAAAAAGCTGCAAGGGAGAGTTCCGAAGATGAAGTGGCAAGGGGAGAGTTCTGATGATGAAGTGGCAAGGGAGAACTGCAGAGCTTGGAAGATAAAGCAGTAAGGGAGAATACGAGAGTTTGGGAGATAAAGTAGCAAGAAAAAAAGAATCATAAGTACTCAAAACATTAACTCTGTTTTCCTCTCTACAGATGCTGCGAGACCTGCCAATTCTTTCCAACGTTGTGCTTTTTTCAGATTTACAGGATCTGCAGTATTTTGCTTAAAGTATCGAAGACTTGTGCTCCAGAACTAGCTGTGCCCTTAGCCAAGCTGTTCTAATACATCAGCAAATGTGTAAAGTTGCCTTACTACGCCCTGTCCACAAAAAGCAGGACAAATCCAACCCAGCCAATTACTGCCCCATCAATTTACCCTCCATCATCAGCAAAGTGTTTGAAAGTATCATTGATAGTGTTATCAAGTGCACCTAGACAACAATAAACTGCTCACTGATGCTCAGTTTGGATTCTGCCAGGGCCACTCAACTCTTGACCTCATAACAGTCTTAATCCAAACATGACCAAAATAGCTGAATTTAGGAGATGAGGTGAAGAGTGGCTACCTTTGACATCAAGGCCGCATTTGACTGAGTCTGGCATCAAGGAGGTCTAGCAAAACTGGAGTCAATGGAAATCAGGGGGAATCCACAGATTGGAGTCATCCCTAGCACAAAGGAAGATGGTTGTGGCTGTTGGAGGTCAATCATCTCACTTTCAGGGCATCACTACTGGAGTTCCTCAGGGTAGTGTCCCACGCCCAAACATCTTCAACTGCTTCATCAATGACCTTCCCTCCATCATAAGGTCAGAGTGGGGATGTTCACTGAGTGCAATTTTCAGCACCATTTGTGACTTCCCAGTTAGTTAAGCTGCCCATGCCCATATGCAGAAAGACCTGGACAACATTTAGGCTTGGGGTGATAAGTAGCAAGTAATATATGCATCATACAAGTGCCTGGCAATGATCATCTCCAACAAGAGAGGATCCAACTATCTCCCCTTGACATTGAATGGTTTTACCATCACTGAATCCCCCACTATCCACATCTGTTGACCAAAACTGAACTATACCAGCCATATAAATGTTGCGGCTACCAGAGAAGGTCAGAGATTGGGAATTCTGTGGAGAATAACTGATCTCCTACTCCCCAAAGTATGTCCACCATCTACAAGGCACAAGTCAGGAGTGTGATGAGTGCAGCTACACAATACACAAGTAGCTCAACACTATCCGGTACAAGGCAGCCTGTTTGATTGACATCCAATTCACCAGCTTCAACATCCACTCCCCCCCACCACCAATGCACAGTGGCAGCAGTGTATACCATCTGCAAGATACTGCAGTAACTCACCAAGGCTCCTTTGATAGCGCATTCCAAACTTGTGACCTCTACCACTTAGGTGAACAGGACAGCAGATGCACCAGAATACCACCACTTGCAAGCTCACCTCCAAGCCACTCACCATCCTGACTTGGAAATGTATCACTGTTCCTTCACTGTTACTGGATCAAAATCCTGAAACTCCCTCCTTAACAGCATTGTGGGTGTATCTACACCACATGGACTGCAGTAGATCAAGAAGACATCTTACCATCACCTTAAGGGCAATTATAGATGGGCAATAAATGCCGGCCTAACCAGTGATGCTCACATCCCATGAAAGAATTATAAAAAACGCAAATAAAAAAGGTACTGAGTGCCTTGTAGGGTGATTTGCTATTGCTGCTGGGGCGGGTATAAGCTAACTTAGCAGGGGTGGCACCAGAAGGAAATATCAGAGAGGAATACCAAAGTGCACAGAATACTGGGAGAGATAGATATCCGAGTAAGGGAAAAAGTAATAAAATCGAAATCAGCATAATTTACAAATATGTGAATGGAAGGAGCATGGTTAATAAGACTGATGATTTACAGGCACCAGCTGACATGGGGAAATATCATGTAGTGGCTATAGCAGAGGCCTGGCTAAAAGATGAGCACGGCTGTGTTCAATGTTCCCATAAACATGGTATTCCAGAAAGATAGGAAAGGCAAAAAAGGGTGGTATTGATTAAAGAGACCATTGCAGTACTGGAGAAAGAGGATATCCCAGGGGAGTCAAGGACAGAATTGATTTGGTTGGAATAAATAACACAAGGACAGAACTGATTTGGTTGGAATAAAGAACACAAATTGTGCAATTACATTGCTTGGTATATGCCACTGGTGAGTGGAATGGATGTAGAGGACCAAATTTGCAAGGAAATTATAGAGGTGCAAGGATAGAGTGGTTATAATTGAGAACTTCAATTATCCAAATATAGACTGGAATGGTAGTAGTGTAAAGAGTAAAAGGGGCAAGAGTTCAGAGAGTATGTTGAGGAAAGTTTTCTGTAGCAGTATGTTTCTAGTTCAAAGAGAGGGAAGGCACTGCTGGACCTGCTTCTTGGGAATAAGGTGAGCCAAGTAGATGAATGGTCAGTAGGAGGCAGTTATGTAGTGGTAAAGTCACTGCACTAGTAATCCAGAGATCCAGGCTAAGACTCTGGGGACATGGATTAAAATGCCATCGTGGCAGCTAATGGATTTTATTTAAAAAAAAATAAAATCTGGAATTGAAAACTAGTTTCAGTAATGGTATTATCATCAATCACGGTAAAAACCCATCCCGTTAACTCATTCCCTTTACAGAAGGAAATCTTCCATCCTTACTTGGTCAGGTCTCATGTGACTCCAGGTCCACAGTAATGTGATTTGGTGATGCCTAGCAAGCCACTCAAAGGGTAATTAGGGATAGGCAACAAATATGAAGCTCATAAAAAATTATGGACAGTGATCATATCATAAGATTTAGGTTGACAATGCAAAAGGACAAAAACTGCAAAAGTTACACCCTTATTCAAGAAAGATAAACCCAGCGACTATCGGCCAGTGAGTTTTAACTTCGATGGTGGGAAACCTCTAGAAACAATAATTTGGGATAAAATTAATTGTCATATAGATAAATGTGCATTAATTAAGAAAAGCCAGCACAGATTCATAAAGGGAAAATCATGTTTAACTGACTTGCTTGTGTTTTGTGAAGAGAGAACTGAAGAGGGAAAATGCATTTATGAGCAAAGTTATAGCTCATGGAATAAAAGGGGCAATAGCAACATGGATACAAATTAGCCAAGAAGTAGTTAAATGAATGTTTTATGGGGTGGAGGAAGGCTTATAGTGGAGTTCCTCAAGGGTCAGTGTTGATCTCCCTGATACGTATCTAGATCTTGGTATAAGGCACAATTTCAACATTGCAAATTATATTGTATCTGTGAATCTTGGAAGCATGCAGGACTCTGAGGAAGATAGTGGAGAACTGCAAAAGGACATAGACAAGATGGTGGAATGGGCAGACAAGTGGCAAATGAAGTTCAATGCAGAGAACCATGAAGTTCATTTAGATTCATTTTGATAGGAAGAACATGGAGAGACAATGTAAAATAAAGGGGGCAATTCTAAATGGGGTGCAGGAGCAGAAGGACCTGGGTGCATATATTCACTCTCCTGAATTTATTTCTGTACTTTCTCCAATACCTTGACATCTTTCCTACAGTGCAACAGCCAGGACTGGATGCATTGAAGATAGATGGCAGAACAGGTTGAGAACATGGTTAATAAAGCATACAGTATCCTAGGGCTTATGAATAGGGCCATTGAGTTCAAGAGCAAGAATGTTATGTTGGAAGTCATATAAGACATTAGTTCAGTCTCAGCTGGAGGGGGCGGGGAGAGGGGGCTGGTGGTGGTGTGTGGGGGTGGTGGTGGTGGTGGATATCTCAAACGGAAATCTCGCCAATGCTAGTCCATAAGAGGATTTGTGCCCATAGCAAAAGGACCTACTATATTCTGCCCGATGTTCCCACGGATGAGAGTATTGAGAATGAGAAGGCACAGACACAGATATAAAGTAATTGGCAAAAGAAGCAATAACGACATGAGTAAATCCTTTTTTATGCAATGCATGGTTAACATCTGGAATGCATTGCCCGAGAGTGTGTTGGAGGCAGGTTTAACCCAGGCTTCAAAAAGGGAGTTAGACACATTATCTTAAAAGGGAAAGGTGAGGGAATGGCATTAAGTTAATTGCTCACTTGGAGAGCTGGCGCAGACTAGATGGGCCGAATGCTTTCCTTCTTCTGTGCTGTAACAATCCTGTGATTCATTGTTGCTGAGTCAATATACTGCAGTTTCCTACTGAACAGCATCGTTGAGGAGCACCATCACCACAAGAAAGAGTCTCAATGCTTTTAGGGCACCGAGGGTTAGACTAGGGCAAGACTAAATAAAATAATCTACTTTGAATGTAATATATTATAAAATAATACAACGTTATAATCAAAGAACAGTTCCAATGAAAACCTAAAGATATAGCTACATTGTGCTGATCTGATTAGAAATTGTGTCTTGGTTTACAACAATAAAGCTATATCTCTATTTCTAAGTTGCCTGTTAATGTACTTTACCACCTACGTACTGCTATCCGGCTAGGTCACAGATTTTAGAAAGATTTAACAGACATCACAATTGCAGATTCTTAAACGTGGGACGCAGCTGTGGACAGCACCATTATAGTTATAGCAAACTGATAATACATTTGACTCTATCTAAACATGATCGTCAAATCCTCTGCCCATGTTCAGGAGTCAGTTTACTGAAAAAGATCCTTTTAGCTTGTTGACAGCTGTTCCAGATGCTCTCTGTTGTAATTTTGAGAGCACTCTGCCGCCAACAAGCTACTCATTCATTGATTTATAAAGAACATCCGCAGACATTACAATTCAATACCTCTCCCAATGTGGACACATTTGTAGAGGAGAGCATAAAGACACAACATTTAAAGAAATAAAATTTCAACAAATATACATTTCCTTGATAATAAGTGGCCTACTGGAAAAGTGGTACCACCATGGCTAACTAGAAAAAAAGGATAATGTTAGATTAAATAAAGAGGCTTACAATGTTGCCACAAACAGTAATAAGCTAGAGATTTGGAAGGGTTTTAGAAATTGACAAAGAGGGAGAGTAAGCTAGCTATAAAAACAGATATTAAGAGATTTAAATGTTAAAAGGAAGAGAGTAGAAAAAAGTACAGCAGAAATCATGAGGGGGAAGTAGGACATTGCAAAGACATTTAAATATTTTCTGCCTGTTTTCACAGTATAAGACACAAAAAAATACACTGAAAATTGTGGGTGAGAGTGAGGAACTTAAAGTAATTAATATTAAAGAATAAATAATGGAGAAATTAATGGAATTAAAAGCTGACAAATCCCATCAACCTGATGGCCTACAATTTGGGCTTTAAAAGTGGGGGCTGCAGAGATAGATGCATTGTTTTTGATCTCAGAGTTTTTCTAGATCCTTGATGGTCCCTGTGTGTTGTAAAAAGGAGGGAGAGAGAGAACAGGGAACTATATGTTTGTGAGCCTAACATCACTAATAGGGAAAATGCTAGAATCAATTATTAAGAATGTAGCAAAAGGACTTAGAATATCACAATAAATTAGATAGAATCAACAATTTTATAAAGTTTTGAGTGTAACTAGCAGTATAGATAAGGGAGAACTGGTGGATGTCGTATTTTTGGAATTTTAGAAGATATTCAGTGATGTGCCATACAAGGTTGTTACAAGATTAGGGTTCAAGTATGCACCAACACTCCGAAAGAACATCCCCGCCAAGCCTTCCCCTCCACCTTATCCCCGTAACCCCATGTATTTACCATGGCTAATCCACCTAACCTACACATTCTGGACACTAGTCATGGCACACATCAACTCCAGTCTCCCAGATTAACTAGATCCACCTCAGTTCGCCTATCGACGCAACAGATCTACAGAAGATGCCACTTCCCTAGCCATACATTCAACCCTGGAAAACTTGGACAACAAGGACACTTATGTCAGACTCCTTTTTATTGACTGCAGCTCAGCCTTCAACATCATTATCTCAACAAAACCCATCTCCAATTCCGTGGCCTAGAGCTCAGCCCTTCCCTCTGCAACTGGATCCTATACTTCCTAAGCCAAGGAGTTAGGTTAGTGTAATTAGCAGTATAGATAAGGGAGAAGTTATCAGACCGCAATCAGTATGGATAGGTAACGACACCTCCTCCATGATTATCCTCAACACCAGTGCCCCACAAGGCTGTATCCTCAGCCCCTTACTATACTCCTTATACACCTATGACTGTGTGACCAAATTTTGCTCCAACTCCATTTTTAAGTTTGCTGATGACACCACTGTCGTGGGTCGGATCTCAAACAATGACAAGATGGAGTACAGGAAAGAGAGAATCTGGTGAAATGATGCGGTGACAATAATCTCTCCTTCAATGTCAGTAAAACGAAGGAGATAGTCATTGACTTCAGGAAACCTAGTGGAGGACATGCCCCTGTCTACATCAAAGGTGATGAAGTGGAGGTGCTTCAAGTTTTTAGATGTTCAGATCACCAACAATCTGTCCTGGTCCCTCCATGCCGACGCTATAATGAAGAAACCCCACCAACATCTCTCCTTTCTCAGAAGGCTAAGGAAATTCAGCACGTCCACTACGACTCTCACCAATTTCTATAGATGCACAATAGAAAGCATCTTTTCTGGTTTCATCACAGTTTGGGATGGCTCTTGCTCTGACTAAGACACAAGAAACTACAAAGGGTTGTGAACGTAGCCTAGTCCATCACACAAACCAGCCTCCTGTCCATTGACTCCATCTACATTTCCTGCTGCCTCGGGAAAAGAGTCAGCATAATCAAGGACCTCACGGATCCCGGATATACTCTTCCGTCGGGAAAAAGATGCAGAAATCTGAAAGCACTTACCAACAGACTCAAGAACAGCTTCTTCCTTGCTGTCATCAGACTTTTGAATGGTCCTATCGCACATTAAGCTGATCTTTCTCTTCATCCATCTTCATTGGTAACTGCAACATCTTATTCTGCATCCTATCCTTTTCTTCTTCCCTATGTATGCTATGAATGGTGTGTTTTGTCTGTAACAGCTTGCAAGAAACAATAATTTTCACTGTATCCCAATACATGTGACAATAATAAAATCAATTAACTAAGGGAGAATTTAGCATGGCCAATCCATCTAACCAGCACATCTTTGGACTGTGGGAGGAAAGCAGAGCACCCAGAGGAAAGCCACGCAGACACGGGAAAAAACATGCAAACTCCCCACTGACAGTCATCCAAGCCCGGAATCGAACCCAGGTGCCTGGTGCTTTGAGGCAGCAGTGCTAACCATGGGATGGGGTAATATATTATCATGGGTTGAGGATTGGTTAACAGACAGACAAAAAGAGAGGTTATCAACAGATCCTTTTTTGGGATGGCATGGTATGTCTAGTGGAGCACTGCGGGATCAATGTTTTGGTCTCAGCTATTTACAATCTGGATCAATGATGTTGATGTGAGAACCAAGCATTATACATCAAGATTTTCAGAGGTTACAAAGCTAGGAGGAGCAGTAATATGTGAGGAGTTGCAAAGGGGAAGTAAAGGGACATATGTCAATTCGGTGATTGGGCTAGAGGATAAGACAGAATATAATGTGAAGTGTCAAATTGTGGACTTTGGTAAGGAGATGAGAATACTTTAAAAAAGTGAGAAACTAGATAATGTTGATATGCAGAAGGATTTGGGGGAATGTACACGAATACAGAAAGTTAACATGCATGTGTAGAGTAATGGATTAACGGTTACACTAATGAGACCATGATGATATTAGTAATAAGTGTGACATCAGGAGTCAAATGACTAGGAGACTTCAAGAAAACTGGATGCAGAATAGTCTGTGTCCTGAAAACAATGAGGGCAATTTTCCCATCCTGCTGCCCTCAAAACATTAGCTCAGCGGGCCGGGAGAATCCCATGGTGAGAATGCATGCGTGAATCCTGTGTATCACCCGCCGCAGGATTCTCCCGGTCCACTACGATGCTCACGCATGCATAGCCACTGTGATAGTGTCTCGCAGCATGGATTTCCAGTGGTGTCTGTTCAGTGCCGGAAAGTGGCAGGGTAAGTATTTAAATCGTAATTCTAATATAATTTAAATGCTATTAGCGGGCCCGGGACTGAAGTCTCTGGGCCCGCTGGCATCTCTCCCCACTAGAGTAGCTCGCCACTAACAGGGAACTAGCGGCCTGACCCCACTCGAGTGAAGGGGGGGCAATTGGGGCCCCCCCAAAAGGGTTGGGTGGCGGGGTGAGTGTCGCCTGGGCATTGGCACCCTAAGAAGTCTCACAGCACCAGGTTGAGGTCCAACAGGTTTATTTGGTAGCACAAGCTTTCGGAGTGTCGCTCCTTCTTCAGGTGCGTGAAGAGCTGTGTTCACAAACAGGGCATATATAGACACAAACTCAATTTATAAGATAATGGTTGGAATGCGCCTAATTGACACTACCTGTAACCCCCACGACTTGCCTGGGCTTGCAAAATCTCACTAACTGTCCTGGCTGGAGACAATTCACATCTCTTTAACCTGTGCTTAACCCTCTCTCTACTCACATTGTCTGTACCTTTAAGACTTGATTACCTGCAAAGACTCGCATTCCAACCATTATCTTGTAAATTGAGTTTGTGTCTATATATGCCCTGTTTGTGAACACAACTTCTCACTCACCTGAAGAAGGAGTGACACTCCAAAAGCTTGTGCTACCAAATAAACATGTTTGACTTTAACTTGGTGTTGTGAGACTTCTTACTGTGCTTACTCCAGTCCAGCGCCGGCATCGCCACATCATTGGCACCCTGGCAGTGCCAGCCTGGGCCCTCTGGCACTGCCCAAGGGGAAAATTGCCAAAGCTCAGAGGGCACCTTGGCACTGCCCACTGGGCACTGTCAAGGGATGGGGCATATGGGGGCAGGTCCTAGGGGGTGGAGATTGGTGGTCCAATCAGTTGGGGTGGGGGTCCTGCTGCCACACTGCATAAGGATCGGTGGGGGAAGGAGGACGGCCAGTGATCGGAGAAGGTGGGGGGGGGGGTCTGGAGATCATGGTGGGCCGGGGGAGTGGGGGGCTTGAGGCTGGGAATAGTCAGGGGACCAGCGATCGGGCCGTGGTGGGGTGGAGGGCCAGCGATGCGAGGGTTGTGGGGCTGGCCAGCAATGAAGCTGGCCAGCAATCAGAAGGCCATGCGTTCGGGCCACTGCCTATGCGCCGATCCACTGTGCATCCACTGACAGATTGGCGCCTGTGCAGTAGCCCGCTCAGCGTGCTGATTTCAGCCTCTTCAGCGGGAATAGGCCCCACCCCCTAGTTTTTAATAATATTCATACTTGTGGCCTCTGTAGTGTACATTCTTCTCTGAACTCCCACTGAAAAAATCCAGCATGAATTACTCCAGTTTTCATGCGAATTTGACACAAAATGTTTTTGGGAGAATTCCAGCCCATGTGTTTACCCAGATGTCTTTGTAAATAGCTCTTAATAAATTGTTTCAAGGAAAACCATACCATCTATCTCAAGTCTAACACTGGATAAGCAAAGATTCATCAAGGTATGGTAAGACAAGAACACACAGTAACAGTAAAGTCTCACCAAATCTCAGTGACAACACTGGAGGCCACAGTTTAACAAACAGATTGGTGACCTATGTGTGATGACCTTGGAACAGATTAGCTTTGCAGTGATGAAAATCAAAACTGAAAAGTACTGCAGCGAAGGGCCAGTGAGACACGCACAATGTTGTCAGCTACTGAACAGCCACTATGCATTCCGCAGCCTTTCCAACACATCGAGGGTCTGCAGCAAGGACAATGATGAGAGCTCTAGAAGAGACAGTTTGAAAGCTACCAAATCGCTTCGGGTTTACAAAGGAAAACTCAAAAACACCAGGTCTGTATATATTTATATGCAGCGGGGGCTATAGTTGTTAATGTCCATGCACGGCAAGGTGTTGAGGAGACCTTGACAGAGTACAATGAGGCTATGGGAGCCTTCGATAAGTACTCCAATCCTAAGAAGAATCTAGTTTTAGAAAGGGCAAAATTTAACTAGAGCAGCCAAAGGCTAGCTGAATCCATTGATTCCTTCATGAACAATTTATATTGATTGGCTGGTAACTGCAGTTTCAGAGCCTTAAAGCAGAAGTTGATTCGACACCACATTGTATTTGGTATGCTTGATGATGCGTAGTCCAATTTGTCACACTCCAAAGAGGATTTGACCTTAGTGAAGGCCAAACAAATCGCAAGGCAGGCAGAGTTGCAAACTCAGAACTGAAATGTAATTCAGGGAGACATTAAAGCTCAGGAGGTCGATCCAGTATGTAGGTCCAAGGTCAGAACCCTTGCCACTGAAAAGCCTACCAAAACCACTGAAGAGGCAGGGAAAACTCTTCCACATATGTTCAAATGCTCTAGCTACAGTGCCAACAGACAAGAATGCTGTGAAAACGGCCCAGCAGGAGGAGCTGCATGCTTTCTCTGTAAGAGTTTTAACAACACCAGGTTAAAGTCCAACAGTTTTATTTGGTAGCAAATGCCATTAGCTTTCGGAGTCCGAAATGCTAATGGCACCTTTAACCTAGTATTGTTAAAACTCTTACCGTGTTTACCCCAGTCCAACGCCGGCATCTCCACACCATGCTTTCTCTGTGGCAGGATTGGTCATTTTAAACAGCTTTGAGTGTGAGCTGCTTGGTGGACAGTCAAATCAGCACCACAAACAGCTGAATTTTAAACATACCCCTCACAAGTAACATGATTTCTTAGAAGCACAGTATCATCACAGAAAACAAATCAGCAGGTACAGCAAAACATTAAGGCGGCAAATGGTACTTTAGCTTTTATTGCAAGTGGGTTGAAAAATAACAGTAATGAAGTCTTGCTGCAATCATATTAGGCTGCGAGACCACACCTGAAGTACTGTGCACAGTTCTTCTCTCCTTACTTAGAGGTTATACTTAGCTTAGAAAAAGTGTAACTGAGGTTCACTAGATTGATTCCTGCAATGGAGCAAGATTGAGTAGAATAGGCCCATATTCTCATTGAAATGTATAGATTTCTTAGAAGGCTTAATGGAATAGATGGTGAAAGGCTGTCTCCTCTCATTGGAGAGTCTAAAACTAGGGATCATAGTCTCTGGAAAAGGGGTCAGCCATTTATAACTGAGGTAAGGAGAAAGTTCTTCTCGCAAGTGTTTTGAACCTTTGCAATCACTACCTGAAAAGGTTATGGATGTGCAGTTGCTGAGTATATTCAAAACTGAGATCCTTAAATCATGGGCACTAAGGGAATCAAGAAAATTAAGAGCGTCTAAAGATGTGCAGGTTAGGTGGATGGGCTATGCTAAATTGTCCTTTAGCATTTCAAGATGTGTAGGTTAGGGGGATTAGCAGGGTAAATACGTGGGGCTACAGGGATAGGGCCTGGGTGGAATGCTCTGTTGGAGAGTTGGTGCAGACTTGATGGGCCAAATAGCCTCCTTCTGCACTGTAGGAATTCTATGGATAGGATGGGAAAGTGAAGTAGCTGTGGAAGTGCTGCCATGTTTTTATTGAATGGAGAAGCAGGTTTGATGGACTGAATGGCCTGCTCCTGCTTGGTTCAGCTGCACATTTAGAAATATTCAAACTTTATAAGAATTACCACAAATCCTTGAGATTTGCTCTTAAATTGTCACAATGGGGATTCAAAATTCCTGGATTGAAACAATTTATTAATTGTAACTATAATTCGAATGGAAGCTTCTATTTTCCTCAAAACATGTTGAAGCTTTTAAATGACTCGTATATAGGTGCATCAGCAAGGTCGTAGTGGGTGAAAAAAAGTTTGCTATCTGTGGTTTAAATGGATCAAGCTTTTCTTCCATGTTGTATGGGGAGGCGATGGCCTAGTGTTATTATTGCTTGACAATCAATACAGAAACTCAGCTTATGTCCTGGGGATCCAGGTTCGAATCCTGCAATAGCAGATGGTGGAATTTGAAATCAATAAAAAATATCCGGAATTAAGAATCTACTGATGACCGTGAAACCATTGCCGATTGTCGGGTCCACTAACGTCCTTTAGGGAAGGAAATTTGTCGTCCTTGCTTGGTCTGACCTACATGTGACTCCAGAGCCACAGCAATGTGGTTGGCCCTCCATGGGCAACTAGGGATTGGCAGTAAATGCTGGCCAGCCAGCGACACCCCAAGTCATAGAATCCCTCACCTATGTCCTCTCCCCTGCCCTATCCCTGTAATGCCACACATTTCCCATGGCTAATCCACCCAACCTACACCTCTTGGGACACTAAGGGGCAATTTAGCATGGCTAATCGTGAACGAAGCCCATTCCATCACACAAACTAGCCTCCCATTCACTGATTCTGTCGACACTTACTGCTGCCTCAGAAAATCAGCCAGCATAATCAAGGATCCCATGCACCCCGGACATACTCCTTTCCACGTTCTTCTGTCGGTAAAAAGGTGCAAAGGTCTGAGGTTACGTACCAACCGACTCAAGAGCAACTTTTTCCCTGCTGCCATCAGACTTTTGAATGGACCTACCTTGTATTAAGTTGATCTTTCTCTACACCCTAGCTAGGACTGTAATACTATATTCTGCACCCTCTCCTTTCCTTCTCTATGAACGGTATGCTTTGTCTGTATAGCGCGCAAGAAAACAATACTTTGCACTGTATACTAATACATGTGACAATAATAAATCAAATCAATCCGCCTAACCCGCACATCTTTGGACTATCACACGTATGAATAAGAAAAAAAAAACACTGGTGTGTTTCAGAGACATATGCAGCTGGTTATTCTGCAAAGGCAAATTCTCTTGGGGTGCGCGCGGCTCGCGCGTGTACGTGGGCGCTGCTGGCTCGCTCGCGCGTTACGCAAATGGTGCGCGAGACCCAGTCACGGCGGAGGGGAGGAAAATAGAAGCTCCCCGAAAGGAGTGGAGAGGGGGGGGCGGGGGTAGGGAGTTAGTGTCTCCGGGAGTTCCGGACCAAACGACGAGGTGGGAGGGCCCAAGGATCAGGAGGAAATTGAGGCCACACGACGCTTCCTGGGAGTGGAGAAGCGAGCGGTTGCCTGCCAGCAGGATTGACTTTTTAAGTAGGTGCGGAGAGAGGTGGCGCTCCGACTGACTGGGAGGCAAAGGGACCAGGCGTCTCCTGGACCCCCCCTTTACAAGAGGCACGGAGACGGGGCCACCACGTCACCGAGAAGTCAGCAGATTTGATAGAGGGACTCGCACCTGATAGAAAAAAAGAGGACGGACGGAGGGAGAGGAGGAGCCCCCAGGAGGAGGAGAGCCATCACCATCGGTTAACTCACTGACACGAGTGGCATCGGGCGACTATCCCGCTCCGGGTCGGTGTTGTGCCCGCGGACGGAGTGAGGCGGCGGCTCGAGCGCAGGGCGTCCGTTACTGGGGAACGTTCCATTTGAACGCTCGCGGCTGCCTCTCCCCGCACGGGGTGCCTGCCGCGCGCTGGCTGCCCATCGCAGCCGCCACTGCGGTGCTGCTAACTCCCGGCTGCTTTCGGTCACACTTGTATTTTGCGTGTGTGGCTGTTGTTTATAATCTCTCGCCCCCACCACCCGCCCCTTCAACGACAATCCCGCGGTAGATGTTTAACACCGAGAAAGTGGCCCCGGGCGGCGCTGCTGCTGCTGGTGGTGGTGGTGGAAGTGGTGGGAGAAGGAACTCGATTTCTCCGGGCGAACGGGGATCGGTGAAAACAAACACCCAGGAGAGGGCGAAGAGCAACTGCAGCAGCCCGACCTCGGCGGCGGCAGCAGCAGTGGAGTCAGTGCCCTCGGTGCGGTTAGCTCCAGACGACCAGCAACAGCAGCAATACCATCCGGAAGCTGGCAAGGTTGTGGAGGGTTTGCTCAGCAAATACACCAATCTGATCCAGGGATGGCAGAACAGGTACGGAACTAGGGACATGCAACGACCTTGTTTAGGAAGCATATCAGGAACAGGCGGCTTTTATGTTTAACTATGTGAAGCGCCTCGCAATCCATAAACGCGAGGCAATCAAATCATTCAACCGTCTCTTTAGATATAGTTACACCGAAAATATCTACATTTTCTGGATTAGCAATAGTCTTCTGTTATGATCCTACTGTGCAACTTCTTGTTGAAATATGAGTAGACAAGATTGATCCCCATTAAGGGCCAGTGAGAGAAATCATTGAATCCGTGCCTCAGATAGGGATGCTTAAATATCACTTTTTTTCCCTAAATTGCTGGTGCCCGCTTCTGATTAAAGTTGTTTACCCGGGTAGTACTAAAGTTTAAAGCTTATTTATTAGTGTCACAAATTAGGCTTACATTAACACTGCAATTAAGTTACTGTGGAAAATCCCCAAGTCGCCCATGCTCCAGCACCTGTTCGGGTACACTGAAGGAGAATTTAGCATGGCCAGTGTCCCTAACTGGCATGTCTTTCGGATTGTGGGAGGAAACCGGAGCACCTGGAGGAAACCCACGCAGACATGGTAAACGTGCAGACTTCTCACAGACAGTGATCCAAGCCGGGAATCGAACCTGGGTCGCTGGTGCTGTAAGGCAGCAGTGCTAACTACTGTGCCACTGTACCTAGGAATAAGAATGCTTAAATATTACACAGCCACTGGAACCAACTTTTTTTTCCTAAATTGTCATTCAGTTGTACTCTTGCCGGTGCTCTCTTCAGATTAAAGCCGTTTACCTGGATAGTACTATGTTATGAGATGTAGTTTGTAGCACAAATTTATTGGTTTGCACTCATTGACCAAGTATATTAGTTTGCACTCATTGATCTACTTAAGCTTTGAGTTAGAGTAGGAAAATAAATAGTACTGAATTATATATGTAGGGTACATTTTATTAGTTTAGTAGGTAAGTGCTGATCTGAGAAATCAGTCTGCTTAATATTTAATATAAATATACTTTAATTGGTAATCTTCCATTTCTCATTTTGTATTCCTTACATTCAGGTATAGATTTATTATCTGTTTGATATAATGGTACTCAAACTATTTCCAGGCCTTTTGTGAGCTGATCATAACTGTCTGATTTTGCTTATGTTATGATATTGTCCAAGTTGCATCAGACAATTTTACACTAGTTTTATTGGTATCTCCGTTTATCATTTAATGAGAACATGTAAGATTGCTCTTGAATGAACAATCAGCACAAAATATTTTTAGAATAAATAATATTGAAGATGTAAGTTTTACCAACTATCTTCCAGTTCTGGGAAAAAGAATTTCAAACTCAGTTGCACGAGCACTGATTAAATTGCAGGGATTTACTGTTTCATGAGTGCCTCAATAATAGCTACTGTAGGTTGAGGATGTACCTGCACTTCCCAGAGATAGTGTCCAATTGGGTGAATGAACCGTCTCCCTTCATTGCACATCGTAAATTCTAGTAGGAGATGCTGTCAGGACTCCTTTTTGTTGTTAGATTCCTCTTTGGTTTTTTACTTTGAGTAAGTGCTTTATAAAGCATTTTTAAAGTAAATATCAATGCCAGTAACGCATGTGGCCTGTTGCACTGTACTGTCACCCAAACTGATGCAATATGTGTTTCAATTGTTTTTTGTATATTGAAAGATTCTAATACTCCTGATTTTTTTAACGTCCTGTGATGTCATAATATGCATAATTTGTACAATTATTTTCCCAACTACTTCTAAGTAACAACTTGAGTAAGCGAGTGTGTGACAATCTTTTGACACTACAGCAATTGCTGACAAATTGGATTAATACTGTTCAGCACAAGTGGAAAACATTTCCTTGTGGAGAATAAAAGCTAAGGAACTAAAATCTCCTCAAGAGCTTTATTAAGATGTGGTATTAGAACATAGAAAGCCACAGCACAAACAGGCCCTTCGGCCCACAAGTTGCACCGATCATATCCCTACCTCTAGGCCTATCTATAGCCCTCAATCCCATTAAATCCCATGTACTCATCCAGAAGTCTCTTAAAAGACCCCGACGAGTTTGCCTCCACCACCACCGACGTCAGCCGATTCCACTCACCCACCACCCTCTGAGTGAAAAACTTACCCCTGACATCTCCTCTGTACCTACCCCCCAGCACCTTAAACCTGTGTCCTCTCGTAGCAACCATTTCAGCCCTTGGAAATAGCCTCTGAGAGTCTACCCTATCCAGACCTCTCAACATCTTGTAAACCTCTATCAGGTCACCTCTCATCCTTCGTCTCTCCAGGGAGAAGAGACCAAGCTCCCGCAACCTATCCTCATAAGGCATGCCCCCCAATCCAGGCAACATCCTTGTAAATCTCCTCTGCACCCTTTCAATGGCCTCAACATCTTTCCTGTAATGAGGTGACCAGAACTGCGCGCAGTACTCCAAGTGGGGTCTAACCAGGGTCCTATAAAGCTGCAGCATTATCTCCCGACTCCTAAACTCAATCCCTCGATTAATGAAGGCTAGTATGCCGTACGCCTTCTTGACCGCATCCTCCACCTGCGAGGCCGATTTAAGAGTCCTATGGACCCGGACCCCAAGGTCCTTCTGATCCTCTACACTGCTAAGAATGGTACCCTTCATATTATACTGCTGCTTCATCCCATTGGATCTGCCAAAATGGATCACTACACACTTATCCGGGTTGAAGTCCATCTGCCACTTCTCCGCCCAGTCTTGCATTCTATCTATGTCTCGCTGCAACTTCTGACATCCCTCCAAACTATCCACAACACCACCTACCTTGGTGTCGTCAGCAAACTTACCAACCCATCCCTCCACTTCCTCATCCAGGTCATTTATGAAAATGACAAACAGCAAGGGTCCCAGAACAGATCCCTGGGGCACTCCACTGGTCACTGACCTCCATGCAGAGAAAGACCCCTCCACAGCCACTCTCTGCCTTCTGCAGGCAAGCCAGTTCTGGATCCACAAGGCAACAGCCCCTTGGATCCCATGCCCTCTCACTTTCTCAAGAAGTCTTGCATGGGGGACCTTATCGAACGCCTTGCTGAAGTCCATGTAGACCACATCCACCGCTCTTCCTTCGTCAATGTGTTTGGTCACATTTTCAAAGAACTCAACCAGGCTCGTAAGGCACGACCTGCCCTTGACAAAGCCGTGCTGACTACTTTTGATCATACTAAACTTCTCTAGATGATCATAAATCCTGTCTCTCAGGATCCTCTCTATCAACTTACCAACCACTGAGGTTAGACTCACCGGTCGGTAATTTCCCGGGCTGTCCCTGTTCCCTTTCTTGAATATAGGGACCACATCTGCAATCCTCCGGAACCTCTCCCGTCTCCATCGACGATGCAAAGATCATCGCCAAAGGCTCCGCAATCTCCTCCCTCGCCTCCCACAGTAACCTGGGTACATCCCATCCGGTCCCGGCGACTTACCAACCTTGATGCCATTCAATAGTTCCAACACATCCTCTTTCTTTATGTCCACATGCTCGATCCTTTCTGTCCACCGCAAACCAGCAGTACAACCACCCAGATCCCTTTCCACCGTGAATACCGAGGTAAAGTATTCATTAAGCACCTCCGCCATTTCTAACGGTTCCGCACAAACTTTTCCCCCTTCACCTTTTAAGGGTCCTATGCCTTCACATCTCATCCTTTTACTCTTGACATATTTGTAGAAAGCCTTGGGATTCTCCTTAATCTTACCCGCCAAGGTCTTCTCATGACCCCTTCTCGCTCTCCTAATTTCCTTCTTAAGCTCCTTCCTACATCCCGTATTCTCCTCTAAATCCTTAACACCTCCTAGCTCTCTGAACCTTCTGTACGCCTCTCTTTTCTTATTCACCAGGTTCATCACAACCTTCGTGCACCACGGTTCCTGTACCCTACCAACACCCCCCTGTCTCATCGGAACATTGTCATGCAGAGCTCCAGACAAACATTCCTTGAAAATCCTCCACTTTCCTTCAATTTTTACATGGGGAAGTAAGATAAAACACACTTTCCCAAAATTTAGAGGAAAAAAATTTCTTCCTGACTGGAGAGCATGCAAGAAGTAGGAATAATACTTGGATATTATAGTGTTAACTTGCACTCTGGAACTTTTGTTATAAAGGAATAGATTTTTAAAAATAACAGTTAATGTAATTAGGTCACACTCTCTGATGTTTAAATTTTCCATTCTTTAAAAGATGTTTCAATGACCTGCTGATTTGCACGTAACTCGTTGGGAAATAAGAGAACATAGTCTGGTGTCTTGCTGCGCATTTTAACTTGTTTTATTGTTTTACTCTTTGCCTGTAAACAAAATTGCCCCTGCTTAGTATCTGATCTGTGATTACATGCTATAATCAACAACCCTATTGACCTGCATTTAGAAAATTCGGCACTGATGGAAATCTGCTTGCTTGCCAAATAGGCGTTTGGTAGATGGCTAGAACACTCTAGTTGTTAGGAAGCTTCTTAATTTTAGATCAGATTGCTAATATGACAATTCCATATGAAAGTGGCTTCCTTTTATATTGTCAGCTAGATTTACTTCTAAATCTCAAAAGTTGTGCTAAACCAAACCACTACTGTTAGGCCATGTTATTTTCCTACCAAATTAATTAAACTTGCTTGGGCAAGGTGCTCCTACAAAAAGCTCCCCTTTCAGGCCATTATTGATTCAGTCAGACTTGAAAGTGAATGCTGAGCATGCAGTTTCCAAATTTGATCCTTATGCACTCTTGTATCCACAAAGGGTTACAAGCTAGTGATCATAAATAGGAACCACTTAAGGGAGCCAATGGATTTTTATTTCTGTTTTAATTAAGTTGATAAATCTTTAGTGCTTCTCATAGCATGGATGAATAAGTGATCACTGGCATTGACAAAGTTTCATAACTTCATTGGGCAATCAAGTTTTAACACACTTCTGAAATTAAAATCTGAAAACTAGATTAAGAAATTACATTTGGACATTCAAACAGTTCAAACTTTAGATGGTAGACATTGTATCCCATTGTAGATTTATATTCCATTGTAGATTTTTGCCCCAGCAAGTTATATGTCCTGAAAATAAATTCTGCACTGTTTCCTGACTCGAGGGCAATCTAACAAATCTTAAGTGGTGAGAAGTAAATATTCTTTCAACAAATAATTTGCCTCTGAATTCAGCAACATAAAATCTCTATGTTCTATTGAATCCCTGATTTTTCTTTTTCAGTATTTTTCATTTAACATATTTTTTAATTCCATTCCAAATCAGAATTATGAACTTTCGTTTAACAATCTTCATTTCCACTTTGGTCCAAACATCTGCTACCCTTGAAGGAAGACTAATTTTTCAGAGGTTAATTTGGTCCTTTTGTTGTTGAATGTTGAACTTAGTCCAAGGTTGATCAGATGCATGTTATCAGTACATTTCATGATCATTCATCCTTTCTCCAAAACAGTTTTGTTTTTGAGTTGCTTTTCATTTTTCAGCCAAGTTATAGAATTGTTGTTGCTTTTCTCTTAGTCTTTAGCCAACAAGTTAGTTTATTTGAAGGAAGAATGCCTGAAACAATATTCTACTGTGGCCTTGTCACTGATGTATATTAAATTAGAATAACATGTTTGAACTTGATAATCAAGCACCCTTGAGATGCCTCTTTATAGTTGATTTAGTTTTGTTGATAATGGCTTGAGATTGACTGGAAACTCAGCAAAATGGTTTCTTATATTCAAATATCTGTGTTTGATTTTGAAATTCACTAAGTAACCAAAGTTGTTATGAATCCAAGTAAATTGCCAACTTTTGCAGTCATTTGCTAATTATTGTCTTTAAGATTTTCAACAAACTTTTGATGCATAACCTATTGGTACTAAATAGTTAAAAGCAGAAAATGTTTGCTCAATTTTAGTTGAGTCATGTCCAGTTATGCATGTGGAGTAGACAGTTTGTATTTAAAAAGATTTTAAAAAGGAGTAGATATAGTTGATTTAACATTATACCATGTTGCTTAAACAACCATAGAAACTAAAACTAGTGCTTTTGCTTTCAATGTATCCAGTAATGCAGTGCAGAAATTGTAAACTAGTATTATACAGTTTAATGCTGCATTAATTCAATTAATGCTTATTTTGTTTATTGTCTGATATACTGTACTATTCCCTAACTGGACAGGCAGGTGACTGTTCCCAAGACTCTGCCAATACTGTTCTAAAGCCAGCTGGTAAGAGGTGTGCTCCATTTTTCATACCCACTGGGAAATGCATAAGACTTGGTGCTTCAACTCAACAGCTGTCTTTCATTGCACAACTGAATTGTGAGCTTGTCATTTGATAAATTATGGATGAAAATCCATCTTCTAATACCATATAGCAGAGTGCATACATGTGGAAAGGATTGTTTAATTTGCATGTCATTGATTCAACCTTGCCATGTTGCACTATTATAACAGTGCCTGTTTATATCCTGTATTACAGATAATTGGTCACATTGTTACAGCAATAAATTCAGAAAATCTTATAATTTATTTTAGAAAGCCGGTGGGGGGAAGGGCACGGGGGAGGTGGTGTTATCTGCACATAACTCAAATGCCTGAAGTGTGTTAACACTGAACATTTATTAATATCAGTTAGCAGGCAATAGTTTAAAATCAATATTTAATTTAATTATTTCATTAAGAACAGTTCATTAATTGCTGTAAATTTTATATTTTTAGAAAAATACTGCATTGCCATGGAACTATGGCAGATGCCCCATCCTTGAAACAAGTTGCAAGGACGAGCTGAGTGGAGACATTCCTCTAACGGGGTGTCAAACTCATCGTGGGCCTTATCCTGCATCGTGGTGCTTGGCATAAGCTATGTTCAGCAAAAGTTAGAAAGTGATATTCTGCAGTCTTTTGGGTGTAAATTGATATACACTGAGCCCATTTGTTGGGTGTGAAGTCTGTACCTTATCACATGGGCAATGTGGCTGCCACCATATTGTTCTTCACTGTTTTCAGGCGCACTGGCAGCTACCTGAATTCAACCGTGCAGTGTTCTAAACATGCAAGGATTGTTCCTTTGTCTCTTTTATGATCCTTCTGCAAAATCTGTGGAAAATTGTATGGGGCATGTACTATGCAAGCTCCAACTAGATTTTCTAGTTTTAATGTGGTCCAGAAAGAATCACTGGATGCTGCGGGAGAAATAGCAAGGTTATTTTTACTTCCCCCTTTTATGGTGCTTGGAGAAGCATGGGTGTTTGTACTGATTCCACAGTACCACCAGTGGCTACTCGTGACGATATTTGGCCCTTCTACAGCTCCTCTATGTCGCAGAATTTGTGATGTTCCTTGAATGCAGTGGGGATCCTCAGTCTCTCTCCTCATTCCCCATTTATCCTCCAGTGGAAATTAGCTTTGATCATTTACCCACATTTTAAGATCCCTAGATTTTGCTCACCCCTTTATTCTCTCATTACTCTCATTCGTTACGTTGCTACTTATTCCATGTGAGATGCGAGACCCCTCACCACCCCAGTTGCCATTGCACAGTTCAGTGCAGGACACTAAATATGTTTGAGCTGCCTGCTCAAAAAGAGGAAAAAGTTATGGTTAAACCAGAGGGAAAGAGCAGTAATAGTGTATGTTATATATACTCTCAGGAAGTTGTAACAAACAAAATTGATTGGGGCAAATTTTTATGTATCTGCTGCATTTTTGTAACTTTGCACCTGCTTTATTCTCCCATCTGGCCTGACAATTGCAGCTGAGAGGATAATTCAAAGTCAGAAAATTGGCTTGAAGCGCTGCACGTGTTTTGTTTGTTAACAATAGTAATGCAGATTAATCAGATCAATAGAAATGAAAGGATTATTATCAATTGGCAATTCAGATCAATATGACTCAGTTTGGGAACTGAGCCGGTTATGAATTGAACTCGTATCCATTTGTGGCACTGAAGTCTGGTATGTACGATCACCAGGGAAGAAAATTGACAAGTAGAAGCTGCTGAATCTTCCACAGGACAGATAGAATACCCATAATTAAAACCTTTGCATGTGTGGTTCTTAGCTGTTCCTAATGGAACCTGAATGAAATAGAAAAAATGAAATGGAGTGGGCCATTTGACCCTTCCAGCCTTCTGTGCCATTCAGTAAGCTCATGGCTGACTGGTTGTAAGTTCAATGCCACTTTAAAAAAAATTTGTGTCACAAGTAGGCTGACATTAACACTGCAATGAAGTTACTATGAAAAATGTTCTGCCTGCAACCCCCCAGCACATCCCTTGGTTCCCTTGTCAATCAAAAATCTTTGTCTTAAATAAATTCGATGAACCAGCCTTATTGCTTTCTGGGGAAGAGAGTTCCACATCTAATGGTGCTCCGAGAGAGAAAATAAATCTCTCATCTCCATCTTAAAAGGGAAATGCTTAATCTTAAACTTTGTCCGCTAGTTCTTGTCTCTTCCACAAGTGGAACCATCCTCCTGGTATCCAACCTGTTAAGTCTCCTCAGTATCTTGTATCTTTCAAAGAGACCACCTCCCATTCCCCTCAACTCCAATAAGTGTAGGCCCAACCTATTCAACCTTTTTTCATAAGACGAGCCCCTCATCCCCGGAATGAGTCAAGTGAACTTCTCTGAACTGCTAATGAATTGTATCTTTTTTTCAAATAAGGAGATCAAAGCTACATAGTACTGAAAATGTGGTCTCACCATTGCACTGCACACCTGCAGTAAAACCTTCCTATGTTGTTCCACTTGTCTTCCTAATCACTTGCTGTACCTGCAAATTAACTTGTGTTTCATGTACCAAGAAACATTTACTATTATTACATTCCCCCATTATGGCATCTGTTACTACTTTTATTAGTCAGACATGCATTTTGTCACATCTGAATTCCCAACAAACGCCAGGTAAGTAACATTTATGCTGATGAAAACTAAACTTTAATTTACCGATTTTGATTTTTTTTAAAAAGTGCATTTTGTAATAAACTTTTCAGTTGGCATTCACTGGAGTTAATGCCTTTGATATCGAAGAAAATTTTTAGTATTTAGTGTTTTATTTTTAGTGTTCTAAATAAACACTCATCAATGGCACAACATGTCTATATATTTAAGTATCAGTGGTAACATTCTCACCCAAGTTGGGTCATTCGTTCAAGCCGCATACCAAAACATGGAAGACCTAATTTAGTCTGACACTTCATGCAAGGACCATTACCTTTTGCTGGAAGTAAAATCCCATAGTGCTATCCTGACAATTATTTATCCCTCAATCAATGTAACATTTTTAATTGACGATCCCTACCTTATCGCAGTGACCATATTCCCAAATTATATTCTTGACTGAAGTGATTTGGGATATCCGGAGGTGTTACATAAATGTAAGTAGTTTATTTCTCAAGTTTAATCTATTTACGTTATTTTATAAGTAAGAATTTTCTGTTGGGTATCTAATGCTGTCTTTTTGAAGTTTGAGCAAAGGATTAGTCTAATGTGTCAATTTGCACATGATCCATTTTATAGGAAGGATTGAAAGCCACTGACTGTTCCTCATGAAACTTGTTTTCTTGGGCCTAATGCCATTAGTATGAACATCTTGTACTCTTCACATTGAATGAAAGACTTCAGTTTCCTATGTTGTTTACTGTTTTGGCAAATGCTTATGTTTAGTCTTCATGAAGTGGGACTGTGGAGACATGGAAACTGGTAAATTGAATTACAGTTTAAATTAATGCTAAATCTGTCCTGTTCATCAACCATCATATAATCCAGTTCTCCCCAAACTTCTTTGCCACCGTCACACTATTTTTGTTTTAATGCTTGAAAATTGGTGCCACACCAGAGTGTAGGAGAGCTGAGCTGTGGAGGAAGGAGAGTTCATAGATCCCTACAGTGCAGAAGCAGGCCATTCAGGTCATCAAGTCTGTATCAACACCAATCCCACCCAGGCCCTATCCCCGTAACCCCATGTATTTACCCTGATAATCCCCCTGGCACTAAGGGGCAATTTAGCATGGTCAATCAACCTAACCCACACATCTATAGACTGGGGGGGGGGGGGGGGAGGAAACCTACACAGACTCGGAAAATGTGCAAACTCCACACAGTCACCCAAGGCCAAAATTGTACATGGATTCCTGGCGCTGAGAGGCAACAGCGCTAACTGTTTGCAACCATGCTGCCCTTGTTGAGTGGGAGCCAATGGTATTGTCTAAAACAGTTTTGGAGGTATGAATTAAGAATGAATATGTAGTGGAGCTTTGTTGCCAATCCCTGGGCTCTCCTGCCAGAATCTCCACTCAATAGTAACCAGTGCTGCCTTGGAAAACTCGATCCCAAATGATCGATTATGAATCCCTGATATGATTGCTTGATAATGGATATATTCAAAATGATCAAGTTTAGTTACAATCTGAAAGCCACCACTTCCATTTATATAACACCTTAAGCATAGAAAAATATTGCAGGGTGCTTCAGAAGTGGTAGAAAATCTTCCATTGAGCCAAATGTGAAATGACCACAGCTTGGATGATTTGGAAGGCCTTAAAAAGGATGATCTGTGGAATATCCCAGAACATGGCGGGTTTGGAGGTGGTAGTTCATTAACATGAGGCCAGAACTGGAGGAAGGTGGATGTGTGGGGACACGTGTGTGCATCTGAGAGGTCAGTAGTAAGTGGGAATTCATGTGGGACAAGATGCACACAATAAATGTTTCAATAAGTAGAAGTTCATGAAGGGATAAAAGATAAGGTGTGTTGGGAATGCATTGCAATGAATAATTGAGAATGGAGGTAGCAAAAGGCATGGAATGAGGATTTCAGAGACACTGCCTAAGATGGAAGTGGCTGCCTTTGTGATGGAAGAAATATGGGTTTGGAAACCCTGGGAATATCTAAGAATGAGACTAATACTGTTTTCGCAACCCCTGGACGTCTCGGTGTCTTGCATCACGGTAACAATTGCTAGCCAATTTATGTACAGCAAACAACTGGAATCTGATAATGATCAGATGTGTGAGATTGACTGAAGGATAAACATTGACCGAGACAGAAGGGCTAACTTCCTTGTTCTTTGAAGTAACACCATGGGATCATTTATGCCAGTCTGGTGGGCATATGCGTGCATGTGATGGGGCCATGTCCACCTTTACTCTCTCAATATTGTGCCATGGTGTCAATCTTGAAGTATGTGCTCAAGTCCTGTGTTTGACTGGAACCCAGAGCCTTGAGATTCTTACAAGAGTGCTACTATTGTAATTGCAGTTAAACCGGGGGTAAATATTGGATGCAACAAATTGATGGACCTTTTGAGAGAACAATAAGGTTAGAGATGGAGTAGTAAGTGATAAATAGGATGCGTCATCAAAAGAAATACCTGATAAATAGGGTTGCGTGTTCTTTGACGTCAAGTGAAATTATTAAACTTCAAAATTTGCAACACTCAAAAATGGAGTTTGAATGATCAAACATAATGTAATCGTTTTCAAAAAATACTGAGGGGAGCATTCACTATTCCCTACTTATCTAAGTGATCACTGTTGCATTTATCTTGGGTTGAGTAATCATAGTGCTGACATATCTGTGCCACCTCTCATTTTGAGTAGAAAGTTGAAGTTTTGTGTCAACAACTGGATGCTAAGGAAATACCTATATTTTCTTAGAGTAGTGCTACAGGATTCTTGATGTTCCCTCAATACTGGACCTTCAGTTGAAATGTGACTTGAGATTCAGTCTCCCATGTGAATAATTGGTGAAATGTCACACCTGAAACTCCTGTTCATACCTGTACCTTCTGACTTTTGTAATTTTTATGTTACCATTGCTATCTCTCCTAAAGAGAAAATAGACTGCGACTCACTTTTAATCTTCAATTTTAATATTTTTAGATTATTCCTGAACATCCCACCCCAACCTCATTGTTCCATTCCATTGCTGTCATAGTTGTCAAGTTTAACCTCCATCTCGACTGGTGGTGTGGAAATCTGAAATAAAAACAGAAAATTCTGGAAATATTCAGTAGATCAAATAGTACCTGTGGAGGGAAAGTAATGTTTCGGGTCTATAATTTTTGATCAGGACTTGTTCTTTTGATTTGAACAAAATTCGGAGTTTTATTTCTCTTGGAATTCTCAAGGTATGTATCTCTGACTTGATCCTTTCAATGTTGCTTTACTCTTGGTCTAGCTTTTGTTACTGTTCAACCCATTGCTAAGAAGGTAATTCTGCTTGACATTGCTTTCTAAAGTAAAACTGGTGTCACATTGAAGGATCACCAAGGTATAAATTATCTTGAATGTACGGGTTTGAGTCAGACTCAAATGTGGCATTTGATAATGTACTTTTCATCAGGGACATTGCCTGTTTGAGCTTTAGTTGTTCAAAATGGGGTAATTTGTTTGTCTTTCAGTATCTTTTTGACACTTCCAAGAGTGCGGGAACACAAACATCTACGCAAGTAGCTGTCATATAGTTTCCACTTGGCCAACAGCTATCTTCTCTGGGTGATTAAGGGTGATTTCTCCACCCTTAATCCTCCATCTTTTCACATTCTTGGTTCCCTATATCCTCTGTCCTAAATTGAGTGCGCATACATCCTTTAAAATGTCACCCCTCATGTCAGTTTTTTTTCTCTGTGAACTGTGTAAAGCTCAAGCATATGCAAACCTTGGCACAGTCTCTCAAACCTAAGTAGGATGCAACAAAAAGCATTTTATCCGAGCTTAAAGTCATTGACCTCAAAGGTTAACTCTATTTCTCTCCATGGTGTTCCCTGACCTTCCTGATAAATAGTGAAAACTTGAATCACATGTGGCTTTCCTTCAGGCTCAGGTGGTGCCACAAGCCTGTGTTTTGCTCTGTATTAGTGTTTGACTCAATGCCACTCCTTTTCCAAGAATGTGTATCTGATCTTCCTGGAATACCCATGTTTTTCATGTTCATCTTCATTGTTTTATTTCCTTGTTTGATCAGACTTTCATAGCAACACCTCCCTCTTTAGCCACTGTCTCTGGCTCCAACTCATTCCGTTTGAACACCAACTGAAATTCCACCCTTCATGCTTTTGGTCCACCCACAATTACAGATGTCTGCTAGTCATTCAGTATTGCTTGAACCCAGTTCTGCTGAAAGATCATCAACCTCCAACAATAAGCTAGATTTCTCATCAACCTGCAACGTTGAGCTAGATTTTAAAATGCCCATTGATGTTGATCAGAAAAATCAGTGTGCGAGAACTGCCTACTGGTTCGCCAGCATTATCTTGTCTCCAGGACACTTTGAAGTACAAAGAACAAAGAACAATACAGCACAGGAACAGGCCCTTCGGCCCTCCAAGCCCATGCCGCTCCCTGGTCCAAACTAGACCATTCTTTTGTATCCCTCCATTCCCACTCCGTTCATATGGCTATCTAGATAAGTCTTAAACGTTCCCAGTGTGTCCGCCTCCACCACCTTGCCTGGCAGCGCATTCCAGGCCCCCACCACCCTCTGTGTAAAATATGTCCTTCTGATATCTGTTAAACCTCCCCCCCCTTCACCTTGAACCTGTGACCCCTCGTGAACGTCACCACCGACCTGGGGAAAAGCTTCCCACCGTTCACCCTATCTATGCCTTTCATAATTTTATACACCTCTATTAAGTCTCCCCTCATCCTCCGTCTTTCCAGGGGGAACAACCCCAGTTTACCCAATCTCTCCTCATAACTAAGCCCCTCCATACCAGGCAACGTCCTGGTAAACCTCCTCTGTACTCTCTCCAAAGCCTCCACGTCCTTCTGGTAGTGTGGCGACCAGAACTGGACGCAGTATTCCAAATGCGGCCGAACCACCGTTCTATACATCTGCAACATCAGACCCCAACTTTTATACTCTATGCCCTGTCCTATAAAGGCAAGCATGCCATATGCCGTCTTCACCACCTTCTCCACCTGTGACATCACCTTCAAGGATCTGTGGACTTGCACACCCAGGTCCCTCTGCGTATCTACACCCTTTATGGTTCTGCCATTTATCGTATAGCTCCTCCCTACATTATTTCTACCAAAATGCATCACCTCGCATTTATCAGGATTGAACTCCATCTGCCATTTCTTTGCCCAAATTTCCAGTCTATCTATATCCTTCTGTAGCTTCTGACAATGCTCCTCACTATCTGCAAGTCCTGCCAATTTTGTGTCGTCCGCAAACTTACTGATCACCCCAGTTACACCTTCTTCCAGATCGTTTATATAAATCACAAACAGCAGAGGTCCCAATACAGAGCCCTGCGGAACACCACTAGTCACAGGCCTCCAGCCAGAAAAAGACCCTTCCACTACCACCCTCTGTCTTCTGTGACCAAGCCAGTTCTCCACCCATCTAGCCACCTCCCCCTTTATCCCATGAGATCCAACCTTTTTCACCAGCCTACCATGAGGGACTTTGTCAAACGCTTTACTAAAGTCCATATAGACGACATCCACGGCCCTTCCCTCGTCAACCATTCTGGTCACTTCTTCAAAAAACTCCACCAGGTTAGTGAGGCATGACCTCCCTCTCACAAAACCATGCTGACTATCGTTAATGAGTTTATTCCTTTCTAAATGCGCATTCATCCTATCTCTAAGAATCCTCTCCAACAACTTCCCGACCACGGACGTCAAGCTCACCGGCCTATAATTTCCCGGGTTATCCTTCGTACCCTTCTTAAATAACGGGACCACATTAGCTATCCTCCAATCCTCTGGGACCTCACCTGTGTCCAGTGACGAGACAAAGATTTGCGTCAGAGGCCCAGCGATTTCATCTCTCATCTCCCTGAGCAGCCTTGGATAGATTCCATCAGGCCCTGGGGATTTGTCAGTCTTTATATTCTCTAACAAACCTAACACTTCCTCCCTCACACTTCTCCAACACTTCCCCTCCAAGACACTCCCAGTCAACACATCCCTCTCCTTTGTGAATACCGACGCAAAGTATTCATTTAGGATCTCCCCTACTTCTTTGGGCTCCAAGCATAATTCCCCACTTTTGTCCCTGAGAGGTCCGATTTTTTTCCCTGACAACCCTTTTGTTCCTAACGTATGAATAAAATGCCTTGGGATTCTCCTTAATCCTGTCTGCCAAGGACATTTTGTGACCCCTTTTTGCCCTTCTAATTCCCCGTTTGAGTTCTTTCCTACTTTCTTTGTACTCCTCCAGAGCTCCCTCCGTTTTTAGCTGCCTGGACCTAACATACGCCTCTTTTCTTTTTGACCAGTCCCTCAATTTCCCTGGTTAGCCACGGTTCTCGAATCCTACCCTTCCTATCCTTCTTTACAGGCACATGCCTGTCCTGCAGCCCTAACAACTGTTCCTTAAAAGACTCCCACATGCCAGATGTGGATTTACCCTCAAACAGCCTCTCCCAATCAAGAGCTGCCAATTTCTGCCTAATCCCACTAAAGTTAGCCTTCCCCCAATCCAACACCTTACCCTTGGGACACCACTCATCCTTTTCCATCACTATCCTAAAGCTAACAGAATTGTGGTCACTATTTGCTACATGTTCCCCAACCGAAACTTTGAAGACCTGACCGGGCTCATTCCCCAGTACTAGGTCCAGTATAGCCCCCTCTCTAGTCGGGCTATCTACATATTGTTCCAAAGAACCCTCCTGTACGCATTTTACAAATTCCTCCCCATTCAGACTCCCAGCCCTACGCAATTTTCAGTCTATACCAGGGAAATTGAAGTCTCCCACGACAACAACCCTATTTTTCCTGCACCTATCCAGTATCTCCTGACATATTCGTTTAAGTCAGAGACATAATACTACGTACTTGCAAGTGATGGGTAGCTAATTTAGTCCTATACTCATTGGAGTTTAGGAGAATGAGGCGTGATCATATTTGAAATAGATTCTCGGGGGGCTTGACAATACAGATGCTTAGAGGATGTTTCCACTTGGGGGATCCAGAACTAAAGAACAGTTTCAAAATAAGGGATTTTGCATTTAGGGCACAAATGAGGAGGAATATCTTTGCGGGTCCTTGGTGTTTGGAATTCTCTCCCTCGCGAGCAGTGGCGGCTGGGTCATTGATTTAGACAGATTTATGATTGAAAATGAGGTTGATGGTAGTTGGTGCAGACAGAAAAAGAGCTAAGGGAACAAATTGGATCCATCATAGTCTGATTGACTCCTGGGCAGGTTTGAGGGACTGAATGGCTGACTTCTCCTATTCTGATTTATTTCTTAAAACTTGCTGTGAAACACCATGCCTTCAACCAATCTTCCATTGCTGCAGTCACTTTTCCAGTGCTGTCATTTATTAACTTCACCATGTAAGTTCTATTCCTGATGGTCATTGTGTATTTTGTGCCAGGTATGATTCCAGTTGTTCTAGCTAGTGGAGAGAATCCCCCAATTCCCATAACTTCGATTTTATTTTCACAGTGCAGGCTGCCTTGGTGCCAAGGGCAGTCAGTTTCACCTCTTTTTTTTTAACCAATAATCTCACCACATGAACTGAATTTTCATTATTTTGAAGACCTCGATGCATAAGATTATAATAAAGAGTAGGAGTACACTATTCGGCCCCTCAAGCCTGCTCTGCTATTCAATAAGATCATGGCTTATCTGATTTGTGAATTCTACAACAAGTGATTTAACTCACCTTACCTGCTGCCCCCCACCCACCAATAATCCTTGACTCCCTTGTAGATTAAAAATCTGTTTAACTCAGCTGTACATGGAATAAAAATAAACCCCAAGATTAGTAAGTTTATTGTGGTAATCTAGTGTCCCTTCTCTGAATCTCTTCTAGGGTCTTGATCACCTCCCATGCAGGTGGACAAAATCTGTAAAGATTTGAAGCCTTTTACAAAGACAGTGGACCTTTTATAGCTTGGTATTAAATAAATGCATTACTACACAGTTATTAATTCAAATTTTACATAGGTGTTGGCTTTGCTTGTAAGGGTTTGTTCAGTAGGTCTCAAAAAGAGGTTCAGATGGTTGCTTCTGCATGCCTTGGACTGACCTAGATCCTGTATCATGTCACATTGTGGGCAGTATTATTTTCCTGTCCCAGTTTAACCCTTGCAATGCTAAATACTCTTACATTGACTGTCCTTACATATTTAGAGTAGTTTTTTTACACGCTACCCCGAACTTTGATTTTGTAAATTCTGATGGTCGGGAGGCTTGTTCGTTCCTCCGTACCCTGTTGTGCTCCCATTTTGGTTCAGCTGCTATGGGCTAGCTTTATTGATTTGGTGTTTGACTTGTTGTATTCTGTGCTTCTGGCACTTCGTTGTCCCATCTGATTTACTTTTTATGCTCCTTGGAGTTGATCTTTTCTTTATCAACCATTCATCTGCTCTATTCATATTCCATAGGCTTGTCCAGTTCCTTCCAGAGGGAGTGTTCACTCCATAGCTTCATGCTTGGGGTTTTCTTTATCTTGGGGTCCATCGTGATCTTGCTGGAAGTTTACATTTCAAAAGTGCAACCTTCATTTTTGCTTGTGACCCCAATATTTGTTTACGCTCAAGTTTGAAAGACAATTGGAAAATAAGAGTTTTTTCATTCTGCTCAGCAGTTACTTTGTTCAGTTGTCTTTGTTTCAGAGTTATCTGAATCCTTATACAAGCTTAACAATGTCACCTGGGCATTCAGTTCCTTTCAGAATCTTTCTTTCATAATGGTACAAAGAAGATTTGAAAGAAACCGAAAGTTTGAATGTTATTAGGAATGCAATAAATGAAAATCTGAATGGTGTGCCAACTCACTATGTATCTCCAGAAAAGCACAAGGAGGAAATAACCCTGAATTCTAATGTTGGCAAATCAAAGGAGGAGTTGAAAAAAAATCTACCAAAAGCGCAGCCAGACACAACAGCAGGCAGAAAATGTACTCCCAAGAAATTGCTCAATACATACCCCTGGAAAAGCATGTATTATCAATAGCAACAGAAATGCAGTCAGGCAAGAGCTGAACAAGAAAATAGACAGTTGAAAGAAAAGCTGATTCTCCTTCAAAATCAAATGTAAAGGTGTATGTAGTTCTTCAGCATTTAAAAAGAATGAAAACTGCTCTGAACAGCAGAAAAAGTCAAGATGACTCTTAATTACAAGGAAGTTCAAGTGAAAACGATAGAGCTTTACAAAAAATGGAAAACTGTTGACTGAGCTTCACATATTCCAAGAATCCCTAGTGTCACAATTTTTTCCTCTAAAATTACGAAGAGAAGCAAAATAAGTTTAATGTCATGCTGAAAGAACAAGAACCTTTTAGCAGAGTAGGCTCAACAATGTTATATATTCCAGGAGAAAAATGCCAGGCTACAATCGGACATCTAGACATTGAAAGAAGGATTACAGTTACAGTACATTTTTTGAGACAATGGAAACATTAAACAGAGTTTTGGAACTGTAAAAGGGAAAGAAGATGATGAAGAATCCTTATATACAGGGCCAACAAAAGTAGAAAATTTATAGTTCCAATTCGACAGTCAGTTTTTAAAAAAAAGTCCTCGATCACTTCTGCAGCATACCCAAGTGAAAGTAGAAGTTCTCACAAAGCATGATGTGTCTCAACAATTATCAGAAGTGCAATTCCAGATTGTGAGTTTTAGAGAAAGCAAAGAGAAGTTATGCTTTAAGGGAAAACTCATCTATGTGGAAAACCAATTTTCATGTATGAAAGATGAGTTAATGAAAAATGAGACTTCTTGAGAACACGGTGTCACTTGCAGGAAGAAGAACACTTGAAGAGGACTTGAAATGCTGTAGCGGGTCTGTTTCCTTCACTCCACTCACAGGCTGGTATCCGTGTGCAGCAGTACCTGTGGGGTCTCTTTCCAGCAGGCCCTGAAACTTCAAAGCCGAGGAACGCCGCACTGGGGCAGTTTCCGCCGGAGAGAGTGCTGGGCCAGGCTCACTGTTTATACTTAACCAGTGACCTGGACCTTATTCCACACCAGGTATCCTGACCACCACCAACGCCTGGGTGATTCTCTCTCTCGTTGGTGGAGCAAACGGCCACCCTGTAACCACCTCACTCAGGTAGTTTCCACGAGAGAAAGAAAGAGGGAAACTGCACTGTTTATCCCTGACCAGTCGTTTCCTCCGAGTGAGCATTTTCGAGGCGCTCAGATCACCCTTGGTTCTAGACTCCGGATTTACGATGAGAGCCCTTGAAATTGTGACCCCGCCAGAGTACACGGATGAGAGAACAGAAAAGCAAGACGAGCTCCAAACGGGTTTCAAAGTTGCAATTTATTCAAACAGCAAATCAACCTTCCCAACACCACACCATACAATAACAAAGCTTATACTTTAAACTATTTTCTATGGGAGGAAACACGATCGGCACAACGTAAATTCTTACTTTTACACAGTCTTATCACACTTAACTTCACTAAACACCACCCCCTTTCAACCCTCGTCCACTACCTTATATCGGGAACTTCAGCCGGCGGAGGTACTTACAACTTTGAGAGCGGCTTTACTTGTCTTGATGCGAGTCCAGCTGGCGGGCAGGAGTGGGTACACGTGGTGTGAGAGCTGAAGAGCTAAGTGCCAGGAGGAAGAGGCTTTTTCCGGCTGGATGCCTGTGACTAGTGGTAGAGATTTGCATTCTAATTAGTATTCTGTAACTTGATTTCTGTGTCTGTGCACTGTTGGAGAACAGATATCCACTCCATCTGACGAAGGAGCTGTGCTCCGAAAGCTTATGGTATTTGATACCAAATAAACCTGTTGGACTTTAACCTGGTGTTGTGAGACTTCTTACTGTGCTTACCCCAGTCCAACGCCGGCATCTCCACATCATGACTAGTGGTGTTCCGCAGGGCTCTGTATTGGGACCTCTGCTGCTTGTGATTTATATAAACGATCTGGAAGAAGGTGTAACTGGGGTGATCAGTAAGTTTGTGGACGACACGAAAATGGCTGGACTTGCAGATAATGAGGAACATTGTCAGAGGCTACAGAAGGATATAGATAGGCTGGAAATTTGGGCAAAGAAATGGCAGATGGAGTTCAATCCAGATAAATGCGAAGTGATGCATTTTGGTAGAACTAACGTAGGGGGGAGCTATACGATAAATGGCAGAACCATAAAGGGTGTAGATACACAGAGGGACCTGGGTGTGCAAGTCCACAGATCCTTGAAGGTGCCGTCACAGGTGGAGAAGGTAGTGAATAAGGCATATGGCATGCTTACCTTTATAGGACGGGGCATAGAGTATAAAAGTTGGGGTCTGATGTTGCGGTTGTATAGAACGTTGGTTCGGCCGCATTTGGAATACTGCGCCCAGTTCTGGTTGCCACACTACCGGAAGGACGTGGAGGCTTTCGAGAGAATGCAGAGGAGGTTACCAGGATGCTGCCTGGTATGGAAGGGCTTAGTTATGAGGAGAGATTGGGTAAACTGGGGTTGTTCTCCCTGGAAAGACGGAGGATGAGGGGTGACTTAATAGAGGTGTATAAAATTATGAAAGGTATAGATAGGGTGAACGGTGGGAAGTTTTTTCCCAGATCGGTGGTGACGTTCACGAGGGGTCATAGGTTCAAGGGGAGGGGGGGGGAGGTTTAACACGGATATCAGAAGGACGTATTTTGCACAGAGGGTGGTGGGGCCTGGAATGCGCTGCCGGGCAAGGTGGTGGAGGCGGACACACAGGGAACGTTCAAGACTTAGCCACATGAACGGAGAGGGAATGGAGGGATACAAAAGAATGGTCTAGTTTGGACCAGGGAGCGGCACGGGCTTGGAGGGCCGAAGGGCCTGTTCCTGTGCTGTATTGTTCTTTGTTCTTTGAAACAGTATTTCATTGATTTGTATTGTGCCTTGTTTGATCCCCTTGGTTTCAGTGTTCGAGTCCAGGAGCTCCCTAAGTAGCTTCTAATCCAAACTGGTTAAAAATTAAGTTGATGTATAATACCATGTAGTTCTTTTAACCAAAGTAACTAGTTCTTTTAATTTCTCTCTGGACTTTGGCATGCTCACATCATGTGTGCACCACAAAGCTAAATGCGGACACTGATATTTGAGAGGTTGGATGGCATTGTGAGTTACTGGACTGCACTTTCAATTTTGGGATGCATATTTCAATTTAGTTGAACTACCTTTATTCACCAGTATTATTTCAATAAGCTACAATATATTGCTTCTCTCTGAGTTATTCTTGTGTTGAACTAATTTACTGACAATGTGCAGGAAATTCAGAGACCTCAAGTTTTGATTAACTGGATGTTTATTTGTGCTGTCACACCAGGGGGAAGCACTTCCTGCACATGCACAGTCTGTGTCAGCTACTTGCATTAAAAAGAATAAGTTGTTTGATGGAGATGAGCAAAAGTTCAAGTTAAACATTTTTAGGTATGAGGTCCTTGACCAACTGCAATGTTGTTGTATCTGGTTTTTGGTTTTTCCATCTGTAAGACGTACTTCTCATGGTTCAGTATATGTTCATCTGGAATTTCAGTGATTGAGATTTACAACTTGCAGTGAACTCCGGAGAATTGATTGTAATTTTAGTTTAATGACAATTATCATTTTTTAAAAATCATTCAAAGAACATTCAAAAAATACTTAAGAAAAATTAAGTGCCCAGTATGGGGCTTAAACCTATTATCCATCAACTGGGTTGTATAGGAACTTCCTGCACAAAGACAGGATGTAAATGGACACTGTTCACTTCATGAATTGTCTGTAGCAAGTAGTATGTGCACACAACTGTAGCCAGTGTGTCTCATTGTTGCCTGGTGTGTGGCTGCTGAGGGACAAGCTTGTGGGAAAGAGATGGAGTACAAGTCTCTCCCCAGTAAGCGCCTAGCAAAGGGACCGGGTGCCTGCTGGTGCAAATTCAAACAACAAGGAGTGTAAAGTTAATGCTATAGCAAAGACTTGCTGGAGCCCTTGTATTCCAAGTTTCTGATGCCTTTCTGGTTGGTGGCGAGAGTTAGTATACTAATTTCTGGATTTGGTTTGGTTATATCTATTGTTTGGAGAAGTACAATCTTAACTTCAAATGATAGTCATTCAAGGGGAGATGGTGGCCTAGCCTCTAGTGGATGATGGCATGGTGGTAATGTCACTAGACTAGTAATCTAGCGACCCAGTGGCTGGTGGAATTTAAATACAATTAATTTTTTAAAACTTGAAAACGTTGTTCTCAAATGATGACCATAAAAGCATTGTCAAATGTCATATAAACCCACCTGAATGACTGACTGCTATCCTTACCTGGTCTGGCCAGAACATGACTCCAAACCCGTGGCAATATGGTTGATTCTTAATTGCCCCCTGAAATGGCTATTCTGCCCTTTTTGACAGTTGGGAATGGGAAAAATTGCTGCCATGTTGGTGATGTCCACTTCCCATGGAAGGATAACACATTTAATAATTGAAATTCTCACTTTGCATTATGAATTTAAAATGATTGTCATGCTTTGCTTGTTTGGATAACATTTAGTGTTTAACATCGGCCCAATCATATTTGCCAGCTGCTCATTGTATGTGTACTGTGCCCAGGTAGTGAACGTGTATGTTGGGAACTAATATATATTTGGCAAATTCAACTTTTATTGCTTGGAGGGTACTGTTTTAGGTACATAGATGGTGAGTCTATTGATGTGAAGGCTTTAGAAGTAACACAATTGAAATGATCCAATTACACCTATTGTATTGCTAATTTAGTTCCTTCTCTGCAAAATCAGCCCTTGTTTTAAAATAATTTTCATGATATCTTTGATACTGGGAAGGAAAATGAGGGGAAAAGAAAATTAGTGAAAATACTTCCAAGAGTATGCATATTATTGTATGAGTTTGTGGATATTTAAATAAGAAAACAATGAACATGGTGAGTGTTGATCCTATAGGAAGTGAGTCTGGGGAATTCATAATGGAAAGTAAGAATTTAATAGGTATTTTGCATTGCTGTTCACTGTAGAGGAGACAAGTAATATCCCAGAAATAGATGTAAATCTGGAAATGGAAGTGGAGGAGAAACTCAAAATTTCAATCATCCAGAGAAATGGTGTTGAGTAAATTGAGTGATACTGTACAAACTCCAGATGTGGTCTCTTTAGTGCTCTATAACAACCATAACCTCCCTACTTTTGTATTCAATAAATGATAACATTTTATTGGCTTTTTGAAAATTTCTGTTAGCTTTCTTCATGGTCATTTGGCAGGAAGAATAAAACAAAATGTTATCTGAATGGTGAGAAATTGCAGAGCTCTGAGATGTAGAGGGATCTGGTGCCTTTGTGCACGAATCACAGAAGTCTAGTATTTGGGTACAAGAAGTAAATAGGGAGGCTAATAGAATGTTTGTCATTTTCATCTGTTTGTCATTTTTGTAAATGACCTGGATGAGGAAGCGGAGGGATGGGTTGGTAAGTTTGCCGACGACACGAAGGTTGGTGGGGTTGTGGATAGTCTGGAGGGATGTTAGAAGTTACAGAGGGACATAGATAGGATGCAAGACTGGGCGGACAAGTGGCAGATGGACTTCAACCCAGATAAATGCGTAGTGGTCCATTTTGGTAGGTCAAATGGGATGAAGGAGTACAATATAAAGGGAAAGACTCTTAGTACTGTAGAGGATGAGAAGGACCTTGGGGTCCGGGTCCATAGGACTCTGAAATCGGCCCCGCAGGTGGAGGAGGTGGTTAAGAAGGCGTATGGTGTGCTGGCCTTTATCAATCGAGGGATTGAGTTTAGGAGTCCGGGGATAATGATGCAGCTATATAAGACCCTCGTCAGACCCCACTTGGAGTACTGTGCTCAGTTCTGGTCGCCTCACTATAGGAAGGATGTGGAAAAGATTGAAAGGGTGCAGAGGAGATTTACAAGGATGTTGCCTGGATTGAGTGGCATGCCTTATGAGGATAAACTGAGGGAGCTCGGTCTTTTCTCCTTGGAGAGACGTAGGATGAGAGGAGATCTAATAGAGGTATATAAGATGTTGAGAGGCATAGATCGGGTGGACTCTCAGAGGCTTTTTCCCAGGGTGGAAATGTCTCCTACGAGAGGACACAGGTTTAGGGTGCTGGGGGGTAGGTACAGGGGAGATGTTAGGGGGAAGTTTTTCACAGAGAGGGTGGTGGGCGAGTGGAATCGGCTGCCGTCAGTGGTGGTGAAGGCAAACTCAATAGGGTCTTTTAAGAAACTCCTGGATGAGTACATGGAGCGTAATAGGATGGAGGGTTATAAGTAGGTCTAGAAGGTAGGGATGTGTTCGGCACAACTTGTGGTTCGAAGGGCCTGTTTGTGCTGTAGTTTTTCTATGTTTCTATGTTTCTAATGTTGTTGTTTATGGTGAGCAGAATTATTTACAAAAGTAGGGAGATTATGCTTCAGTTGTATAGCACACTGGTGAGATCACATCTGGAGTACTGTTTTCAGTATTAGTCTCCTTAATTAAGGAAAGATGTAAATGTATTATAACAGTTCAAAGAAATTTCCTCGACTAATACTAGGAATGGGTGTGTTGTCTTGGAGGGAAAGTTGTACTCAGAAGGTTAACTCGGTTTCACTCTCTACAAATGCTGCCAGAACTGCTGAGTTTTTCCAGCATTTTCTGCTTTTACTTCTTGCTTTCATACTCTGCTTTCATCTAAGGTCCAAGATTTCTAAGATGCCATATACATGCAATCAAAGACTTTGTGCACGTACACACAAGGTTGAATGAGTTAAGCTTGTATCCATTGCAAAGGTGACTTGATTGGAACCTTTAAAATCCTGAGAGGTCTTGACAGGGTAGATGTCAAGACTACTGAGAGGGTGTCTTGTCTCCTCCTGTGGGTGATTCTAGAACTAGGGGTCACAGTTTAAAAATAAAGCGTTGCTAATTTAAGACGAGAATTATTTTTGAGGGTTTCTTACTATACTTCCAATAGGAACATTTTAAATTAAATTATTTAATGTCACATTTCTTTAGTGTGTATATTTAGAGTTTGAACAGACCTCACTCCTTCAAAAGAATGAGCAGGCTTGCAAAAACTTTGGCTGAACACACCTATCCCACATGTAATTTGTATATGTCTCTAATCTTTCAATTCACTAAGGGGCAAAAAAAGGACTAAATAACATGATTCAAATCTATGAAAAGCTCTGGTCAATTTCTGCTCACTTCCAATGTGCTCAAAGCTTCTTCCAACAAATTTATCTTCATTTTACTCAAATGTTATTCCCCCTCATGAACTTTACCACCTTTTTTTCTTGTAACTTTACCAGCTCTTTTTTTCCCCCCCAAGGACCACAGGAAGCCCATAATAAACACATGCCTCAGCAATCTGTTTTATGAAAGATGATGACTGACTAAATACTGCAAGTTTAATGGGTATGTGTGTACGTGCAAAGTCTTTGATTGCATTTATATGGCATCTTAGAAATCTTGGATCTTAGATGAGTATGAAAGCAAGAAATAAAGCAGAGTTAACCTTTTGAGTCCTCATACAGATTTGAAATGTTAGCTCTGTCTCTCTCCCCACAAATGCTGCCAGACCTGAGTATTTCAGGTGTTCATCGTCTATAGTATTTTGCTTTTATAAAAGCAAGGAAGTTGTGCTAAGCACAAGATGGAATATGGCAGTTATTTATAGATGCCATTTGAGAAGGTGTTGAGATTTACTAACATAGTACCAGAGATGAAAGACTTCACCTTGGATGGGGGGAGATTTAAATATTCAAATGTTTGGAGCAGAGCCAAAGCCTCAGTCAGGATTGCTATGGTGGACCCATCATCTTTAGCCTGAGGGCCGCTGTTTTCTGCTCCACTGAACTGATTTTTCTTTCCTTGACTTTTTCCCCCTTCTCTGGTCCAGTCTGCCCCCATCTACATCTCTGACTCTTGTGCTCTTCGCCGCTTTCACAGCAATCTCTCCACCTCCGTTCCCCACCTAAGGCTACTGTTTCTTCCTTGAATGGAAGTCTATACAGTTTCCATCCTCCACCACCTCCTTCCACCTGGTTAAATTTCTTATTGAACAACTTCTCTTTGAAGTTATAATTCTTCTAAATAAAAGTCTTGCTATGGGTACCTGCATGGGTTCTAATTATGTCTTTTTGTGGGGTATTCGTTGCATGGAGGGTGCGGATGACTGTTTCCTGCTCTCTTCTTGAATTTGAATTTTTGCTTCCAGTTTCAATCCTCCTCTTGCCTTCACATGGCCCACCTCTGACTCTTTTCTTCCCTTCTCTTCCCAGAAGAGAAAACTAAAATCCTGAATTGGAAAACTATTTTAACTTTGTTTACCAACTTGGTGAAGCAGATCATTCTGCGTGTCCCTTAAATTTTGGGATCATTTATTTGGGACCTTCTTAGTCCATTAGAGTTTACCAAGACTTCAGATAGCTTTGAAATCAACAGCTCATGCGATGAATCTCCCCATTATTTTCAGCACTTGATAGATTGCATTAGCTCTAGCAACATGCTCAAACTTGTCTTTTCCTAAATCCATTTCTATAATTAAATTTAAGCACTCGTTCCACCGTGGCATTTTTCAGCAGTGAAGTCTGTTAGGCACTTCAGCCGAACCTCATTTCTGACCTCCTGTTAAATATCTCAAAAGATTATTGTGATCCTTAATCATCTCATGGCTTCTGACTGTATTTTGCCACTATAGTTGCCATCATTCATTTATTTTAGCCATGCTTTCATTAGACCTACTGACTTTGTTTTTAATGCTTACTTTGCACCTACTTTTGTTTTTAAACATTATTTCTTTATGAATTTCTGATTCTGGCTTCACTTATCATTTGCAGAGCATACACACTTTTTATCATACAGTTACTTTAACTATGTAGCCCCAAAATCTTCCTCGGTGAAAATTTGAGCTCTCCTTTTTAAAAAAAACACGTTAAATTATCTGTAGCAGTAATTCTCCTAATTAATACCTAATAAAGTGATCATTATTGCAGAAATGTTCCCACTCAACCCGATATAGAGATCATATATCATCCCAGGACAGTGGTAAAGGACTAGATTCAGTAAGTTTATTCTTGCTCTCGTATTCTACCAAACTTGTGTACAGAAGCATTTGTTGACCATTGCCAATTGGTCTGCTTAATGGTTGATGATTGAAATTCCTCATGATCACAAAAATACAGCTACACTCTGGACTAACCTTTAATTTCTCACCCATTTCCTCCCCTAAAATTGGTTTAAACTATCCCCATTTCACCTTAAACTCCTTATCGCTTGAAATTGGTATTTCCAAAAACACTGGGTTCTTCATTTTGCTCCAACCAGCCGGCTAATCATTTTTTTAAAAAAAAGAATAATTTCTTGAATTTCTTTAAAAGCTTCATAATTCGCTGATCCAAAGAAGAAACTTGAATGCATTTCAATTGAGGTGGGGGTGGTCCTCAAAAATTTAACTGAATTTCTGTAACTTGATCTGTTCCACAGTCTAGGTAAAGATACGGGGCATGGTCTCATTGTGCTTGCCAACCAGTGTGGCGAGCTGGGAAAGTAGTGTGCAAAGCAAAAAATCCAATTTGCTCAATGCAGAATGGTTTACTATTTTCCTGGATCCTTTTGAATGGAATGAACCGCTTCTTGCCCAGAAAGGGTGTGAAGCTCATTAGCATGAGATTGACTGGATATCATTATTATCCCGTCTGCTTTGCACCTCTTTGGCATCACGTCACGTTGGCGTGAATCACTACTGCTTTATAAAAGTGTGGCTCAGGCACAGCAGTAGCGAAGGGGAGCAAAAAGGTAAGTACAACTGATCAGCAACCCTCGGGATGCAGGTTGCGGGGGGTGTGGGGTGGGGTTTCAGCCACTGCCATGGGGAGTTTGCATGGGTGCAGAGGTTGGGATTGGGGGCTTATACTGGTCTGGGGGTCCTCGGGTTGGGGGTTGTCGCTGGTTTAGGGCTTGTATTGCGTGCATTCCCCCTGTCTACTGGATTGTCCCTGAGGGGTTATAGATTGTGTCGAATCCCAACCCCACTAATGTCACTCTTGCCCTGCCATCTGTCTGCTGGACAGGCTCTGTGGTTTATTGCTGACATTCCATCTCAGGGCCCACTAACAGTTACAAGCACCAGGCTTAGTAGCTGCTAATCACAGGAGCTCTGCAGGTGTTAACATAGCTCGCTAAACTGCATGGACCCTAGAGTGCCCCCTACAATGGCTACCTGTCGCATGAAAGTCACAAGGGTGTTTCTCCTCCACCTGTCTGAACTGCAAGCCATTCCTGGAAGCCAGTGCACCAGATGTCCAGGTGGATGCACGTCTATGCTTCTGGGGTTCCCAATGGAAACCCCCGTCACAGCCACCCTTATGCTGTCCATGTCCACCTCGGTGAGGATGTGGCAATGGTAAGCAGCCCATTAAGGTGGCGCATGTCATCAGGGATGCGGTCTGGTTGCCAGCGTCCACACTCATGGGGACACAGGTTGCTGGGAGGGAGTGAGGGGTCCAGGATGGATAACCTTATGGACTGTTTCTTTCTCTCTGCCTCCCTTTCTCTCAGTCGCTCGCACTCTTGTCCCAGACCAAAGTGGAGACCCACTACAATGAGGCCCACGCTGCCATCTGGTCAATCGTGAGCATCAGTCTCCTGAGGATATGGCTCTGCTGTTGGGACTGCACTGGTGGGGCCCTCCACTACCGTGCCCTAAGGGTCTCCCACATCATGGTCTACTGTGTGCTCCACAACATGGCACAGCAGTGGGGGGACATCATGAAGGAGGAGGGGGACCAGGTGAATGCCCCCAAGGAGGAGGCGGACCAGGAGGATGTGGCGGATGAGGCCAAGGAGCAACCAGAGGATGGAGGACAGGTGGCAGCAAGGGTCCGGCAGGATGGTGAGGGAGGCCCTTATCGTTGCACGGCTCTACAACTAAGAGGTCTATAAGAAAGAAACAGTCCGTAAGACTATCCATTCCGGGCCCCTCACTCCCTCCCAGCAATCCATGTCCCCATGAGATGTGTACTGCCGCTCCAACATGCAACTGCCCCCACTCCTTGCCATGGGTCTCATTGACATCACATCAGGATGATGGGCCTGGGTGGGCCATGTTAGTGAGTTATTGGTCCAGATAGGAGCGTGATGATGACTTGTTATGCAGAATGCTGTGATGCTGCCTTAGTGCGACAGAAGTCTGACTCCCACCTGTCATGAGTGCACATTGGTGCCTAGGTCCATGTTTTGAGTGAGGGTTGGTGGCACCACCATGTGACCCAATGCCCCAAGGGTTGGGGGGGGGTTGATGTTTGGGGGGGGCAGTCCTAGGGTCTGATGGGTGCTGGGGATGCCATCCAATGCTGTCTGTCACTGTGGGCCTACATGTCCCCCACTGCTGGAATTGGAGCAGAGGAGCTCGGACTGCTGAGTTCTCCCATCAGTGGTGGGGGCTGGTGACCTCTTAACCCTTAACGGCGTTTTCAGATGAGCATTTGGAGTACCGTGGCAGTCAGGGGTCTGGCACAGGTGCTTCGAACTGGGGATCGCAGCCCACTGCCCATGAGATGTACTGATGTCAGAAGGGCTGGGGATGGCTGGGGGCTCCTGGGTGAAAGGCCCCGGCATGGGTTCATGTGCTTCCTCCTCCCTCAAGGTGCTCTCTGGGCCCTGGGGCACCCCACGGGATGGTGGGGCAGCTGGAGTGCGCTCCGGAGGCCTCTGCGTCACCTCCAGTCTTGGAGGTTCAAGTGCATCTGCCCCATGATGCGTGAGCCCTCAGCAATGGCCCTCTGAGCCTGTACCAAGCTATAGATCCCCTCAACGATAGCCCTTTGAGACTGGGCCATGCTCTTGAGGCCCACTGCGTGCCCTCTGGGACTCTCCAGGCCCGCAGCCTTGGCCCGCTGTGGCGCCAGCATTCTCCTGAGGCCCTCAGCCATGCCTTGGACCCACCAGCCATGGCTACCACTTCCTGCCCCAAGCTCTCCATTGTGGTTGCCACCCTTGCAGTGCTGGCCTGAGTGCCACCCGGCGGCATCTCGTGCGCCTGAAGGCTGTGGGACTCCTCCAAACAGCCTTGTGGTTGCTGCAATGTTGCTGAGAGCCCCTCCTGCAATCCTGGCGCTGCCTCTGCATCTCCAGCAGGTTCAGGAGAACTGATCCCAGTGGCCCGGCACCTGGCTGGGGGCCAGCTGCTGCTCTAACAAGGTCATTCATTTTCTTGCAGCACTGGTCCTCTGTGTCAGTACATGGGCACTGACAGCTGCTGCTCAGGCCACATTGCTGGGTCACCAACCGTCTTGGGGGAAGAAGATCTCCTTCTGCTCTTTCAGTGTCCAGCAGTCATCCCAACTCACCTTCCATAAACCATGGAGTTGTTCAACGAGATGCCGTGACTGTGGGTGCATTGTTAGTGTTTAAGTGCAGCTCCCCCTTGTTAATGGCACACAGCTGCAGACACTTTGGGCGAGTCACACACCTGGTGCGTCCATGCGGACGTGATTTGCGCAGAGACTCTTGTTGCACTAAGCGTTGAAAGATTGCGATGCGGAGCACACCGAAGAGACCGGCGCAGAGCACTCCTGTTTTCTCGCTGTTAAAACACTTGGATGAAATTTTACCAAATAATTTCTAAGATTGCTCACTTGCCAAATTGTTTTTATAATTTTATTTGAGGAGCTAAATCTGGTTCTTATGCTTCAAACAGCTGCTCATGACAAAAATTTGCTTGACTCAATAGCTTCCAAAAGCAATAGTTTTTGGATACAAACTTTGCTTGTATTCCAAAAGCAAGTTAAGTAAGCAGTAATATTAATTTTGAGTTGGAGCTGAATTAACTTTTGAAAAGAGAGAGATTATTGTGATGCTGAGCTGAGTATAGTTTATATCAAATTCCAGAGAAAAAACGCCACCTGTGCACAAGTCACCTTATTTTTGTTTTTGCCAAATCAGTTCTGTGCATGACTCTTCCTGCGTCACTTGCTGTTTTGTTTATTTACACTGATATTTCAATAATTAGCTTTTTTACAGATGACATTAGAAGTATTTATTTGCTGTTGTCTGCCTTAAAAATTTACAAATTTTGTTTCATTTTATTTTCATTTGTGTCTATAATATGAATTTAATCTTCCTGTTTTATTGTCTTCACTGTTATGCAATTGTCCATTTGCAGGGTAATAGACCCTAAAAATATTCTGAACTTGAGGTTTTGCCATGGACCTCAAATTGCATCCCCACTTCTAGTTCCAAGCATTTGGTCAGTATTTTTATTTGTATTTTCCAATTTAAATTCAAACTATTTTTCTCTAAAAGTATTGACCTAATGGATATTGTTGAGTGTTGGGAAAATATAATGCAAGGTAGAGAGACACGTCACATTTAAGTTGGCTTTATGCATCTATCAATGTGCTTGAATGACCTGTGGCACGAAGATCCTTGACAAAAGCTTATTTCTTGTTTTTTAAAACACCTAGAGTCGTATAACACCACTTTGTTGACTTCGAACAAAGTTTCTTTGCAGTGATGATGCATTCCTCTCGCTCTCACGTCCCTCGATGCATCTCTTGGCATCCTTTGAAGGGCCCATTTCAGCACTTGATACTGTTGCCCTTGAACTCTGGTCAATTGATCCTGTGACTCAAACTCTCAAATTATTATGCAACAAATCTCCTTTATTGTACAAGTTACCACAAAATTATGCTAGACATCAAACTTTGTTATACTCAAAGCATTTAACCTCTGACTTTGTTACACACAAAGCAATTAACCTTTGACCTACTCTGTTCTAGACGCAATTATCCAAAAGGGTATCACAACTTCACAAAATATCCAAACTGTCAACTTGAACTTAGAGATACTACCTGTGGCGAGGTGAATTGATCAAATTCTCTACTGATGGGTTTTGTTTCAATGCCTGAGTCCCAGACTCGGGACCTTGCTTCTACAGTGGTTGATCCTGGATTACTGTTGCCGATGTTTCATTGTCTCTCCTTCGAGATCCTGCTAGTGATCATGCTTCCAGTCACAAACTCCAAGGACAGGCACTAATCAATCGCTGTCTTTTTGTTCACAAATACTGAGATTCATGCCTCTGTCAGAGTTGTAATTCTTCTCAGGAACATGACACACAAGGATCTGTGTTTAATCACTGTCTGTTTAACGGCAAAGCAACAGCCACTGTCCAATCAGTTCCTGTGTTTATTCCATAGCTACACAGCTGCTCCCAAAGTCCTTAACCTGATACAGTGTTAGCCCTTTTACCCATCAGGCTTTGTTGGTGACCTGGGTTCAAATTGCACTATGACAGACTGTGAAATTTGAATCTGAGACTAAAAGTCTAACGACCATGAAACTACTGTTTGGTTTTTACAACAATCTGGTTCACTAATGTCCTTTTCAGGGAAGGAACCATACCAGGTCTGGCCTACATGTTACTCCCTACTGTTAGGATCTCAGCTGATGTTTGACTGGGCAGTCAGGTCTCAGAGCGGAACCCCGCTCAATAGATCGTAGCTTTTATTTTTGGTTAGAGACATGGATGAATAGAGTCACAGCACTGCTTTTTAACAAAAGAATAAAACATTTATTAAGATTAGCTATAATATAATCCCTCCATACTGGGGATCATCCTAATAAACTTTCTCTGAACTGCACCCAATGAAATAATATCTTTCCTTAAAAACAGGGACCAAAATTGCTCTCAGTATCCAGTTGTGGTCTCACCATTACCCTGTACAATTGCAGCAAGACTTTTCTGTTATATTTCAACCCCCTTGAAATAAAGGCCAACGTTCCATTAGCCCTTCTGATTATCTGCTGCACCTGTGTGTTTTGTGCACAAGTACCCCCAAGTCCCTTTCTGTTGCAGCTTTCTGCAGTTTTCCTCATACTCTGTTCTTTTGTTCTGCCTTCCAGGGTGAACAACTTCACATTTTCCCACATTATACTCCATTTGCCAAGGTTTTGCCCACTTAACCCATCAATATCTCGCAGCTTGCCTTTCCACCTATTGTTGTCATTGCAAATTTGACGACAGTACATTCGCTTCCGTCCTCCAAGACATTAATATAAATTGTAAACTGTTCCGGTAGCAGTCCTGATCCCTGTGAAACCCCACTGGTTATAGGTTGTCAACCTGAAAAAGGACCCCTTGTCCCCACTCGCTGTTTCCTGTCAATTTGTTATCCATGCCAATATACTATCTTCAACACCATGGGCTTTTACCTTATGACTTAATCTTTTGTGAGGTTCCTTGTTGAACACCTTCTGGAAGTCTAAATACAACTCTTCTACTGGTGGGCTGTATTAAGGTCACCAACTTTAGGATTACTTTGGATGTCTGCCTTCTGCTGAGCTTTACTTCTCTAGGTCTGCACCTTTATAGCGCTGTCTTTAACTGGGAGTGCCTCTGTCCCTTTCGTTTGAACAGTTTCTTGTTCAGATTCCAGTTCTTTCGTCCCTTTGACTTCAGCCTTCCTGGGTTTCTTTTTATTCCCTGATTTCTGACTGTTATTTAGCTTCTGGGACTTGTTTTCTGCCCTTTACTCCATTGTCCTGCTTGTACTGGCAGGCTCTGTAAACAATGTCTTGCTTCTTGGGTTACCTGGTTCCAGCTGAAAACAGCTGCTTCTACTCTTCAGTGTTGGCTTCTGGTTGCTAAGCAACAGCTTAGTTTTTTCAAAAATTGTTTTTACGTTGTAAACTTTTAATTACAATGACCAAGTTTAATGTGAAACTCAAACCTATAGACATGCAGGCACCTTTGTTTAACATGAAGCTAAACTAAAGTTTTAACCCTTGGCACACACATACAGAAACATAAAACTTAAACTGATACCAAATGAGATCCACTGCTATGTGGCTGACTCTTAAATGCCCTTTGAGCAATTAGTGATGAGCAATAAATGCCCAGCCAGTGACGCTCACATCCCATGAACGGATTTTAAAAAATGGACATCCTCACTGTTTTCCTCCTTCCGCCTCTGCATTGAATTTCTCATCCCAGCTGATTTCAATCTGTCTCTCCTGCTGTCTCTCGCATCATGTAACCTCCCCAACCCTTGTTCATGACCACCCATTTGACCTTGCCATCTCATGTGACTTTCTGGCCCCACTGTATCAATCACTGTTAAGAGCATCCCTGATCACTGCCTTGAATCTCTCCTTTACCTGCCCCAACCCTATCTCCTTCTGTACTTGCCTCAGAAAAACATAATCCCCAATTCCCTTATTGCCTTTTCAAAATCCCAACTGTCTAGCCTCCTGCTCCATTCACCACAATATTTTGTTACTATTGATTTGCTCGACTCTACCTTCACATTAGCCCTGGTCCCCAACGCAACCATTATTCTCTCACCCTCGTTGTTCGTCTGCATGCTCCACTTCTCTTTTTCCCCCAGGTCTAGGGGATGCAGACTTGAAATGATCATAGAATCATAGAATCCCTACAATGCAGAAAGAGGCCATTTGGCCCATCGAGTCTGCACCGACCACAATTCCACCCAGGCCCTACTCCCATATCCCTACATATTTACCCATTAATCCCTCTAACCTACGCATCTCAGGACACTAAGGGGCAATTTTAGCATGGCCAATCGACCTAACCTGCACATCTTTGGACTGTGGGAGGAAACCGGAGCACCCGGAGGAAACCCACGCAGACACGAGGAGAATGTGCAAACTCCACACAGACAGTGACAAGCCAGGAATAGAACCCAGGTCCCTGGAGCTGTGAAACAGCAATGCTAACCACTGTGCTACCATGTTGCCCAATCCATGAGACCCAACCCCTGATCCCCATGTTAGCCAATATTATTAATAGTTCCTGCTGTTCAGGTGCAGTCCCTCTTCCTTTAAATCTGCTATCGTTACCCTTCCCCTCGTTAAACCAAAACTTGACCCCTGCCTCCTTGCAAATTATCATCTCATCCAAAACTTGCATTCCCCTCAAATCTTTGATATGATGGGCAATGTCATAAAGATCAATTGGGTCTTGTTCCGAGCTGCTCAAAGTGCTCAGTATTTCAGGGTCATCCTGGAATGCAAAGATAAGCTCTGGCTGCTTTTCCTCCATTGCAAACTTTTTAAATTCTTAATGGCCACCTTTATTCTCCCCTTCAACATAAATGTGAGGAATTCATGGATTTCTTTGATCCCAAGATTGAGAGTATTTGATTTGTTGCCTCTGCCATAAGCCTTCCATCAGCCCACCTAATCAAACTTCCTCTAAAGCTATTCCCCACCCGTGTCAGAAGACTCATTTGACCTCATTCATATGCCAAGCACATCTTATCCACGAGACCCACCCTCTGATCCCCATGTTAGCCAATATTATTAACAGTTCCTGCTATTCAGGTGCAGTCCCTCTTCCTTTAAATCTGCTATCATTACCCTTCCCCCTCATTATACCAAAACTTGACCCCTGCCTCCTTGCAAACTATCATCTCAGCCAAAACTTACTTTCCCCTCAAATCTTTGAACATGTTCCCATCTTTACTGGAGCTCTCTGTTCGAATCCCTTCAATTTGTTTTCTGCCTTGCTACAATTTGAAACACTCTATTCAAAGTCACAAATAACATCCTATGTGACTGTGACTAAAAGTTAATGATCTCCTCTGCAGCTTTTGATACAGTTGACCACATCATCCTCTTCCAACACCATCTGTTATCCAGCTTGGTGGAACTGCTATCACAAGGTTTCATTTTTATTTAAACTTTGACACAACATCATTTGCAGTGGCTTCCTGCCCTTGCACTATTGCATCTGGTGACCTTGGGTCCATTCATATTTCTTATCTATGTGCTGCTCTTTGGCAACGTCATCAGAAAGTGCAGTTAGTTTTCACATATATGTTGATGACGCCCATTTCCACTTCTCTTGACTCCTGCGCTGCTGCTAAATTATCAGACTGCTAATTTTATATCCTGTGCAAGATGAGCAGAAATTCCTTCCCATTAAATTTTGGAAGACTGAAACCATTGTTTCTCCTAGCTACTGATGCCATTCCTTTCCCTGGCAACTGTCTTGAGGCTGAAGCTGAATCTTGTTTACAGCCTTGGCATCACATTTGATTTCTTGAGCTGCAGACGTAATTGCTTAACTTTATCCCTGTCTCAGCTTTTCTGCTGCTGAAATCCTCATTCGTGCCTTGTTACCTGTTAACTTGCCTTGCATTCTTTCTGGTATCCCATATCCTACCCTCTGTAAATTGGAGGTAATTTAAAACTGCTGCCTGTGACCTAACTTACACAAAGTCCTGTTCATCCTTTTATCCTTGTGCTGGCTGAGTTATATTGGGTTCCTGTCCTCCTCTCTCCTTCAAACCACAAGCATGGTCCAGAACTTTTTGTGGTCGGTCATTCTTTTTAATTCTCCACCTTGCTCTCATGCTGACATCTCTGTCCTTGCCTGCTGCACTGTTCCATTGCAGTTGAATGTAAGCTCGAAGAACAATGTCTCATCTTTTGAATAGGCATTTTACAACCTTGCAGATGTGATATTAACTTCTACAATTTTGGACCTCATTTTGTTTCCTTCGCATGTTTTGGTTTTTCTCTTATTTTGTTTTCAGACAGCAGCACACTTGCTTCAGGCGCATCTTTTGTTTATCTTCTTGCCTCATTACCATTCCCTTTGGACTTGTATGACCAACTCCTTTCGACATTCAATCTCTTCCATCTTCCACCCTATCACAGACTTTCTTTTGCCCTTGCCCCACCAACCCCTTGCTCAAAACTTATTACATCTCTAACTTTTCCTCAGTTCTGATGAAACATCATCAATTTGAAATGTTTTCTCTGTTCACAGGTAATTGATGGAGGATTTTAGCATTTTCTGTTTTTTATTTTGAATTTCTAGCATTCACAGTATTTCGCCTTTCTGCATGTTCAAAGTTGCATGTTATGCTTAGATTTGAGTTCTGTTTGTATGTTTCGAAGGTGCTGCCAAATAGTGTGCTGTACAATCCTATTGCAGTTGGTTTTTACCTTGGCCAGTTCAACAGTGCAGAAATCTGTTCAGGCTCAAGTTGGGAGAAGACATGTGTAACATCATTGTGTTCATTCATAAATTCAATTTGGAGCTCCCAGAGACTAAAAAAACATAACTGGCAGCCTTGTCTGCACCTAATTGTCTATCTTGAAAGTCAGTTACTGAGATGCAAGCATACAGAAGTACACTGGAACAATGGAATTTCACTGGGGTGGAAAGCACTGTCTGGTTATTACTTCATTGTGATTTCTTACAACATTGTGGTTAAATATTCATTGTTCTCTACTGCATTCTTCTTCCTGAAAATTAATCAGTTTAGTGCATTTGAATCTTGTTTGACAGGATATATGCAGCCTGGTAATTTAAGTCTATCTCTGTTATGTATAATTTGATGTCATATAGTTGCTGATGTGTATGTTCATGTGAAATCTTTTTTTGATGCAGGTATTTTGTTCTGAACTGCGAGTTGGGTGTGCTGCAATACTTCGTAAACGAGCAATTCAAAGGTCAGAAGCCACGAGGAGTTCTGCATTTGTCTGGTGCATTGATCTCTCCCAGTGATGAAGTTTCTCACATGTTTATAGTTCAAGCTGCCAGTGGTGAACTGTATAAACTCAGAGGTACTGAAAACAACTACATTTTTACGAGCTGAGATGTTGCATAAGTTTTTAATCTAATTTTAAAAATTTCACTAGATTTACTAAATCAACTTAAGTAATTGTCAAAGTAATAATAGTCATCTATTTTTGCACAAAATTCAAAATGATTAATCCTGAATGAGGCCTGTGTGTTATATATGAAGGCAATGACCACAGTTCAAGTGGTTGACCCCAATCTGAAGGCCGTAAGTTCCATAGTATCATCTTATTGGAACTCACTTGTCTCTAGGGGAAAGGAAAAAGATGCAAGTCTGCTTGGATCATTCTTCTTTTCTGGGGTGCTCCATCCAATGGAAGCAGTTTAGGAGTTACAGGCTGTACATAGTTAATTTTCTTTCTGTAATGTTCGAACTATGTTGGGGGTTGAGAGTTTTAACAGAAAGGAAAAAATGTGGTTTGCACATGTGGATTCAAACAAACACACAACAGGTTTTATTGAAAGCTGTTCTCTGCTCTGCACACTATACAAAACTGAAAGTAAAACAACAGTCTAAGCGCACACCTACTGACATCCCAATCAAATAATGTGATCAGCTCTTAAAGTAACCTGCACCCTTTCTTACAATATATAACATCTCTCCCCTTTTACTTCTGTGGTCATGACAACAAATTACAATGTTATACATAGGATCAGTAATACTCTAGACACAGTACTATGCATCATTAATCATTATACACAGTCAATAAGAAAGTTGATCAGGAGGACATCCATTCCCCATTGGTTGTGTATGACGTTCTGGAATTTGGCTGTCCTTGACCCTAGAAGTATGATTTGGAACTTCAGTAGACCATTTTCTTGAAACTAATTCTGTATTATTGCTACTCAGTATAGTAGCATAAACACAATGATCAGGCAACTAAGTCTTCCGTAGTAGTATTCACAACACTTTGCATTAAAGAAGTTGGTACTTCTGGAAAGGGTTCTGAGAAATCATTTTGAGATGACAATTGGTTAGCATGGCATCACCAAACTAGTTCATTTTTGGTTTGATCTGTGTAAGAAGTTGGAGTTGTTTTCACTAAACTATGGCTAGTATCCATCTCTTACCCATGGCATAATTACGTGCTAACACTCAATCTCCTTGTTGAAATGAACAACATTTTGCCTTCTCGTCAAGCAATGTGAGATGGCTGTTGACGCTCTTCTATCTCTGAAGTTTCTGGAGGTAATAACCAATCAAATGTAGTTCTCAACTTTCCTTAATTGTAATGCAGGTTTGGGTAGTCGCATGAGCAGTGTTCTATAAGATGACAAAAAACTATTCACATGATGCGATAATGAACCTTGCTCTTTTGAAGCTTTTAAAGAATGTTTCAAGGATTGTATGAATCTTGAAGCTAATCCATTGGTTGGATGATAAGGTGCGGATTTTATATGTTGAATATCATTTACTTTGAGGTAATCCTCAAACTCTTGTGAAGTAACTGTGAAGTATTATTGCGAACAATCTGTTCCAGTTTAACAAACCTTGAAAAATTTCATGAAGTTTGTCGATAGTTTGTTCAGATGTAGTAGATCTCATAACTTCTAGCCATTTTGAGTGTGCATCAGTTAAGATTAAGAATATGGACCCTCAAACAGACCAGTAAAATCTGCATGTAATTATTGCTAAGGCATTTTTGGCCATTCCCAAGGATGTAAAGGAGACAACAATAGTGTATTGCTTATTCATGCACAGGATTGGAGCTGTCCCACTTTTCAATCTGAACATCCAGCCACCAAAAATAACTGTTAATTCATTGTTCTGGAATGTACCAGGATGTCATTCATAAGGTTGTTTAAGAACTCTTCCACGCAAACTAGAGGAATGATCACTAGGATTCCCCACAATAGTGGGCGGCACGGTAGCACAGTGGTTAGCACTGCTGCTTCACAGCTCCAGGGACCTGGGTTCGATTCCCGGCTTGGGTCACTGTCTGTGTGGAGTTTGCACATTCTCCTCGTGTCTGCGTGGGTTTCCTCCGGTTTCCTCCCACAGCCCAAAGATGTGCGGGTTAGGTTGATTGGCCACGCTAAAATTGCCCTTAGTGTCCTGAGATGCGTAGGTTAGAGGGATTAGTGGGTAAACATGTAGGGATATGGGGGTAGGGCCTGAGTGGGATTGTGGTCGGTGCAGACTTGATGGGTCGAATGGCCTCTTTCTATACTGTAGGGTTTCTATGATTCTATGATACACACCCACGTTGGACGGTCAACTCCATCTTTCTTCACACATTTGGTTTCAAATTAGCATGTGGGTGATACATTCCAGCCATTGTTCCTTCCAATACCATATCCATCATGGAATAATTTCTGGTATGTCTCTGAACTTGAGAAGCTGTCACAGGCAAATTATACACTAGTTAGTAATAAAGAATATTAGTAAAACTAGTTGATATGTGCTCAATAAGGTAAAGGTAAGCATGATGATGCATTAGGATGGCACTCTGATTATTGATACTTTATATTACAAGAATGTTTAGATAAGACCAGTAACCATCTTTGTAATCAACCAGCAGCTAACAAAGGTTTATCTTTATATGGCCCAAAATAGTTGTTAATGGTCAATGATCAGTTAATAATGTGAAATGACAACCATATAAATAATGATGAAACTTTCATATGCCAAAAATTGTACTCCATGCTTTTACCAGCTGAGCATAGTTAGATACAGAACCAGAGTACAAGAAGCAAAAGCTGTTAGTCGTTCTTCTCGTAAAGGCATAAGCCATGATATGTGAAACTACTATCCCCAGTCCATAAGGTGAAGCGCCGGAAGCAAATGCGAACAGTAGATTCAGATTAAAATGAGCTAATACTTCAGACTTCTGCAAAACATCTTTGACATCCTTGTATGCTTTCTCACATTGTTGTCCAGTCCCATGACTGTTTCACACATAGCTACATTATTGAAACCATTGCATAATTTACGAAGTTAGGGACAAATATGACAATTTATTAACCCTAGAAAGGACCTCAATTGTGTCACGTTTGTTGGATGTGTGGTGTCTAAAATAGTATCCATCTTTTTTAGGTGCTTTATGTAGGCCTTCACTATCAAAAACTGTGGCATGGTAGTAAAGTGATTAGCATTGTTGCTTCACTGCACCAGGAATCTGGGTTTAATTCAAGCCACGGGTGACTGTGTGGAGTTTGCATGTTCTCCCCGTGTCTAAGTGGGTTTCCTTCAGGTGCTCCGGTTTCCTTCCATGGTCTAAAGATAAAGAACAAAAAAAATTACAGCACAGGAACAGGCCCTCCAAGCCTGCACCGATCATGCTGCCCGACTGAACTAAAACACCCTACCCTTCTGGGGACCATATCCCTCTATTCCCATCCTATTCATGTATTTGTCCAGACGCCCCTTAAAACTCACTATCGTAACTGCTTCCACTACCTCCCCCGGTATCAAGTTCCAGGCACCCACCACCCTCTGTGTAAAAAACCTTGCCTCGTACATCTCCTTTAAACCTTGCCCCTTAAACCTATGCCGTCTAGTAATTGACTTCCATCCTGGGGAAAAAGCTTCTGACTATCCACTCTGTCCATGCCCCTCATAATCTTGTAGACTTCTATCAGGTCTCCAACCTCTCCTCATAGCTAATGCCCTCCATGCCAGGCAACATCCTGGTAAATCTTTTCTGTACCCTCTCCAAAGCTTCCATATCCTTCTGGTAGTGTGGCAGCCAGAATTGAACACTATATTCCAAGTGTGGCCTAACTAAGGTTCTATAAAGCTGCAACATGACGTGCCAATTTTTAAACTGAATGCCCCGGCCGATGAAAGCAAGCATGCCGTATGCCGCCTTGACTACCTTTTCCACCTGCATTGCCACTTCCAGTGACCTGTGTACCTGTACACCCAGATCCCTCTACATATCAATACTCAAGGGTTCTTCCATTTATTGTATATTGCCTATCTTTATTAGACCTTCCAAAATGCATTACCTCACATTTGTCCGGATTAAACTCCATTTACCATCTCTCCGTCCAGACCTCCAACCAATCTGTATCCTCTGATGGTTGTCATTGCTATCCGCAAATCCACCAACCTTTGTGTCATCCGCAAACTTACTAATCAATCCAGTTACATTTTCCTCCAAATCATTTCAAACAGTAAAGGTCCCAGCGCTGATCCCTGAGGAATGCTACTTGTCACAGCCCTCCATTCAGAAATACACCCTTCCACTGCTACCCTCTGTCTTCTATGACCGAGCCAGTTCTGTATCCACCTTGCCAGCTCACCTCTGATCCCATGCGACTTCACCTTCTGCACCAGTCTGCCATGAGGGACCTTGTCAAAGACCTTACTGAAGCCCATGTAGACAACATCCACTGTCCTACCCTCATCAATCATCTTCATCACTTCCTCGAAAAACTCTATCAAGTTCGTGAGACATGACCTCCCCTTCACAAAACCATGTTGCCTCTCGCTAATACGTCCACTTATTTCCAAGTGGGAGTAGATCCTGTCTTGAAGAATCCTCTCCAATAATTTCCCTACCACTGATGTAAGGCTCACTGGCCTGTAATTACCTGGATTATTCTTGCTACCCTTCTTAAACAAAGGAACAACATTGGCTATTCTCCAATCCTCTGGGACCTTCCCTGTAGTCATGATGTGGAGGTGCCGGCGTTAGACTGGGGTAAACACAGTAAGAAGTTTAACAACACCAGGTTAAAGTCCAACAGGTTTATTTGGTAGCAAAAGCCACACAAGCTTTCGGAGCTGCAAGCCCCTTCTTCAGGTGAGTGGGAATTCTGTTCACAAACAGAGCACATAAAGACACAAACTCAATTTACGTGAATAATGGTTGGAATGCGAATACTTACAACTAATCAAGTCTTTAAGAAACAAAACAATGTGAGTGGAGAGAGCATCAAGACAGGCTAAAAAGATGTGTATTGTCTCCAGACAAGACAGCCAGTGAAACTCTGGGGGTTACAAATAATGTGACATGAACCCGATATCCCGGTTGAGGCCGTCCTCGTGTGTGCGGAACTTGGCTATCAGTTTCTGCTCAGTGACTCTGCGCCTTCGCGACACACGACGGCGCAGAGTCACTGAGCAGAAACTGATAGCCAAGTTCCGCACACACGAGGACAGCCTCAACCGGGATATCGGGTTCATGTCACACTATTTGTAACCCCCACAGAGTTTCACTGGCTGTCTTGTCTGGAGACAATACACATCTTTTTAGCCTGTCTTGATGCTCTCTCCACTCACATTGTTTTGTTTCTTAAAGACTTGATTCGTTGTAAGTATTCGCATTCCAACCATTATTCATGTAAATTGAGTTTGTGTCTTTATGTGCTCTGTTTGTGAACAGAATTCCCACTCACCTGAAGAAGGGGCTTGTAGCTCCGAAAGCTTGTGTGGCTTTTGCTACCAAATAAACCTATTGGACTATAACCTGGTGTTGTTAAACTTCTTACTGTACCTTCCCTGTAGCCAGTGAGGATACAAAGATTTCTCTCAAGGCCCCAGCAATTTCCTCCCTTGCCTCTCTCAGCATTTTGGGGTATATCCTATCAGGCCCTGGGGACTTGTCTACCTTAATGTTTCTGAAGAACCCCGATACCACCTCCTTTTTGATCTCAACGTGACTCAAACTATCTACACACTCTTTCCCAGATTCATCATCCACCAAGTCCTTCTCTTTGGTGAATACTGACACAAAGTAATCATTTAATACCTCGCCCATTTCCTCTGGCTCCACACACACATTCCCTCCTTTGTCCTTGAGTGGGCCAACCCTCTCCCTGGCTACCCTCTTGCTCTTTATGTATGTATAAAAAGCCTTGGGATTTTCCTTAATCCTGCTGGCCAATGATTTTTCGTGACCCCTTTTAGCCCTCCTTACTCCTTGCTTAAGTTTCTTTCTACTTTCCTTGTATTGCACGCTTGTTTAGTGTGTTCCCAGCCTCCTAGCCTTGACAAATGTTTCCTTTTTCTCTTTGACTAGGTTCACAGTATCTTTCGTCATCCAAGGTTCCCAAAACTTGCCATATTTATCCTTCACCCTTCCAGGAATGTGCCGGTCCTGAATCCCTATCAACTTGCACTTGAAAGCCTCCCATGTGCCGAATGTTGATTTGCCCTTGAATATCTGCCCCCAATTTGCATTCTTCAATTCCTGCCTAATATTGTAATTAGCCTTCCCCCAGTTTAGCACCTTCACTTGAGGACTATACTTTTCTTTATCCATCAGTACCTTTAAAGCTTACTGAATTGTGGTCACTGTTCCCGAACTGCTCTCCTACTGAAATGTCAACCACCTGGCTGGGCTCATTCCCCAATACCAGGCCCAGTATGGACAGTATATACTATTTCAAGAAGCCCTCCTGGATGCTCTTTACAAACTCTGCCCCATCCACGCCCCTAGCACTACGTGAGTCCCAGTTTAAAATCTCCCACCACAACAACCCTGTTACTATTGCACCTTGCCAAAATCTGCCTACATATCTGTCCCTCTATCTCGTGCTGGCTGTTGGGCGGCCTATAGTAAATCCCCAGCATTGTGACTACACCCTTCCTATTCCTGAGCTCTACCCGTATTGCCTCACTGTATGAACGCTTCGAGGTGCCCTCCCGCAGTACAGCTGTGATATTCTCCTTAACCAGTACAACTCCCCCACCCCTTTTACATCACCCTCAATCCCACTTGACGTGCAGGTTAGGTGAAATGGTCATGCTAAATCGCCCCTTAGTGTCCAAAGATATATAGGTTAGGTGAATTAGCCATGCTGAATGAGCAGGGTTACAGGGATGGGACAGAAGGGTGAGCCTGGGTAAGATGCTATTCGGAGGGTTGCTGCAGATTTGATGGGCCGAATGACCACCTTCAGCACTGTGGGGATTTTATGGTTCAAATAATGTGATCCAAGCATTGGACTGCCTCCTGGAAAATGTCTCACCTTTTTCGATATGCCTACCATTTGCTTGAAGACATTCCGATGTTGCTACTAAGTTATTTCAGTGCTCTTGTTCACTGGACCCTGTAATTAGAATATCATTCAGGTAACATTGTAGACCAGAGAGACTCCTTAAAATCTGACATTGATCTTTGGAATAGGGCTTGTGCAAAAGGCAATCTTTTACAATGAAAAAGACCTTTCATGAGTAACAATGGTAAGCAATGGTTGTGATTCATCTGTAAATATGCTTGAATTTCTGCCCACTTGATAAGCCTGCAACAAATCTTCAACTAAAGGAAGCGGATATTGATCAGCACACAACACCAGATTTATGGTGTTGAAATTTATGTTTTAAAATCACCACAAATACTAACTGAACCATCTGGTTTCATGACAGGTACAATGGGAGTAGCCCAGTCACTCATTGTAATCGGCAGAATCCAGCACTGACACCCTAGTGTTAACAAGTTGTACTAATTTTTTGACATTGGGGCAAATTGCATAAGGGAGTATTCTTGCTCAGACTTTTTTGGTTGACTATTAGCCTTTATCTTGTTTCACTTGAATTCCCTTCATTGAGCCGAGTGTTTCTTCAAATACACTCTTGTAATTATCTGGAAGGTGCTGTACGTCTGTTTTGGTATCGACCAATCTGTTGACAACACTCCAGTTAAGCTTTATCTTCTCAAACCATGGTCTCCCAAAAAGAACAGGAATATTTCTACGCACCACATGGAGAGACAACTCTGCCTTTTGTCCACTCAACTCTAGGTTAACCATGATGTAACCGTTTTAACGGCACAATCTCTTCCATGTATGTCCTTAAAAATCACATTAGCTGGTTTTAAAAGGAAGATGCTTTTAACGGCACAATCTCTTCCATGTATATCCTTAAAAATCACATTAGCTGGTTTTAAAAGGAAGATGCTTCAGCATTTGTTTGTATGTAGTCTCCGATATTAAAGATGCAGCAGCACCAGTTTCAACCTCCATCCTAATACCAAAAGAGAAAACACTGGAAAATCTCAGCAGGTCTGGCAGCATCTGTAAGGAGAGAAAAGAGCTGACGTTTTGAGTCCAGATGACCCTTTGTCAAAGCTAAAAGGCATAGAAAGTGGGAGATATTTATACTGCAGGGAGAGGGAATGAAAGATGAGTCAAAGCCATAGAAACCAGGGGGGAAATTAGGTCAACTTACTGTTTAGCTCTCACCCTCCATCCTAATATGATGTCCACTTAACTTTAGAATCACCCAAAATCTATATGATTCACCCTGCATGGATAAGACATTCAGTTGGAGCTCTTCTTCATATTTCAGGATATTCTCCTCGGTTGTAATTCTTTACTTCCATATTTTTAATTTTTTTGAGGAATGCAACTTGTTCTTCTTGAAGGTACCCAGATTCTTTGAATATTTGTCTCCAGGGAAGCTGATCTAGCCCAACAAGCTTTTGCAATGTGATCCATTTTGCCACAATTCTTGCATTGACTATCCTTCCTCCAGCATTGACTTGCTCAATGGCTCATTTTGGCACATCTGTGACCTGCTTGTTGCCGTTTTGACTTCATATAGGTAGTTCCCAACTTGTGGATCTTCATTCCTGCACTAAATTGTGAAGGCTCTATAGTAGCCAGTTCCAGTGACACTGTGATTTCTTCTGCTGCCTTTAATGTCAATGCATGATCAGTAAGCAATCTTCTTTGGATAGCCTCATTTTGCAGACCACAAACTAGACAATCTCAGAATATCTTCTAATGACCCAGCAAACTCTATTACGCCAGCCTTTTTAAGGTTGCCACAAACTGAGTGAAGCTTTTTGCCTTCCACTTGATTCCTTTGGTGGAACCTGAACTGTTCCATGATGATCAGTGACTCCTGGCTTTGCTGGATGAACCAAGCTTCGGAGCAAATTATAGGTTTTGGATCCAATTGTACTGAGTTAAAACTGGTACGCGCAACTAGTTTTCAATTTTATTCACTTGTACAAAGCACTGAAAACTCTCTACGTAGGAACTCCATGATTCATTTGAAAGGACCCACGGATCCTAATTGACCTTCCATTTCTTTTGCAGGCACTAACAACTTGAGACAGCTCTATTTTTTTAACATGCTGTCTTCCCAGTGCTCCACTTTTTTAATCTGAAGGCTGTTGACTTGAAGTATTTTTTTTCAAAAGGTCCCAGCTGTACACCAAAGCTTTTTTCAAATATACCAGATACTGTCTGGAATGTCACTCCTCTTTGAAAAGCAACACAGATCGCTTTTTCTTATTTGAGTCTTCCTGCAGTAGCAGTTTAATCTTTAATCCTGTTGTTGCTTTTTCCCAGCTTCTAGTATTGTGAAGACCCACATTTTTTTCTTCTTGGGATCTTTTCTCGATGAAACATGACCCATCTCGCCACCAATTTTATTTCTGTAATGTCGTAAATATGCTAGGAATTGTGGGTTTTAACAGACAGAAAAGAACGTGGTTTTCACACTGGATTTGAAGAAACACACAAAAGATTTTATTGAAAGTTGTTCTCTGCTCTGCGCAGTATACAAAACTGAAAATAAAACAGCAGCCTAAGTGCACACCCTACTGACATCACAATCAGCTTATGATCAACTCTTAAAGCAACGGCACGGTAGCACAGTGGTTAGCACTGCTGCTTCACAGCTCCAGGGTCCCGGGTTCGATTCCCGGCTCGGGTCACTGTCTGTGTGGAGTTTGCACATTCTCCTCGTGTCTGCGTGGGTTTCCTCCGGGTGCTCCGGTTTCCTCCCACAGTCCAAAGATGTGCGGGTTAGGTTGATTGGCCAGGTTAAAATTGCCCCTTGGAGTCCTGAGATGCGTAGGTTAGAGGGATCAGTGGGTAAATATGTGGGGGTAGGGCCTGGGTGGGATTGTGGTCGGTGCAGACTCGATGGGCCGAATGGCCTCCTTCTGCACTGTAGGGTTTCTATGATTTCTATGATTTCTATGAACCTGCACCCTTTTTTAATACGATTTAACACTTTAAGTAGTACTCCACATTCAGCAACGCTTAGTATCATTGAGGGCAGAAAGAGCAATGAATGTGCATGAGTGGAGGGCTTAAATGTCTGTCATCATGAGTAGCTTGGTGACACCATTGTGGCAGCGCTAACAGTCCTAAATAGCTGCCATATTTGGGCTTGTGGGTTCTTCCACCATCTGCTTCTAGAGATGCTACTTGACCTCGTCATCCCCAACCTACTTATTGCAGGTGCATCTCGCCATGACAGTATGTAGGAGTAAATACAGTTCTTGCGAAGACTCAAGTTCAGTCTTCAACTTGAGAATGCTCTACATCATGCCACGTGGTACTACCATCATGCTAAATGAATAAATTCAGAACACACCGTGCAGCTGGTTATCCATGGAGGTGCTCGGGACCATCATCAGCGGAACTGTATTCCACCACAATCTAACTTTGTGATCTGGTAAATCCCACTGCCATGTTCCCAACCCTGGTTCCATAGGAACGTAGGAGAGTATGCCAGGAGCAGCCACAGTCCTACTGACACAAGTATTACAAGGTGAAGTTACAATACAGGGCGATATGCATACATAACAGTAGAGATAGCATATTATAAGTTGAACTGTGATCCACAACCAATGGGTCAGATCAAAACACTTCAGTGCTGCCACGTTCATTCATGACTGGGGAGCTGAACAACTAATGGGAGCAGGATGCAGCAAAAGTTTTGGCCTCGACAACATCCTGGCTGTTGAGTAATGGACTTGTGCTTCCAGAGCTAGCCACATGTCTAGACAAGCTCTGGCAAGCTGGGCAATTTTCCACATTGTCAGAGGTTCCAAGCACATGTTCTATACCCATCAGCAGTTTTAATTAATTGCAAAGTGATTGAAGCCCAAGTGGCACTTTAAACCAATAACTGTGCACCGATGTTCAGTTTGGTTTCCACCATAAGTGCTCAACTCCAGATCTCATTACAGCCTTAGTCCAAATGTAGGCAAAGGAACTGATTTTCAAATGTGCGCTAAATTGGTAACATCAAGCCAGCATTTGACTGAGCATGTCATAAGAACATAACATAAGAAATAGGAGCAGGAGTAGGCCATCTAGCCCCTCGGGCCTGCCCCGCCATTCAACAAGATCATGGCTGATCTGAGGCGAATCAGTTCCACTTACCCACCTGCTCCCCATATTCCTTAATTCCCTTATCGATCAGAAATCTATCTACCCGTGATTTAAACATATTCAATGGGCAGAGGATTCCAGAGATTCACTACCCTCTGAGAGAAGAAGTTCCCCCTCAACTCTGTTCTGAACCGGCCCCCACTTATTTTGAGGCTGTGCCCTCTAGTTCTGGTTTCCCTTCTAAGTGAAAAGAATCTCTCTACCTCTACCCTATCCAGCCCCTTCATTATCTTATATGTCTCTATAAGATCACCCTTCTAAACTCCAACGAGTACAGACCCAATCTGTTCAATCTCTCCTGATAAGCTATACCCCTCATCTCCGGTATCAACCTGGTGAACCTTCTCTGCACTCCGTCCAAGGCCTTTCGCAAATAAGGGGACCAAAACTGCACACACTACTCCAGTTGCGGCCTCACCAGTGCCTTGTACAGTTGCTGCAAGACCTCCCTTTTATATTCTATCCCCCTTGCGATAAAGGCCAACATTCCATTTGCCTTCTTGATCACCTGCTGCACCTGCAGACTGAGTTTTTGCGATTCGTGCACAAGGACTCCCAGGTCCCTCTGCACAGTAGCATGATGTCATTTTTCTCCATTTAAATAATATTCCAGTTTTCTATTATCTCTTCCGAAGTGGATAACCTCACATTTGCCAACGTTATATTCCATCTGCCAGATCCTCGCCCACTCGCTCAGCCTATCCAAATCTCTCTGCAGACTTTCCGCATCCTCCACGCAATTCGCTTTCCCACTCATCTTCGTGTCATCAGCAAACTTTGATACCCTACACTCAGTCCCCTCCTCCAGATCATCTATGTAAATGGTAAACAGTTGAGGCCCCAGCACCGATCCCTGCGGCATGCCACTGGTCACCAACTGCCAACCAGAAAAGCACCCATTTATTCCAACTCTCCGCTTCCTGTTAGATAGCCAATCCCCAATCCACGCCAACACCTTACCCCCAACTCCGTGTACCCCAATCTTCTGCAGCAACCTTTTGTGAGGCACCTTATTGAATGCCTTCTGGAAATCTAAAAACACCACATCCACCGGTTCCCCTCTGTCAAGCGCACTAAGGAGCCCTTGTAAAATTGAAGTGGGTATCAGGAACCAAGCTCTCTATTGGCTGGAGTTATACTTGGCACAAAGGAAGGTAGCTGTTGGAAGCCAATCATCTCAGCTCCAGGGCATCAGTGTTGGAATTCTTCAGCACAGTGTCCGTGGCCCAACCATTTTCAGTTGTTTCGTCAATGACTTTCCCTCCCTTCATAAAGACAATTGGGGATGTTTGCTGGCAATTGCAGTTTTCAGCAGCACTTAAACAAATCACTTGAGGGCAGAAAGGGCAATGAATGTACATGAGTGGAGGGCTTCAATGTCTATCGCCACGAGTGCTTGGTGACACCATTGCTGACTGAGCTATCAGTCCTGAATAGCTGCCATACTGGATTTGTGGGTTCTGACTATTTACATATTCATAATTATTAATGAAGCAGTTGATTTCTGTATGCATCAAGACCTGGTTTACATTTGGGTTTATGATTTAAGTGGCAAGTAACATTCATGCTCCAGAAATGGCAGATATGAGCACTTCTAACAAAGAGTCGAATCATCTTTCCTGGATATTAAATGATACTATCGACTTCCAAAAGCCTGTCCATCTATTACAAGGCACAAGTCATCCACCATCTGCAAGGCACAAGTCAGGAGTGCACTGCAGCATCTCAGCTAGACTTCTTGGGCAATTCCCCATGCCCATATTCTTTGCCACAAAGGACAGGGGCACAGATGCACACCATCTCAAAGTTCTCTTCCAAATCACACATTATTCTGATTTGGATATTTTGCTGTTTCTTCATTGTCACAGAGCTTAAAATCCTGGAACTCCGTACATAACAGTAACGTTTTTTCATCCCATGAACTGCAATGGTTCAAGAAAGCAGTTCATCACCAGCCCCTTGGACAAATAGGAATGGGTAATTTGCTAGCAATGACCATGTCCCATCCAATTTTGAGTAAATAATGCAAGTGGAAATATAATATCACAGATTGAAAGCTGGTGACCAAATACAAATGATTATGGCTAACAGTTACAGTTTGGATTGGGGCGGGTTGGAAGTGGTATAGTGGATGTATGTGTTGAGTTTGCATTTACTCGCCCATGTATAAATATTTTGGACAGGCACTATCGAAATTTTCAGAGACACAGGTCAGGGGTTTACAAATTGTGAGCAATGAAAGACTTTGGACCTAGGCAATTCAGCGGAATGCATATATGTTTGGCAGGTGTAATCCAGTACATAGAAGTTTGTGGTGATTCATTATGGGAATACTTGCTTAATGGATAAAGTCCAAAAGGTGAGAAAGAATAGAGATCAGTGAGTGAAACTACATAACTTTCTAGGATTCTATAAAAATTCTAACTTGAAATTCTGAGACTATTTCACTGGAGCAGATTGTTACTCTCAAATAGTTGTGATGGAAGAATCAATCCAGACAATCGATCCTTTTAGGTTTAAGCTGGTTTATTGTAAGACACTTCCTCAGTCTTACTAACCTTGGAGAAGCTCTTGCACCAAAGTGTTCCAGCTATTTATTTATCGTGCAATCAGTGCCACATGTATAACTAGCAGTTCCTTTAAGGAAATTGCAATACACTGATTGATAGTATACTGACACCGATAGCTGCAAGGTGATGTTTTAACAATGAGCAGTTTGGGGTGAAAAGGAGAGACTCTTTACTCCAAGGAATTGATGAGTCACTAATATAGAATCCTCTAAGAGTGAGGAGAGGTATTAGATGATATTTATTTATGCAGGAAGTTATTAGCACACAGGATGCTTTGCCATAGTAAGTAGTTGAAACCATGACCCTTGAGGGAAATCTGGCTAAGTATTGGAATAATGGAAAATACATGACTGAGGAGTGTAGGTCAGTACCATTGCTCTTGGGTTGTTTTAGCCATGGGCACACACATACAATAGAGTGAAAAGCCTCCTCTTCCGTGTTGACAACTTGGTGGTTTTAAGCCTCCATTTATTTCATTTATTTAAAAATAATTTGGCCCATGTATGAAGTATAGATTGCTGATGTGTACCATATTCACAACAATGCAGTCCTTCCATCAAATATGGATTCAGACTCCTCACTAAGCTGATGGATCTCGGTTTCTTTCCTTATCTGGCTTTTGGGGCACCACTGAGATTTCATTTGTGGAACTTGGATGAAATATATCAACTATTAAAGCTAGAACTTCTCTGGTTAAAATTATTACAATAATTGTATTCCATTCCAAAAACTGAAGCAGGAGAATCCGTCAAAGAAAGTCATGCAGTGTTGGTCTGAGGAATCGGATGATCTCCTATGGGACTGCTTAGAGTCAGTAGACTGGTCAGTATTTAAACACTCTGTGACCAGCCTGAATGAGTACGCCACTCCAGTAACTGACTTCATTAGTAAGTGTGTAGAAGACTGTGTGCCAAAGAAGCAAATTCGCATGTTTCCCAACTGGAAACCATGGATGAACAAGGGGCATCCACTGCCTGCTGAAGTCCAGGTCTAAGGTGTTCAAGTCAGGCGACCTGACCTATACAAGAAAGCCAGATATGATCTATGGAGATCCATCAAAGATGCAAAAGACAATACTTCTTAACAGGTAATCAAGTCTTTACAGGTACAGACAATGTGAGTGGAGAGAGGGTTAAGCACAGGTTAAAGAGGTGTGAATTGTCTCGCTAGAATCCCAGGCTAGCCGCACGGACTCCCGCCGACTATGGCAAGGTCTGCAAGACATAACAGACTACAAGATGAAGGCAGGTAAAATCGCCAGCTCCGATGCATCCCTCCCTGATAAGCTCAATGAATTCTATGCCCGTTTTGCGCAAGAGGTCAGCCCTCGATCCTGGAAACCTCGGACGAACCTGTATCCGAGGTTACCACTGTAGATGTCAGAGCAGCCTTCTCAAAAATCAACCCACAGAAAGCAAGTGGCCCAGATAGGGTACCTGGACCAGCACTCGGGTCCTGTGCGGACCAGCTGGCAGAGGTATTCGCAGACACCTTCAATCTCTCTTTATCCCAATCTGAGGTCCCTACCTGCTTCAAGAAGGCGACCATCGTCGGGGTACCAAAGAAAAGCCAGCAGCATGCCTTAATGACTCGTCCGGTGGCTCTGACACCCATCATTATGAAGTGCTTTGAAAGGTTAGTCAAGGCACTAATCAATTCCTGCCTAGTAAGAAGTCTCACAACACCAGGTTAAAATCCAACAGGTTTATTTGGTAGCACGAGCTTTCAGAGCGCTGCTCCTTCATCTGGTGAGTGGAGAGTTGGGTTCACAAACAGGGCAGATATAGACACCGACTCAATTACAAGATAATGGTTGGAGTGCGAGTCTCAACAGGTAATCAAGTCTTTACAGGTACAGACAATGTGAGTGAAGAAAGGGTTAAGCAGAGGTTAAAGACGTGTGATTTGTCTCAAGCCAGGACGGTTAGTCAGACTTTGCAAGCCCAGGCCAAATAGTTACAGGTAGTGTGACATGAACCCAAGATCCCGGTTGAGGCCGTCCTCATGTGCAGAACTTGGCTATCAGTTTCTGCTCGGCGATTCTGCGTTGTCAAATGTCTTGAAGGCCACCTTGGAGAATGCTTACCCAAAGATCAGAGGCTGAATGCCCGTGACTGCTGAAGTGCTCCCCAACAGGAAGAGAACACTCCTGCCTGGTGATTGTCGAGCGGTGTTCATTCATCCTTTGTCGTAGCGTCTGCATGGTCTCCCCAATGTACCATGCCTCGGGACATCCTTTCCTGCAGCGTATCAGGTAGACAACGTTGGCCAAGTCGCAAGAGTATGTACTGTGTACCTGGTGGATGGTGTTCTCACGTGAGATGGCATCCGTATTGATTATCCGGCACGTCTTGCAGAGGTTGCTGTAGCAGGGTTGTGTGGTGTCGTGGTCACTATTCTCCTGAAAGCTGGGTAGCTGGCTGCGAACAATGGTCTGTTTGAGGTTACGCAGTTGTTTGAACGCAAGTAGTGGGGTGTGGGGATGGCCTTGGCGAGATGTTCGTCTTCATCGATGACATGTTGAAGGCTCTGAAGAAGATGTCGTAGCTTCTCCGCTCCAGGGAATTACTGGATGACGAAGGATACTCTGTCAGCCATGTCCTCATTCCTTTGTCTCATCAGCAACCGGATATCTAGAAGGTGAGGATTTACAGACAAAAATCTCAGACCAAATGTCACATCAACATCTGATAGAGTCACTCAATTCATCGGGACCTGAATATCATCAGCCTTCAGTTCTAAAGCCTTGTTTCCGGGTGCTCATTGAGGTGCATCAATTTAATACATTAACTGAGAATATGGAACAGATCCTAAAACCGGATCGTCTGACACTGGACCCACGTGCGGTCGGTGCAGCTAACACGTTCGAACATTGGTGGAAGTGCTTCGAGGACTACCTGGCAGCCTCGGTAGCTATCACTACAGACAGTGATAGACTCCAGGTCCTCCACGCAAGGGTAAGCGACACGATTTACCTAGCCATTCGTGCAGCTTCCACTTACCAGGGTGCCGTCGAGCTCCTAAAGAATAGGTACATTACGCCACCCAACGAGATTCACGCTGCGCATTTCTTTTAGGCTGTGCAACTGAAGCGTTTTCCACATGCAATGCACTGGAACAATCCTGTGTTTGTCTTCTGAGGAGGTCGGTGCGGTTTTTCGCTTTGGGATGTTGGAACTGTTGATTGATTGAGTCGAGCACTATATCCTGTTCTTACGAGGGTGTCTTTCAGCGTCTGGAGGTGTCTGTTGCGTTCCTCCTCATCTGAGCAGATCCTGTGTATATAGAGGGCTTGTCTGTAGGGGATGGCTTCTTTAATGTGTTTAGGGTGGAAGCTGGAGAAGTGGAGCATCATGAGATTATTCGTGGGCTTGCGGTACAGTGAAGTGCTGAAGTGACAGTTCTTGATGGAGATGCATGTGTCCAAGAATGCAACCGATTCTGGAGAGTAATCCATGACGAGTCTGATGATGGGGTGGAACTTGTTGATGTCATCATGTAGTTGTTTCAGTGATTGTTCGCTGAGAGTCCAAAGGAAGAAAATGTCATTGATGTATCTAGTGTATAGCATTGGTTGAAGGTCCTGTGCGGTGAAGAGGTCTTGTTCCAATTCGGTGCATGAAGATGTTGGCATATTGAGGTGCGAATTTACTCCCCATGGCTGTTCCATGTGTCTGGATGAAGAACTGGCTGTTGAAGGTGAAGATGTTGTGTTCCAGGATAAGCGAATGAGTTGTAGAATTGTGCGTGGAGATGGGCAGTTGTCGGCGTAGAGTACTGAGGCAGTTGCAGCAAACACATCAATTCCTGCCTGCCAGACTGCTTGGATCCATTACGGTTAGCCAGTTCTTTGTCGGTATAGTGTGCAAGAAACGATACTTTTCATTGTATACTAATACATGTGACAATAATAAATCAAATTTGGTCTCAAATTGCTTAGATCATGTAATATCACATGATTCATGGGCGGCATGGTAGCACAGTGGTTAGCACTGCTGCTTCACAGCTCCAGGGACCTGGGTTCGATTCCCAGCTTGGGCCACTGTCTGTGTGGAGTTTGCACATTCTCCTCGTGTCTGCGTGGGTTTCCTCCGGGTGCTCCGGTTTCCTCCCACAGTCCAAAGATGTGCGGGTTAGGTTGATTGGCCATGCTAAAATTGCCACTTAGTGTCCTGAGATGCGTAGGTTAGAGGGATTAGTGGGTAAACATGTAGGGATATGGGGGTAGGGCCTGGGTGGGGATTGTGGTCGGTGCAGACTTGATGGGCCAAATGGATTCTTTCTGCACTGTAGGGTTTCTATGATTTCTATGATCACTTTTCTGTATAATGACTTGATTGTATTTGGCTGTCTTCCCAGCATTCCTCCTATACTAAGATAATTTGTTTGCCATCTTTTGACGACCTATTTTAATTGTCTTTTTTAGTTGTGCTCTTATTAAACTTGGCACTTGAAAGCAGCAGTTCACAGTATTATGTACTAACGTTTATTTATTGAATACACTTCCAGGCCGACACAATGGGAATTAAATAAATTAAGTTGTGATGTACTATCCAAATTTTAAACTGCTCAAGAAATTTATGTTAAGTATATGATGTAGCAAAAGGATTTGGTTTGATTGTGCAATTAAATAGAAAATTAAATCTAATACATGAGGTTGGAAAATATTTGATACTGTTTAAACATATGATGAGTGAAAATAGCATATGGAAACTTGGGCATATTATGTGGAAACTTCGGAATAGACTTTCAGCAGTATTAAATGCCTCTTCATTGTAAAGCACTTTTTATTGTAAAGCACTTAAGATAGCAAGCCAGAAAAGGAGGATATAGAATAGTACTCAAGGTTGCCAGAAATAATGGATGAATGTTTATACGCTGCAGGATTAAAGTAACTTTTTTTGGTGGGCTCTGAGATTTTCCCCAGGTATCTTTTACTATCTAAACTCCATTATTAGGTGACGCAGTCAAGAAGTAACATTATCTTCAGCATTGTTGAATTTTTTGAGTTTTCTTCTTTGGATAAATAGCACAAATAACAAATATTGTGTATACACATTATTAAATCTTTGACTTTGGAAGATGTTTTTGTTAATTTATTATAAATAAATCTCCCATACTATTTCCAAAATAAAAATTCTAACTATTTGGCACAAAGTAACTTATTGGGAATGTGCCTGGCACCTGCAGTCCCATTAAAAAATTAATTGCAAACAATTAGCACACTCTACTATTTGGTTTTGTTCTGCCAATTTCAAGTTTCCTTTCTTTCAAGACTTCCTGTTGAAAATGACTGTTGACAAACATGTCTTCCTGAGGTCCAACTGTGCAAATATGAGAATACATACACATTTAATCTGCAGCACCATCAGATAGTGACCAGTTTGATTTCTTAATACTTCACGTTTCAGTATTTCTTTTTCTAAGCAAATGCACCTCATAGTTATTGTAATGAGGCAGATTGGGTGGACTAAAGGACCATTAATTTGTGTCTATATGAAAAATGAGCCATGTTCTTGAGACTTTTCTTCATAATATTGTTATGCTACTGTTGTCAGGGAGTTGAATGATCCATTTTATAAATACAATTTTGGGAAATTGAGTCCGATGTTAGGATCATGGAAGAACCTGAACTGACAGTTTGAGGTTGAATGATTCAACTTTAGTAGATGATGAACTGGGGGTTTTCAATTGAAACTTCGGCTTCAACAAATGAATTGATTGAATTCCAAGTATGTTCTTGGGCAAAATATCAAAAGTTTTATTTCTTCAGTTCCACAGCCATGTGTGCACATTATCATCGTCCCCTACCTCATTTTCTTCCCCCCCCCGCCCGCCCCTCTTCCCGATCTCTATCCATCTATTTGTTCAACAGCTGCAAGGTGCGCTGCTGTCCCTCTCACTAATTCTGGCCAACACTGTCCTGGCACGCCCTCCCTGACAGTGCTGAGCACCACACACCATCATCTTTGGTAGCATACCCCAGCTAAAACTCAAGTCTGGCACATATGGGTACTAGTCACACTCAACAGCTCCACAAAGTTGTGTGACGGTTGCTGCGGGCTCATTGAAGTCTCCTGCATGGTGACTGCAGGACCAGATAGAATAACTCCTTCAGCTTATCCAATTGCAAATTCCCTTGCTGCTCCTCCAATCACAGAGATTGTCTCTTGAGGAGCAGCAAGAGTGAGAAAGAGGAGACTTGTAATTGGAGGAGCTGAAGCAGTGAGCATGAGTGAGACTGAATCTGCGATTGGCGTAGCAGCTCCTCAGAATACATGTCTCCCATATATGGAGTCGACTTTTTCTTTTGGTGCCTCAGATTGAAATTTCCGTTGGTGTTTTGGGGGCTTTTGAGGATGAATTCATCTGTCACCCTTACATTTGGAACTATTTTGACAGAAGCACTAATCTATTTAAAGCACTAAAGCTCTTACTATAAAGCCCAGGCAGAAGAATGTTATTGGAATGTGTTAAATACTCATCTGGGATAATACTCGGCAGGTAAGGTGCCATTTATGGAGAGAGAAACAAAGTTAACGTTTTAAAGTTGTACACATTTTGTTTTGTATTGAATCAGAAAAAAAAGTTTTATGGTCTAGAAAGGAGACAAAGCATAACCTTTTTCAACATATGAGAATGTGTAGATACTAAATAATGAAGTAATATACACTATACAATTGTCGTAACATATACCAAGAAAGTAGGCTGAAAGCAGTTCAAAAATTGACATTTGATGAGATTTATAAATGATCAAAGTCTTTAATAATTTACCAAACTGAATAATGGCAGTAAAAAATTTGGGGTTATTGTCATCTAATTATATCCTGTATGTACTAGTGATGTGCGCCATTGTACCAAATAGTTGATCCCTTATTCATTGCATATTCTTCTGAATAGAATAGAATAGAATAGAACAGTACAGCACAGAACAGGCCCTTCGGCCCACGATGTTGTGCCGAGCTTTATCTGAAACCAAGATCAAGCTATCCCACTCCCTATCATCCTGGTGTGCTCCATGTGCCTATCCAATAACCGCTTAAATGTTTCTAAAGTGTCTGACTCCACTATCACTGCAGGCAGTCCATTCCACACCCCAACCACTCTCTGCGTAAAGAACCTACCTCTGATATCCGTCCTGTATCTCCCACCACGAACCCTATAGTTATGCCCCCTTGTAATAGCTCCATCCACCCGAGGAAATAGTCTTTGAACGTTCACTCTATCTATCCCCTTCATCATTTTATAAACCTCTATTAAGTCTCCCCTCAGCCTCCTCCGCTCCAGAGAGAACAGCCCTAGCTCCCTCAACCTTTCCTCATATGACCTACCCTCCAAACCAGGCAGCATCCTGGTAAATCTCCTCTGCACTCTTTCCAGCGCTTCCACATCCTTCTTATAGTGAGGTGACCAGAACTGCACACAATATTCCAAATGTGGTCTCACCAAGGTCCTGTACAGTTGCAGCATAACCCCACGGCTCTTAAACTCCAACCCCCTGTTAATAAAAGCTATGTTTGAAAACCAAATCATACTGCATGAAATCTCTTTTGTTGCTTTTTGGTGCTTCAGTTCTAAATTTACATGGAGAATCAATACGTGCTTATGGTGTTTAGTCTTCATAGAATCCCTACAGTGCAGAAGGGAACCATTTGGCCCATTGAGCCAGCACCGACAAAATTCCACCCAGGCCCTAACCCCATAATCCCACATATTTACCCTGCTAGTCCCCCTGACACTAAGGGGCAATTGAGCATGGCCAATCAACCTAACCCGCACGTTTTTGGACTGTGGAAGGAAACCGGAGCACCCGGAGGAAACCCATGCAGACATGGGGAGAATGTGCAAACTCCACACAGACAGTGACCCGAGGCTGGAATTGAACCCAGGTCCCTGGCGCTGTGAAGCAACAGTGCTAACCGCCGTGCCGACTGAGAATGCTGAGAATAAATATGCTGTTTTGTTGTTACCAGTTTGCTTTGAAAACGGGGTTGTATGTCTGTTTTGTATTAAAATGTATGTCTACTTTCTATACTGCAGCAGGGGATGCCAAAGAGAGATTATACTGGGTGAACCAGCTTCAGGCCTCTGCCAGGCACCACACAGAAAATAATGCCAAGGTAAAGAGTTACTGAATTTAAGTACCAGGCAGTATACTTCAATGGAACATTGTAAAATGAAGTGAAGATTACTAGCATTTAAAGCTGTAATATTCCTGTTGTATAAAATGTTTGTTTGATATCTAAATTATTTTCTGAAGGAAAATAAACCCAACTCAAAAAATAGTGCGACTAATGTACCTTGGTAATTTTTGTTTTTTAAAGGTTAAAAATTGAATAATCAAGCACATGACTGTGGCCAAGCACACACATTACAGCTTGGGTGTATTTTCAATCTAGTTGTGCTAATATAGTTGGCTCATAGCTGTTGAAAGGTGTACTAACGGGGAGGGGGGGGGGGGGGGGTTTAAATTACATGATCTATTACTGTAATTAAAAACCTGAACTTTTGCATTATTTCAAAATCTTAAAGGACAATTTACACGTGAAGATACTAACTTCAGTTGAATATTTGATGAACTTTTTTTATATTCAATGTTTCCACTTAATTTCTGTCTTGCCTGTTCCAATATTTATTAAGTGGTTCACCTTCATGATAGTCCAATATTGTGTCTGGCATCATATTATATCAACCAGTAATTGGTAAGTCAGGAAAATGTAATGAATGACCAGGTTATGTAACCACGAATAATAATCATTGTTGTGCTGAATGTAAAGAATCCATGACATTCTAGAGCAGAAAAGCTGTTGACCAACAGCATTTGGTAGTATTGATCAAAGATAGTTCAGACTTTTTGAATAGCATTTCTGTAATTTGCATCTGATGAGATGGATATCATTTTAGGAATGACATTTTTCATTTTCATCATCAGGGTAATTTTATGTTTTTGTTGTTGAGGTGGAAATTTGTAACAAAGCACCATGGACTTTTGCTTCCATTGTGTAAAATGGGTTGGCTTTGCAAGATATGGGAATAAGGAGGAAACTGAGGGATACTCCCATCTGGCCATTTAAATGTTGATCTAAAATGTGGCGGAAACTCTTGGACTATAGATTTTTGTGGACAAAGTTCTGATAGGTGGATGCTGTGCGCCTCCTGTGCTGCTATATCAGCTCTCCTTACCTTGTTGCTGATAAAAGCAAGATACAAGAGTATTCCCAATGGGAAAGCTTAAGCAAAATCAATAGGAGGATTTGCAGCATAGTCAACATTTACCTGTATTCCTCTTTTTTTTAAAAAAGCTTCTCTCAAAAATGTTAACTTTCCAGTTTAGGGGAGTTGGAAATAACTTTGTACCTACATTTAAAGGAGCTGCAAACCAAGCTGTATTCTGTATGCTTCCTGAATAGAATTTAAAATCTGCATATATCTTGTTCATCTAATATAATTAATGAAAGCTTTTATATTTCAGCTTAAAAAATATGCATTTTTTGGCATTATTTGTGTTTTTCACCACATCCTTGTATTCACAGCTAATCTCTTGAGGCTGCTATTTTGCATGATCTCTGCTACGAAGATCAAAATGGTCACCCTGGGCATTTCTCCTCTGCCACTTTTGCTAATAAGATCCTATCTTTGTTCCCTCAGGTGCTATTCCTGATTTTTGTATTTAAAACTTTTCATAGCCATACCTTTTCTATCTTTAATCTCTGAAGAACATAAATGGGAGCCACCATGGACCATATAGCTTTTCAAACCTGTTCAGTTATGCAATGCGATCTTGGCCAATCTTCTATCTCAACTCCATTTTCCAGCCTGTGCCCCATAACATTTACTTCTCTGAGAGATCAATATTCTATAATGAAACATTCCCAAACCTCTTGGGGTAGAGAATTCTAAAGATTCACAACCTTTTGAGTGAAGCAATGTCTTGCCTCATTGCTAATTAATTAAGCCTTTATCCTGAGACTGTTAACCTCCCATTTTAGATTTCCCAGCCAGGCAAAAGAAACTCTGTCTACCATGTCCAGCTCCCACAGAATCCTGTGTGTTTCCATGAGATCACCTCTCATTCTTCTGCACTCTTTATGTTTGGGTACATTCTAAGTGACCTTTCATCAAAGCAATCTCCATCCCCAAAATCTATAGAATCCCTACAGTGCAGAAGGAGGCCATTCAGCGCATTGAGTCTGCACCGACTCTCCAAAAGAACATCTTACCCAGGCCTACCCCCCTGGCCTATTTGCATAACCCTGCACATTTACCATAGCCAATCCACCTTACCTACACATCTTTGGACTGTGGGAGGAAACCTGAGCACCTGGAGGAAACCCAGGCAGACAGGGGGAGCGTGCAGACTCCGCACGAGGAGCGCCAAAGGGAGTGGTAATGGGACAAGTAAAGAAATTAAACAAAAATGGACAATGCTTTAAAATCTCAGCAGGTCTGACAACATCTCTGGAGAGAGAACAGAGGTAATGTTTTGAGTCTGGATGACTCTGACAAGAAACAAAATAGGGGCAGAAACAGTGGCCTGGAATTATTGAATCTCATGTTGAGTCTGAAGGCTGCAAAATCATTAAGATGCGATGCTTTTCCTCAAGATTGCATCGAATATTGCAGAGGCTGAGTACAGAAATGTCAGCATGAGAAGGAAATGGAAAATTAAAATGACAGGTGACTGGAAGCACAGGATCTTGCTTGGGAATTGAATGGGTGATCACCTTGCAGAAATCTCCAATTTGCACCTAGTCTCTCGAATGGAGAGCAGGCCGCATTTGTGTGTAGTGAATGCTGTATACTAAACTGAAATCACTGTTTCACCTGGAAGGAATACTTGGTGCTTTGGATGGTGAGTAGAGGCGAAGTAAAAGGACTGCTGCTGCATCTTCTGTGCTTGCATGAAAGGGTGCAACATTTAGAAACCTTGTTTTCAGGTCTTTAGGTGCTGGTAACCTGACTTCAAAAGCTGTTCTTTGAGTTAGTTAAAGTCTGGAATCGTGACAATTCCAATCTTTTGCAATAGTTAGGTGTGAAAAATGATTTTTGCTATCCCGCAGTGTTGCTTGTTTTCGCATCCTGTTGTTTTCCTTGGATTCCATTCCTCTTCTTGTTTCCCTATAGACTTTGAAATCCTATCTGCTGAATAAACTTTTGTAAATAGTGTAATTGCTCTTAGTATCATGAAATATCTACTCTTCACTACTTGCAGTTCAAAACACCTATTTAAAAGGCATAATGTTATCTACATTTTACTGAAAGATCAAGGTAGGGTGACCAGACATCTTGTTTTTTCTGAGACAGTCTGGGTTTGTCAAGGTGGCCTGTTTGGTTTTCTCCAGATTGGTCAAATGTCTCGATTTTCAGCTCTGCGGAATCCCCTTGTCTTTAACCCACCCCTCTATTGTTGTGTGTGTGTGTGTGTGTGTATATTGCTCCGTGTGTATATGTGTGTATAAGAGCTCCGAAAGCTTGTGTGGCTTTTGCTACCAAATAAACCTGTTGGACTTTAACCTGGTGTTGTTAAACTTCTTACTATATTGCTTGCCAGTGTTTTTTGTCTGTTTATTATTTTCAGTGTTAAAACTTAATGTAATAAAATAAATATTTGGGAGTTATTTCAAAGCTGAAATCTAAAACAAAGACACTCTATTTGTCCTTGGGTTGTGACCATCTCTGGCAGTTCAGTGTTATTGCTCATCCCCAATTTCCCTTGAGATGGTGGTGATAACTATTTACCAATTGCTGCTTTCTGTTGGCTAGACTCCATCCATTTTGTAATAGGCACATGCGCTGTAGCCCTCATTCTAAGTTTAAAGTTACCTTGAAGCATTCTTCATCCCCTGATCGTGCCAAGTCTTTTTCATCAGTGAGTGCTGAATCTTTGCTTAAGTTTGGCTTCCAAATTTCACAATGCTATGTGATTACAATATAAGACTCAGCTGCTGAACTACTGGTTTCTCAGCTGTATTTTTTGCTATTGTGTGGTTCCTGACCAGAAATGTGTTCTCCTAGGCTGAAATACAATTCTGTGCTGTTTTTGGTTCTGACTTCCAATATCGTCACTCTCTCTTTTGTCTACTGAGCTATTTCACACACTTCCTAACATTTTATTCCTGTAGGAATACTTTAGACAGTGCGCCCTCTCCCCTTGAAATAGTTTTTGGACTCATTTTCTTCCACAGCTATCCTCCAACCTTGCCTTCAGCTTATTTATTCTCCAAGCTGACTCTGTTCTACATGCATACATGAACTTTATCCCAGCATAGGACCCCTCACTTTAACTTTGGACTTCCTGTTAGTTTCTTCCTTCCTGACTTCATTAACTGGATATATCTAATGACAAGTAGGATATCGTATCCTAATCCGAAACATTAACTTTCTCCACAGCTGCTGCCTAACTTTCTCCACAATGCTGTGTGACTTGCTGAACACTTCCACCTGCTTTTCTATCCCAATCTTGCTAGGTAACCATGTCTGTATAAATTAACTTTCCATGTATCAATTAACATGTGAATTTGGCTGTCACTCTGGACCGTGGTTCTCACGTCTGGTTTTCCTTTTTTCCCTATTGTTTACATCTCCAAAGCTGCTCTGTCATTGTACCTCCTTTCTTTCCAACCCATTTGGGTAGTCTGTCACCCTTTAGCACTTCTCTAAACTTCCTGCACCTGCTGTTTTCCCAGGATTCACTCTCACGGAGTGTGATTCCACTGCAGCCAATTTTCTTCAGTTTAAATAGGCTGTCTCTGCTCGGTGGTTGAACACACTGATTAGATCAATATGTAGTGGTCTCCTTTGTTCATGGCACTTCTCTTAACACTGCTGGACTGAGAATATCATGTCAATTGTGGATCTTCCCTGTTCTGAAACTACACCAAGATTCAGGACAGATGTGTTCAGCCAAGATCTGCAGTCGAACAAAGTCAACATTAGCAAATACTTTACCATGATGCTCAGCATGGTGGTGCTTCGGCAATTGTTGCAGTTGCACTTGTCACAAGGTCACAATCTTTATATCAAGCATGTCTTGAGGCACTGCCTCTTCCCTTCAGCAGAGACAGAGTAGTTCATGCAGATGCTGCAAGAATGCCAGTAAATAACTATTAAACAATTCATCACATTTTGTCTTTTACAACACATTTTAACATTAGTTGGGAGTGATTTCTGACTTCCATGTTGCATTATTGTTTGGTGCACACTCAGGTATAGGCCTATCACTTGTGTGGTATCTTCATGAATTTCTTTAATACTTAAAATGCAAGTGTTAAAAATAATACATATAGCAATATATGATTTTGAAGTAGTCCATATCCAAAATACCCTTCCTGTCCTCTGCAATAGCAAGCTCTATGCCCATCATCAACTTTCATTCTCTCCAGTCATTTTTTAGCCCTGTCACAGCCTTAATCCATGACGAGGTGCATTCCTTGTGCTCCTCAAACTCCATGTAGGCTTTAACACGGTCAACCACACGATGATCCTGCAGTCCATTTCTTGTAAAACTTGATGGGATTACTCTTGCTGTTCAACTCTACCCTGTGGAGTCCCATCCAGAGCACTTCCTTAAATGGCTTTTCTTTCTCTCCCCACACATTTTCTGTCAGAAGCCCCAGGATTGATCTATTGCCCTTGTGTTCTGCATCTATATGCTTCTTCTTGATGAAATCATTCAATAGCATGTATGTCAAAAAAATATACTGCTGTAACTCTCCACCACTATCACAATTCCTCCTCTGCTACTGTGCTGTCAGATGCTTATCCAATGTTGGTTTTTGATGACCTTCAGTTTCTGTCATTGAAACATTGGGAGTAATGAAGCCATTGTTTTAGCTTCTGACACAAACTTTGTACTGATGGCATTAATTTTGTATTGATGGTATTGATTAATTTCCCCCTCACCAGCAGTTGTATCTGGTTGATTCAGATGATTCAGAACCTCATCTTCTGGTTTGAAGTCTAGTTTAGCTTCTGAGTCTACATCCTCCTTCGCAACAATATTGCCTACCTTGACCTCCACCTCATGCCTTCGTCTCTTATAGCTAACCCAATGCTTTCCTGGTATTACAACTAAGCTTCGCTGCCTGAACTTTATCTCATACCAAGTCCTGTTCACCCATCATTCTTGTCCTTGCCAACCTGCATTGGTTCCTCAACATTGTTACCATCCCCCGCACATCTCCAATTAAAAATGCCATCTTTGTGTTTAAATACATTTACGAATTGTGCTCATACTTCTGAAACAACAACAACAACACCCCCCCCCCCCCCCCCCCCCCCGTGCCGCAAGTCAGCTAAGCTCCATGCTCTTGGAATTCAAGTCTACTACATCTCGTCGTCAAACATACCCTCCTAAGTCAAGGTGAATAACCATAATTCACTTATCCTATCCTTGCAGCCAAAGGACCCATATTAAGGTATCTCCTTCTCTGCACCTTCTGAAGCTTCAATATTAAAACCCAGATCTCCAGAAAACTGGACCTAATTTCTGATCCACAGAGCTGTGATTACTGGGAGCTGATGTTGATGAAATTGTGTACACAAGTTATGGTTATCCATCGTAGATTTCACTTTTGAGTTCCTGATATGCATTCCAGGGGATGAAGCAGAGCATGCAGCCTGAAAAATTGCTCTGTCCAGTTTGGGTGATGCATAATCCATGATCAAATGTTTGTTGCTATATATTCTACGTGAAATAGCTGAGAAGACCTATTGGGTAGGTACTGGGAAGATGTTCCCTCTTGTGGGGAAGACTAGAACTAGGAGCCACAGTTTAAGAATAAAGGTGTTCTTTTTAAAACTGAGGAGAATTTTTTTCTCTCACAAGGTTGTTAGTGTATGGAATTCACTTTGTCAGAAAGCAGTCAAGGTTGGATCATTGAATGTATTCAAGGCTGAGTTAAGTAAATTCTGATAGACAAGGGAGTTGAAGTTTATGGGGAGTGGAGAGTAAAGTGGAATTGAGGCCACAGTCAGTTTAACCACTATCTTATAGCCAATTCCTGCTGTTAAGGTCTGAGCTGTCTTCTGAAGGTCCATTGGTAAACATATCCCCCAGTCTGTGGTACAGTACTTCCTCCAGAAGCGTTGATAACTTTTCCAAACTTCCTCTCCTGGTAATAAGGTTTCTACTTGGTTGGACTTGGTGCCATTTAGCCAACAGTCCAGAAATTAGACGACAGTACCCAAAACTGCCATTCCCAAACTGAGGGTGGAGAATGTGTTATTCTATCTGACCCATGTTGCATCTGCCCTTGAAGTGTTTGATAGGGCAATATAAAGGATGTTTTACTCTGTATTTAACCTGTGCTGTATCTGCTCTGGCAGTTTTTTGTAGTATTTTGTCTGGTAAGGTTCTTGATTTGATTAAATCGAATTGGCTCTGGACTAAAGAAATTGTTTACGCTTCTAAATTTTTTCTTATTCATTTTAGACTACTCCATCTTCAATAAGAGCTAGAAGTTTGTCTTTACTTCCCCCTGGGGTTTCAAACCCACCACCTCCTGGAAACCAGAAGCACCTGACACACAGTGGGCCAGGAATTGTCACTATTACCCATCACAAGTCTCCTGCAACTGCCCGACGTGCCAAGAATCCGTGTCCAGGGCGCCTTTTAGATGTTAAAGAGGTAAGTTTAAAAACTAATTTAGAATAGTGATGATTAGGATATTTGCAGTAGTTAATAAATAGATCATTGGATGGAAGAGCTTTGCATTTTATTAGAGCCCTAAAATATCTCTGCAGCTTTTTATTGAGGACTGCTCTGGGCCCAACCATCTTCAGCTGCTTCATCAATGATCTTCCTTCCAGTATTAATGTCAGATATGCACAATGTTCAGTACCATTCATAACACACACACTGAAGCAACAGGACATTGACAGCATTCCAGTTTGGGCTGATAAGTGGCAGGTATCAATGCCATTCATCACACACAAGTGCTAGACAGTGACCATCTTCAACAAGAGGTAATCTATCCAGTTCCCCTTGACGTTTCATCATTGCATCCCCCACCATCAACTTGGCCGTTACCATTGATCCAAAACTGAACTGGAGTAGTCATACAAATAACTGACTACAAGAGCAGGTCAGAGGCTGGATCCCAGGGGGAAGTATGTACAACGTATGAACTTGGAGCAGGAGTAGGCCACTTGGGCATTCAATAAGATCATGGCTGATCTAACTGTAACTTCCTGCCTGTCCCCAGTAACATTTCACCACATTGTTTATCAAGAATCTATCCACCTCTGCCTTGAAAACTTCAAAGACTTTGTTTCCACCCCACCACCTTATCCGCTGAGGAAAAAGAATGTCTTCTCATCTTGGTCTTAAATGGAGGATGCCTTAATTTTAAACAATCCCTAATTGTTCTAGATTTTCCCATAAGAGGAACATCCTCACCACATCAACCCTGTCAACACCCCACAGGATCTTGTATGTTTCAATCAAGTTGCCTCTTACTCTTCTAAACTCCAGTGGTTGCAATCCTAGTTTACCCTATCTTTCCTCATATGATGACCTGCCCATTCTTGGTATTTGTTTAGTAAACATTCTCTGAACTGCTTCTAATGCTCACCTCTTGACTCCTCAAAACCTGTCCACCATCTTCAAAGCACAAGTCAGGATTGGTCTTGAATACTGTACACTTGCCTGGATGAGTGTAATCTCAACAACACGCAAGATGCTTAACATTATCTGCGACAAAGTAGTCTGCTTAATTGGATCCTATTCACCACCTTAGCATTAATTTTCTCCACTAGTGTACAGTAGCAGTATACACCATTTTGTAGGTTGCACTGCAGCAACTTACCAATGTTCCCTCAACACCTTCAAATCCATCACCTCTACCACCAAGTTAAATATGTGCAGTAGGGATGTAGGAACACCACACCTGCATGATCCACTCCAGGTCGCATACCATCCTGACTTGGAACTATAGTGTCATCCCTTCACTGTCAGAGTGAAAGTCCTGGACATTCTTCCCAAACAGCACCGTAAATGGGTCAACATAACATGAACTGAATAATTCAAGGTGGCAGCTCACTATCATCTCCCCAAGGACTATTAGGGATAGGCAACAAATACTGACCTTGCTTGTGATGGTCGCATCCAGTGAGTGATTAAAGAGTAAATTTTCTGTGTCCATGCCAACAGTCAACACTGATACAATGTGTACACATGGAAAATGGTGGCTAATCTGTTCTGTAATTTTCCAATCTGTGTTCCCTGTAGGTTAGGTACTTAGATTGAAATGAGGATTTGGAAAATCTACCATTCATGTGTGAAATAATGCTTGGTTAAGTGGTTTCAGAGTCTACACTATACTTGCCTGTACTTGTCTCTTGTCGAAGTGAATAGTTAAACATAGTTTTAAATAAATATGATCTAATCTTTCTCGTACAAGTTAAGCAAATTTCAACTTTGAACAATCGTCCAGCATTGAATATTGATATCAAATTAAGGGCAGTTTTATGTGATTGGCAATCAGAGTTTGGGGCAAAGGAAGTTTGAATTGTTACCTACAATTTGACCACATAGTTTAACCAGTTCCAATTGAAACTGGTGTGAGCAAATATCGCAGTTTGTGAAAAATCATGCATTTGAACTGTATATTGTCAGTGAGTGTGACTGTACTAAAGGCACTGTGAAATTTGTAGATATCAGCCTTTAAATCAAAATTACTGCTACTGATTCAAATTAATTTTAGCACATTGGAAAATTTGAAACATTTTTAATCCTTTAAATTTAATGAGACCCCAGTGCTGAAAAGTTTGTATTATCAGAAAAATTGAATTCACAGAAAAATATTACATTTTAATAAGGGGAGTAGATATTATTCTGAATAGTGTTGCGAAGTTGGGCAAAGTAATTGTAGATTGGTGTTTTTAAATTTGTAAAAAGCTAGGGAGAAAGTGTTGCATGGTCCCTTTAAAAGGCGGCATGTTTTCTGTGCTTATAGAAGTTTTTAAAAATTGCAAGTACATAGAGCCCCAAACTGAAACATTTGTATTGAAAGGCCAAGCAGCAGTTTTTACCAAGACGACAAGCTTTTGAATTTTTTGAATTTAGCCAATCAATTTGAATAGGCAGTTAGATACCAAGGACCTATTAAATTTAAATCTGATGGTTTTGACAACCTAGGACCAATCTTGTTGTGGGGAATATTGATATGTCATCACGGGTATAAAAGAAGGGGAGCAGTGGGACAAAAAGAGAGAGCAACTGCCTCTGTTGGCGATCACAGCTCAGAGAGAGAGAACCTCTGGCTTTCATAGCTTCATTTATATCCTAGACAAAGCACCATCTAGATAGCAAAGGTACCAAAGAAGAAATAAGTTTGAGACAGAAGAATCAACAGAGGGCCCAGAATATTCCAGAAGAGAGAAAACCTGGTTGTAATTTAGAGAGTGACTAAATTCTATTTTTAATGAGTGGGAATTGTATTTCTTGGAACATCATAGCACTAGAATCTTGTTTTATTCGGGAATAGTTGATAGAAGGGATTTATTCGGTTTGTTAACAGTTTTTAGTTAATTTGTTCACTAGTTAGATAAATTTGTTACATGTTGATTTTAGAGTGAGTGTCAGGGATTTATTTTGTATTTAACCACCAGAAGTTGCTGAAGCGCAGGCCATAGCACTTCACACACAATTTTTTTACAGATTGTGTTGTAAGGTGGCACTCTTTTTGGGTGTTTCGGTGTTAATTCTCGGGGGTGGAGGGAGGAAATCAACCTCCGCTTTATAGCAGAAATGAAAGCGAAATACCGTGGATGCTGAAATTTTTCGGGTATGGAGCAGTTTTGAAGGTGACTTGCTCTTTCTACAGATGCTGCCAGACCTGCTGAGTTTTTTAATTTACGCTTTTCATTTTTTCCAAATGGAGTGCTTTTTCTGCTTTCCATTGATGCATTCAAAATAGCCAGACCACTTCAATATTATTGTGTAAAATAACAGTAATTGAGAGATTAGGACCAGACACTATATATGAATCCATGCTGTTCCTTATTTCCCATTGCCCTCTCCATGTAAACCCAATTCTAAAATGTATAAATCAAAAATTTTTGGACTTCTAACTTGATTGGCTTTGGCTTATCATTTGAATTGCACCCGAAAAAGTCTTAAACCAGGAAATATGAGCATTTTCATCCTAATCTCCTGAAATTTCTTTTCACGTTGAATAAACACTGGTGACATGATTTGTATTTTGTAATTATGTATTTATCGTCACTTCATGGTATGATCATTAGAATGTTGCTGAAAAAAGAGACATGCTGTGTAGCTTTTTGTCTTGCGCTCATTAGGACAAATGCAAGAATGCCAAATTTCAAAGGGAGCAACAATTTGTCCTGCATGAGAAAAGTGTGCTGATTGCTTGGCAAGTCGACTCTGGTCGAGGTGCAGTTCACTGGTGCATTCTCCATGGTAAGAAGTCTCTCAACACCAGGTTAAAGTCCAACAGGTTTTTTTGGAGCACTGCCCCTTCATCAGGTGAGTGAGGAGTTGTGTTCACAAACAGGGCACGTAGAGACACAAACTAAATTTATAAGATAATGGTTGGAATGCGAGTCTTTACAGGTAATCAAGTCTTAAAGGTTCAGACAATGTGAATGGAGAGAGGTTACGTACAGGTTAAAGAGATGTGTGTTGTCTCCAGTCAGGACAGCTAGTGAGATTTTGCAAACTCAGGCAAGTCGTGGGGGTTACAGATAGTGTGACATGAACCCAAGATCCCGGTTGAGGCTGTCCTCGTTTGTGGAACTTGGCTATCAATCTCTGCTCAGCAATTCTGTGTTGTCGTGTGTCATGAAGGCCGCCTTGGAGAACGCTTACCTGAAGATCAGAGGCTGAATGCCCGTGACTGCTGAAGTGTTCCCCAACAGGAAGAGAACACTCCTGCCTGGTGATTGTCGAGCGGTGTTCATTCATCCATTCATTGCCTCGGGACATCCTTTCCTGCAGCATATCAGGTAGACAACGTTGGCCGAGTTGCAAGTGTATGTATCGTGTACCTGGTGGATGGTGTTCTCACGTGAGGTGATGGCATCCGTGTGGATGATCTGGCATGTCTTGCAGAGGTTGCTGTGGCAGGGTTGTGTGGTGTCGTGGTCACTTCTCCTGAAGGCTGGGTAGTTTGCTGCAGACAATGGTCTGTTTGAGGTTGTGCGTGCGTTTGAAGGCAAGAAGTGGGGGTGTGGGGATGGCCTTGGCGAGATGTTCGTCTTCATCGATGACATGTTGAAGTCTCCAAAGATGTCATAGCTTCTCCGCTCTGGGGAAGTGCTGGACGATGAAGGGTATTCTGTCCACTGTGTCCCGTGTTTGTCTTCTGAGGAGGTCGGGGCGGTTTTTCACTGTGACGCGTCAGAACTGTCGATCGATGAGTCGAGCGCCATATCCTATTCTTATGAGGGCATCTTTCAGCATCTGGAGGTGTCTGTTGCGATCCTCCTCATCTGAGCAGATCCTGTGTATACGGAGGGCTTGTCCGTAGGGGATGGCTTCTTTAGCATGTTTAGGGTGGAAGCTAGAGAAGTAGAGCATTCTTCATGGCCAGAGCTGACTTGCCAAGTAATCAGCACCTCTTTCTCATGAAATATGAATGGTTGCTGCTTTTGAAGTTTGGCATTCTTGTGTTTAAACATAGAACAGTACAGCACAGAACAGGCCCTTCGGCCCACGATGTTGTGCCGAGCTTTATCTGAAACCAAGATCAAGCTATCCCACTCCCTATCATCCTGGTGTGCTCCATGTGCCTATCCAATAACCGCTTAAATGTTCCTAAAGTGTCTGACTCCACTATCACTGCAGGCAGTCCATTCCACACCCCAACCACTCTCTGCGTAAAGAAGCTACCTCTGATATCCTTCCTATATCTCCCACCGTGAACCCTATAGTTATGCCCCCTTGTAATAGCTCCATCCACCCGAGGAAATAGTCTTTGAACGTTCACTCTATCTATCCCCTTCATCATTTTTTCTTGATGAACGAAGATGAAAAGCTTTAGCATGTCTCTTTGCAGCAATTTTTAGACATATTGGGTGGGATTTTACGGCCTCGCTCATCGCAAAACCGTAAAATCCCGCCGAGGTCAATGGACCTTTTCATGGTCCGGGGCGGCCCACTCCAATTCCTGTGATGGGTGGGGCAGTAAAATTCCGACCATTAGGTTTTATTATGTCTTGATCATTTGGGCATGAAAGTCGTATTACTAAATTTGCTGATTCTGATTGTTCACCCAGGCAATACTTTAAATGGCCCTTACTTGTGACTAATAAACAAACTTAACTATTTTTGAAATAGTTTGTGAAGCTGAAATAAGTAATTGTAATCTGCTCTTTGCTAGAACGGAGGCTTATTATGCTGTGAAACTTTAGTAATCTGTCTGTAGTCACTTGCAATTTTAGTAAATTGAGTATGTGCTTCTGATATTAACCAAGCTCGAGATTTATCCTCATTAAACCTCTTTTTGTAGTGGATCTATTCAGAACACACATCTTTAAAAATACAATTGCAAGTGGTCAAAGGGCAAATAACCTTTTGGGTTTGTGCTTTTGTCATTGACAGAAAGCCAATAAGCAACTGCTTTTATTTCATTGCACTAGGGAACCACACTTCAAAAGTACTTAAATGGCTGTAAAATACTTTGAAATAGTGGTTCTGAAAAGTGTTATAGAAATGCAAGTCTTCCATTTGTTTCTTTGTTACTGTCACCAACTTGTGCAGTGATGAGTTTCCTTGCTACCTGACCAGGCAATATCCGCTTGTAGGGCATTATTATTTAGCGCCAAGTGAAAAGAACTGCAGCTTCAAGTGATAAGTCTACTTCTCAAGGTTCCATCACTGAGGCTAAACTGACAGTTTGTGTGATTGGTTTTGCACCATTTTCCAAGTATTTCTCCTTTCATAGAAACATAGAAGATAGGGCCAAATGGCCTCCTCCTGCTCCTTCGAGCCTGCTCCGCCATTCGTTATGACCATGGCTGATCGTCCAACTCAATAGCCTGATCCTGTTTTTTCCTGATAACCTTTGATCCCATCCACCCCAAGTGCTATATCTAGCCGCCTGTTGAATACATTCAATGTTTTGGCATCAACTACCTCCTGTGGTAATGAATTCCACAGGCTCACCACTCTTTGGGTGAAGAAATGTCTCCTCGCCTCCATCCTAAATGGTCTACCCTGAAGCCTCAGACTGTGACCCCTGGTTCTGGACTCCTCCACCATCGGGAGCATCCTCCCTGAATCTACCCTGTTTAGTTCTGTTAGAATTTTGTAAGTCCCTAATGAGATTCCCCCCTCATTCGTCTGAATTCCAGCGAAAACAATCCTAACCTAGTCAATCTCTCCTCTTACATCAGTCCCGCCATCCCCGGAATCAGCCTGGTAAACCTTCGCTGCACTCTGTCAAGAGCAAGAACATCTTTCCTCAGGAAAGGAGACCAAAACTGCACACCATACTCTCCCAAGGTCCTGTACAATTGCAACAACATATCCCTGCTCCTGTACTCTAAACCTCTTGCAATGAAGGCCAACATACCATTTGCTGCCTTTACCGCCTGCTGCACCTGCATGCTTACCTTCAGTGACTGGTGCACAAGGACACCCAGGTCCCGCTGCACACTGCCCTCTCCCAATTTACAGCCATTCAGGTAATAATCTGCCACCTTGTTTTTGCTTTCAAAGTGAATAACCTCACATTTATCCAAATTATACTGCATCTGCCATTGATTTGCCCACTCACCCAACCTGTCCAGATCATGTTGAAGGATCTCTGCATCCTCATCACAGTTCACTCTCCCACCCAACTTGGTATCATCAGCAAACTTTGAGATGTTACATTTTGTTACCTAGAATCATAGAAACCCTCCAGTGCAGAAAGAGGCCATTCGGCCCATCGAGTCTGCACCGACCACAATCCCACCCAGGCCCTACCCACATATCCCACCCGCTAATCCCTCTAACCTACGCATCTTAGGACACTAAGGGGCAATTTTAGCATGGCCAATCAACCTAACCCGCACATCTTTGGACTGTGGGAGGAAACCGGAGCACCCGGAGGAAACCCACGCAGACATGAGGAGAATGTGCAAACTCCACACAGACAGTGACCCAAGCCGGGAATCGAACCCAGGCCCCTGGAGCTGTGAAGCAGCAGTGCTAACCACTGTGCTACCGTGCCACCCAAATCATTAATTATCTCACCCAAATCATTAATATATATTGTGAATAGCTGGGGCCCCAGTACCGATCCCTGTGGCACCCCACTAGTTACTGCCTGCCAATTTGAAAATCACCCATTAATTCCTACTCTTTGTTTCCTCTCTGCCAGCCAGTTTTCTATCCATCTCAATGCACGGCTCCCAATCCCATGCACTTTAATCTTGCACGATAATCTCTCATGCGGGATTTTGTCAAATGCTTTCTGAAAGTCCAAATATACTACATCGACTGGCTCCCCCTTGTCAACTCAACTAGTTTACTTTCATAAAACATCATTTTGAAATTAAGATTTGCATTATCTAGCAAACCATTATTTAATCAATTGCCAGATCTGGTTGTGGTTACCTCCTGTAAGGGAAAGAAAAAGGTGATGAGGGTAACTTTTATGATTTGTTACAGCCAGTGGTGATTCTTGCCCATTAGCCTTGTAAACTAGAATTTTGGATATAAAGTGGTTAAAATTTTAAAAACGGAGGCCAATTTCCCATTTTTGTTGTCAGTGGGGAAAGCTCCCTCCAGCAAGGCAGGCTTTTTAAATTTACTCTGGTGTCCTTATGCTGGGTCATTATTGTGTGCTTCTTGGCACTCATCTAAGTGTAGCATCACTAAGAGGCATTCCTTATGATTCGGTGGCTAATGTTGCATGTTGTAATGCTTCCCATTCAGACCAGTTTCAATGCCTGCATTGTGTTGAGTTAGCCAATCTCAAGTGTAGTGTGGAGACGCTAAATTTTCCCAGTGTTTCTGATTTCCGAAGACTGTTACTATAAGTCTGTGTATAAACATCACTTGAGGACAAAATCAAGCTCTGCTCTGAAAGTCATGACAGTTACACAATCTGTTGACACTTGGGTGCAAGCCAATGTGATGTGTGACTAGAACAGAAGTAGGCACCACAGGATCGCATGTAAGAAATATACATACATGACGAAAATAGCACACCACATAATGTTCTTTTCAACCCAGGTGCAAATGTCCAAAATCTTGAAGTCTCTGCTGCCATATGATACATCCTAAGGGAGTGAATACAACCAGTTCTGAATTAAACCAATGATGACAAACCAGCAGAAAGATGAAATGCTCAGTTTACCAGCATTTCCTATTTTAATTCTACATACCATATTGTAAATATTTATGGATGCAAAAATCTACAGAGTATAAATTTATAAAAGAGGTGCTTGTGGACAAAAGGGAATATCAGTACAACCCGTATCACTATTACAAGAACCACAATGAAGTATATGTGTCACTGTTGAATTTGGAAAGCGGACAATTTTGCTACGCCCGTGGGATAGATTGTAAGGCTTGAACACTAATTCATATATTGAAAGAATGGATGTATTTTTAAGAACTAATAATAACCTTGTGGAATTTGAAGGTGAAGGGAAAGAGGTTAAGACTCAGAGGCTGTTTCTTGAGTGCAAGAAAATAATAATTGGCCCAGAGGTGTACAGCATTCAAACACATCTTGCCATCAATAAGACATAAAGGGCAGAATTTTTCCCCAAAAAATTAAGTGTCATATGGGGAGAGAACATGAGTCCTCTGTGCCGGTCTTTTCGATGCTCTCACTTCTTTGAACAGCTTCTTCCCCCAAAAACACTCCAGAGTCGCCGGCATCAGGGCCCTCCTGATGGGTTCCTTGGCGGACCTCTGACATAACTTCCCCCTGCCCCACCCTACAAAGAATGCATGCCTAACTTTCCAATCTTACAGAAATCCAGTCAATCTGATGCTAATTTGTGCTCTTAAAAAGGGACCAGGAAGATAGCAATCTGTTTTGCATAGGGCACAAATCAGATTTTTAGGCCTGCATATTATTTTCCCAGCTTGCCATGCCGATCCAAGGCTCAACGAGGTGGTAAAATCCCACCTATGATGTGCCATTCAAAACAGCCATCATTAATTTGGAAGAACTGAAGGAGATCAGTATTAGTAGAGAATTGGTGTTGGGGAAACTGATGGGATTGAAGGCTGATAAATCTCCAGGGACTGATTAATGACATCCCAGAGTACTTGAGGAAATTGCCCATGAAATAGTGGATCCATTGGTGGTCTTCTTCCAAAGTTCTATAACTCTTGAATAGTCTCTACAGATTGGACTTCACTATTTAAAAAGGAGGTAGAGATAAAACAGGGACTTATGGACCAGTAAGCCTGATGTGAGGAAAATTCTAGGATCCATTATCAAAGATTTCATAGCAAAACACTTGGAAAACAATGGCAGGATTGGACAGAGTCAACATGGATTTATAAAAGGAAAATCATGCTTGATGATAAATCTACTGAAATTCTTCAAGGATGTAACCAGTAGTTAATGAGGGGGAGCTAGTGGATGTGGTTTATTTAGATTTTCAGAAGACTTGGTGTATAAAAGAGATTAGTATATAAAATTAAAGCGCATGGGATTGGGGGTAGTGTATTGAGATGGATAGAAAACTGGTTGGCAGAAAGGAAACAGAGTCGGAATAAACGGGTCTTTTTCCAAATGGCAGGCAGTGACTAGTTGAGTACTGCAGGGATCAATGCTGCTCCGCAGCTATTCACTATATATATTAATGATTTAGGTGAGGGAATTAAATGTAATATTTCCAAATTTGCAAATGACACAAAGTTGGGTGGAAGGGTGAGCTGTGAAGAGGGTGCAGAGAGCCTTGTTGAGTGTGCGGATAAATGATTGGCAGATGTGAGATTATTCATTTTGGTAGCAAAAATAGGAAGGCAGATTACTATCTCGATGGCCATAAATTAGGAGAGGGAAATTTGCAACAAGACCTGGGTGTTCTCATACACCAGTCACTGAAAATAAGCATGCAGGTGCAGCCAAATGTTATGTTGGCCTTCATAGTGAGAGGATTCGAGTACAGAAGCAAGGATGTCTTGATGTCATTACACCAGACCTTGGTGAGGCCACACCTGGAATATCGTGTGCAGTTTTGATCTCCTTATCTGAGGAAGAATGTTTTTGCTCTAGACGGACTGCAGAGAAGGTTTACCAGACTGATTCCTGGGCTGATGGGATTGACGTACAAGGAGATAGGGTTAGTTAGGATTGTATTCGCTGGAGTTCAGAAGAATGAGGGGAATCTCATAGAAACCTATAAAATTCTAACAGGACTCGACAGGGTAGATGCAGGAAGGATGTTCCTGATGGTGGGGGTGTCCAGAACCAGGGGTCACAGTCTCAGGATACAGGATAGACTGTTTAGGACAGAGATGAGAAGTTTCTTCACCCAGAGTGGTCAGCCTATGGAATTTGCTGCCACAGAAAGTAGTTGAGGCCAAAACATTGAATGTTTTTGAGAAGCAGTTAGATATAGCACTTGAGGTGAAGGGGATCAAAGGATATTTGGGCGGGGGGGGGGGCGAAGGAGAGGGTTGAGGTTGGATCAGGCTATTGAGTTTCAAGATCAACCATGATCATAATGAACAGCAGAGCAGACTCGAAGGTCCTAATTGCCTCCTCTGCTCTTATTTTCTATGTTTCTGTGTATGTTTCCATGTTAAGTCATATGCCACTAGAGATAACTAGTTGAAAACTACAAATTTGAAACCAGGAGTCAGACAATCAATGAAACAGTTGGGTGAGTATATCATGGCTCTGAATGATCATTATTGTTATATATTTAATTGGTTGTGTGATTGCTTTAAAAGCACATCACATGACTTGACTTGATCATGAGGACATTGGGTGTTTCACAGGCTTTGTCTTGGTTTTATTTTCTGTTCTGTGCCAAGGACATCTCTTTCAATAAACTTGTATGTTACTTTGAATCTATGTGCACAAACCACATATTTTTCTTTTTTTTAAAAACCCACAACTCTTTTGTAAGAGGAATTTTCTGAAGGTGTTCCCCTGGGGTGCTCTGTACTTGTTGAACCTCACTCAATCAATACGTAGACTGTGAAAGACAGTATATAGTTAAAGAACGAAAAGGAATTTATTTGCTAATGCATGCATCAGGAGAGAGACACCATCAATGAGGGTTGACAGTCGAGCTAATATTGTATGGTAAAATTATTATATTATTCTGAACATTTCAATATCCTGTCTAGCCTTATCAATCAGACTGGAGGATCCAATCACAATATTCAACATTATTAACTTAGCCAATAACATTCCACCTGTCAACAGGAATAGGAGATTGCCCATGTAGGTTCCTTCCCCTTTACCTAGGAAATCTAACCCACGTCATTACTAGCATCCAAGGCCATTATTAACATCTGTGATTTTTAATTGGTGAAAGGAGTCATTCTTTCGCTGGAACCTGGGCCTCCTTTATCAGCTTGAAAGACTGCTCCAGCCTCGCTACCCATGAACAAATTTACTCCCTTAAATAGCAGGCCTGTAATTTAAACTTGTTTTCGTGTATCCAAAAACAAATAACAGAAGCTGCCTTTCTATGCTCCATTGTATGAAAAGAATTTGGCCTGTCTACCACTGTTTCCATCATGCTGCATTCAGAATGAAGATTTAATTTATAATAAACAATTGTTCTGTATTTATTGCAAGAGGTTTGGTTAAAGTCTCTCTTATTCTGCCTACCAGTAGGGAAGGTAAACAATTAGCCATTTTGGTGAGTAAATTGAACTTGCGGGGTTCTAGGGCTACATCATACGAGCATTCCTCCCATCCCAATAGTAACACCATTATATTCCTCAAATAAAAAGACCAGAACTGTACAGAGTACGTCAAATGTTGAGTATTGCTGAAAGAGAGGCATGCTCTCAAAGCTTTTTGGCTTACCAGGATAGCTTGCAAGAAATTACCAACAGTTAAGGGGAACAACAATTTGAACTGTGATGGAAGAGATTGTTAGAGACATTGCTATGGAGAATGCAGCATGGAATAGTTATCTGCCTAATTTTGTTCAAATTTAAACAGGGCAGGTTGACTCTGGTCAAGGCATCGCCCTGGGAAATGAACCAGGGAATAGCTATTCCCCAAGCTTTTGTTTAGTTGAAAAAGACACAATGTGTAGACATATTCTTTTTGTCCCTACTTCTTACTCCATTCCCGTTGCAGTGAAGGCAAGCCAGAATCCATTTGTCTTCCCAATCACTGTGCTAACCTTTTGTGATTCCTACACCAGGGAACCCAGATCTACAGCTACACAATACATTACATCTACTGGTTTCCTATTATCCACCCTTAAGGAACTCTGTGAAGCAAGCTTAATCTTGTAGTTTCATATATTTTAGAGGCATAGCTTTTTATTTTTAGAAGTTGAATTTTAAATGTAGGTTCAGTGGAGGGAGGGAAAAAGAACCCTGGTAAATATCCAAAGGCTGGCAAGCTGCACAGGCTTAAGATAGTTCAAAAGGTAACTTGTGCTTACTGGATAAAGCCAGGGTAAAAAAACAGCCATAAGACAGCAGATGGTCTGATGTGCGGACGACACAAAATTGGCAGGACTTGCAGATAGTGAGGAGCATTGTCAGAAGCTACAGAAGGATATAGATAGGCTGGAAATTTGGGCAAAGAAATGGCAGATGGAGTTCAATCCTGATAAATGCGAAGTGATGCATTTTGGTAGAAATAATGTAGGGAGGAGCTATACGATAAATGGCAGAACCATAAAGGGTGTAGATACGCAGAGGGACCTGGGTGTGCAAGTCCACAGATCCTTGAAAGTAACGTCACAGGTGGAGAAGGTGGTGAAGAAGGCATATGGCATGCTTGCCTTTATAGGACGGGGCATAGAGTATAAAAGTTGGGGTCTGATGTTGCAGATGTATAGAACGTTGGTTCGGCCGCATTTGGAATACTGCGTCCAGTTCTGGTCGCCACACTACCAGAAGGACGTGGAGGCTTTGGAGAGAGTACAGAAGAGGTTTACCAGGATGTTACCTGGTATGGAGGGGCTTAGTTATGAGGAGAGATTGGGTAAACTGGGGTTGTTCTCCCTGGAAAGACGGAGGATGAGGGGAGACTTAATAGAGGTGTATAAAATTATGAAGGGCATAGATAGGGTGAACAGTGGGAAGCTTTTCCCCAGGTCGGTGGTGACGTTCACGAGGGGTCATAGGTTCAAGGTGAAGGGGGGGAGGTTTAACACAGATATCAGAAGGACATATTTTACACAGAGGGTGGTGGGGGCCTGGAATGCACTGCCAGGCAAGGTGGTGGAGGCAGACACACTGGGAATGTTTAAGACTTATCTAGACAGCCATATGAACGGAGTGGGAATGGAGGGATACAAAAGAATGGTCTAGTTTGGACCAGGGAGCGGCGTGGGCTTGGAGGGCCGAAGGGCCTGTTCCTGTGCTGTATTGTTCTTTGTCTTTGTTAATGAAAGAGCTGGAGACATGGTTGGAATTTTTTGGTTTTGTATGCCCCACTACTGATAGCGAGGGGTGCTCAGCCAAAATCCAAAGGTAAAGTCAGGCCTACATCCTACATCTGAAGTAGAGTACATTTATTACTGTATTTATTGTCAATTTATTAAATTCTTTCATGGGATTTGGGCATCGCTGGTAGGACCAGCATTTGTTGCTCACACCTAATTGCCCTTGAACTCAGTGCCTTGCTAGGCTATTTCAGGGGACAGCTGAGAGTCAACCACATTGCTGTCAGTCTGGAATCGCATGTATGCTAGTCTGGATCAGGATAGCTGATTTCCTTCCCTAAAATGCGTTAATGAAGTCGATCGTTTTTATGTCAAGCAATAATAGTTTCATGGTCACCATTATTGAGACTAGCTTATATCCTTGATTTTATTAATTTAATTTATTTCCACAGGCTGCCCTAGTGGTATTTGAACTTCTGTCCCCAGAACATTAACCTGGACCTCTAGATTGCCAGTTGAGTGACATTGCCACTACCCCCCCCCCTACGATGCAGCCTGAGAGTGGGAACAGTTTCTCACAAAATTGGAAAGGGGATATATGACTGGAAGGTTTGATTGCCCAATAGCTAAAGAGGGAAAAAAGCTGCAGTAATCCTCAATAAAAGGAAGTTAGCCTTGTGGAGTTGGAGCTCTGGAAGTAATTAGCTTGGTTGTAGTTTAAAACTATAGGAGCAGGCCAATGGAAAACAAGGGTGTTTTCTGATGTTTTAAGCCACCATGCAGGTTTTGCAGGGAGGCCTGTGTTTGAGCTGTAGAATCCAGAGTTGTGACATCGGTAAAGAAATTAGAGTTGCTTAGCCAAAAGTTAATGGAAGGACACCCATGAAATCTTGTACAGCTGGGACACTTGTACAACGAAGAACAGTAGGAATGAATTTCAGAGAGTGGTGATGGAACTTTTGAGTTAGAAACATAAAACAACTACAGCACAAAACAGGCCCTTCGGCCCCACAAGTTGTGCCGAACATATCCCAACGTTTTAGGCCTACCTATAACCCCCCATCCTATTAAGTCCCATGTACTCATCCAGGAGTCTCTTAAAAGACCCTATTAAGTTTGCCTCCACCACCACTTACGGCAGCCAATTCCACTCGCCCACCACCCTCTCTGTGAAAAACTTACCCCTAACATTTCCCCTGTACCTACACCCCAGCACCTTAAACCTGTGTCCTCTCATAGCAGCCATTTCCACCCTGGGAAAAAGCCTCCGAGAGTCCACCCGATCTTTGCCTCTCAACATCTTATACACCTCTATTAGGTCTCCTGTCATCCTACGTCTCTCCAAGGAGAAAAGACCGAGCTCCCTCAGCCTATCCTCATAAGGCATGCCACTCAATCCAGGCAACATCCTTGTAAATCTCCTCTGCACCCTTTCAATCTTTTCCACATTCTTCCTGTAATGAGGCGACCAGAACCGAGCACAATACTCCAAGTGGGGTCTGACGAGGGTCTTATAAAGCTGCATCATTATCCCCGGACTCCTAAACTCAATCCCTCGATTGATAAAGGCCAGCACACCATACGCCTTCCTAACCACCTCCTCCACCTGCGGGGCCAATTTCCGAGTCCTGTGGACCTGGACCCCAAGGTCCTTCTGATCCTCGACAGTACTAAGAGTCTTTCCCTTTATATTGTACTCCTTCATCCCATTTGACCTGCCAAAATGGACCACTACGCATTTATCTGGGTTGAAGTCCATCTGCCACTTCTCCACCCAGTCTTGCATCCTATCTATGTCCCTCTGTAACTTCTGACATCCCTCTAGACTATCCACAACCCCACCAACCTTGGTGTCGTCGGCAAACTTACCAACCCATCCCTCCACTTCCTCATCCAGGTCATTTATGAAAATGACAAACAGCAAGGGTCCCAGAACAGATCCCTGGGGCACACCACTGGTGACCGACCTCCATTTAGAAAAATACCCATCTACCCACTTTCTGCCTCCTTTGGGCAAGCCAGTTCTGGATCCACAGGGCAGCAGCCCCTTGGATCCCATGCCCTCTCATTTTTTCTAGAAGCCTTGCATGGGGGACCTTATCGAACGCCTTGCTAAAATCCAAAGAAACCACATCTACCGCTTTCCCTTCGTCAATTTGTTTAGTCACATTTTCGAAGAACTCCACCAGGCTCGTAAGGTTCAATCTGCCTTTGACAAAGCCATGCTGAGTATTCTTGAGCATACTAAACCTCTCTAAATGCTCATAACTCTTGTCCCTCAGGATCTTCTCCATCAGCTTACCAACCACTGAGGTTAGACTCACCGATCGGTAATTTCCTGGGCTACCCCTATTCCCCTTCTTGAAAATAGGAACCACATTCGCAATCCTCCGGCACCTCTCCCGTCTCCATCGACGATGCAAAGATCATCGCCAGAGGCTCTGCAATCTCTTCCCTCGTCTCCCACAGTAACCTGGGGTACATCCCATCCGGACCCGGCGACTTATCTATCTTGATGCCATTCAAAGATTCCAGCACGACCTCTTTGTTAAAGTCCACATACTCAATCTTTTCAGTCCACCGCAAGCCCGCAGTCCATCCACCCAGGTCCTTCTCTGTGAAAACCGAGGCAAAATACTCATTAAGCACCTCTGCCATTTCTACTGGTTCCGTACAGATTTACCCGCCTTCACCTTTTATAGGCCCTATTCCTTCATGTCTCATCCTTTTACTCTTCACATATTTATAGAACGCCTTAGGGTTCTCCTTAATCGTACCTGCCAAGGCCTTCTCGTGACCCCTTCTGGCTCTCCTAATTTCCTTTTTTAGTCCCTACAAGCCGTATACTCATCTAGATCCCTATCTTCGCCAAGCTCTCTGAACCTTTTGCACGCTTTCCTTTTCTTCTCGACTAGATCCCGCACAGCTTTCATGCACCACAGTTCCTTTAACCTACCAACTCCTCCCTGTCTGCTCGGAACTTTGTCCTGTAGAACTCTAGACAGATATTCCTTGAAAAACTGCCACCTCTCTTCAGTACATTTCCCCAAGAATACCTCCTTCCAATTTACTCCCCTAATTTGCTGCCTTATGTCTTCATATTTCCCCTTACACCATATAAACGCTTTCCAAGCTTGCCTGATCCTCTCTTTTTCCAATGCAAGCATAAAGGAGATAGAATTATGATCGCTATCCCCAAGATGCTCTCCCGCTGAGAGATCTGACACCAGTCCAGGTTCATTGGTCAGTATCAGATCAAGTACAGCCTCTCCTCTTGTAGGAGTTCATCCCAGGAATAATGAACAAACCTAATGAGGCAATTCTTGAGGGGAAATAGAAAGATAAATATTTATGAGATAAATTCAGTTCTAAAGTTAGAGTGTTAAATTAGCAGAGCCTGCATTCTTTTTGATGTCCAATAAAGATGTTTTTGTTTTCAAAAAAGTGAAATCTTGTGAAGTAGTTTAGTCAGGTTAATTGCTGGATGCTTGGATTGCTTGTTTTAAATGTCATTGGTCCTAACAAGATTGTAACAACTCGAATAAATTAGTCAAACACTACTTCTCTTTCACAAAACCATGTTGACTGTACCTGATTTCATGGTTTTCTAAATGGATTTGAGCACTTGATTTGATTTATCATCATCACATGTATTAGTATACAGTGAAAAGTATTGTTTCTTGCGCTACAGAGTATTTTCTCCATAACAGATGTTAGGCTAATTAGCCTTAGTTTCCACCTTTCTCTTCCTCCTTTCTTGAATAAAGGTGTTACACTTGTTTTCCAATCTGCTGGGACCATTCCAAAATCCAGGGAAGTTGGAAAATTACAATCAATGCATCAGCTATCGGGACCAGGGGACTTTTAGTCCCATTAGTTTTCCTAGTACTTTTGTCCCCGAGTGATCATGATTATACTTTTTTTTCTGAATGAGGTCATCTCTCAGTACAGTACTAGCTCATCCTTTTAATAACCAAGCTCCTTTAACGAGCTATATCAAGAGCTATGCCCTTCTGAAATGTCAAATATCCTTGATTATTCAGATCCCAGTCCTAGTTGCCCTGTAGCCATGTCACAGTAATGGCTATCCATTTAAAACTTTCTCTGTAGACCTAGTTAAATGATTCACAGAGCACTGTTACAAACACAGTCCAGGTGAAAGCCCTCCTAATGATACAGCTCCCTCTCTTTTTCCAGTATCATTGCCAGTACCCCACAAGTTGTTACAATGGGGAGGGCTACATGAAGTGAGGTCACACAGTAGTGCTATCTAGTTCTTTGAGAGAGATTAGTCTGGCGGTGCTCCATACTGAACAAAGATGAATAATTGGTATGAAGTCCACAGCAAGATATTTTGCTTATTGGTCTAGTTTAGAAAGTGACCTGGAATCACTGGTAAGCAAGTGTATTATCTGACAAAACAATAGAAACAAGCCACCAAAAATTCTTTTGTAGTCGTAGTCATGGCTGACTTGACCGTTTCAACAGTTCATACTGTCTTTTGTTAAAAGGGAAATAGAAAGTTCTTGGCACTCATTGATAGTCACTCAAAGTGGATCAAAGTAAAACACATGGCTCAAAGTATCATTATTGAGCAAATGATGAACGAGGTGTGCTAGTTGTCATGGATTGTCACATGAGCTTATCTCCGATAATGGCCCTTGGTTCTGTTCTACTCTGTTCCAATCTTTCTTGAAATAAAATGGTACTAAACGTACCTCCATTCCTTCATGCCATCTGGCATCAAGAAGGGCAGCTGAAGGATCTGTTAAGATTGTTAAAGAAGCACTTCAGAAACAAGGACTCCATGGGTGTTGAAATTTCATTGTGAAACAGTGGTTGGCTAATTTCCTGTTAAGCCACATTCCACTAAAGGACATGTACCAGTGAGATTTAGATGAAGAGATGGTTAAGGACATAATTGAGTATGTTTAAAGTTGAACACAAACAGTTCAGCCAAAAATATCAGAATGATGCTGAAAGGAGTGCAGTTTCCGACAAAATGAACATGTTTATTTTCTGTACCCCTGCCTCCCCTCAGAAGCCACACAAATGTGATGTGAGAAGTATAGTAAAACCAAAAGATACTTGGTTGATGTTGATAGGCTATAATTTTCAAATAATCACACCATCCTCATATGGGATTTGCCAAAACATGAGCATGGCCCATTTGAGCATAGCTTGTGCCAGAGCTTGAACCAATTCAGACTTCAGTGTTCAAAGTACCAATTTCTGAGAAAGAATAGGATTTTTTTTGGATACTGAACAAAATACATACGGTCTAAAACCTGACTCTACACCCCAAAACTGTGAGATTGTCCAAGAAGGCTTTATAAATCAGTTACTAAGCTTGATTTGTAGATGTGGCTTAAGAGGGGAGAAAATAACAGTTGTAGTTATGCCAGGTGAGCATGTTGTTAAGCTGATGTGCTAGGGCAGTGGTTCCCAAAGGGTGCGGCAAGAGAGGATGGCAAGTGTGGCGGGAAGATTCAAGGACAATCAAAGAAACATTTAAACATGGATTAGATATTTTTCCAAAGTGATTGTTTTATACTTTCTGGATGTCCCATGATCATATTATAAAGTAGTTATGTTCTGTGTTATGAATCAAGCACTGCTGGGAGTTGTTTTTTTTTGTTTTAATGTATTTCTTATCAATAAAAAATTCGGTGTGGCGCAAGCAAATTTTTATTCCGAAAGTGCGGCCCAGTGAAAAAAGTTTGGGAACCACTGCGCTCGGGTATTCCGAAACCCAGAAAGGAACTTTAACTTGCCTGCTCTCAACAATATTTTTTTAAATTTTGTATAATGTGAGGAAAGATGTGAAGACCAGTGAAAGATGCCCCAGACTCTACTGTGACGATTTTAAACAAAATAAATGTTGACAATCAAAAATACAATTAATAACATTAAAGGCTATCTGTAATATCTTTACATTTGTCCAAGTCCAAACCCTTCTATTTTCCTAACCTCAGAGCTAAACCTCCCCAAACAACATCCCATAGGTTTTAAAACTATAACAAATAGTTACTATTTGAGACGCCTATATTTTTGGGGGTTGCTTCTGATTTGGAATACAGAGAACTGGCTCTGCAAAACAGGCATTCTCCAGACAGAAGTTGATAGGAGTGAACACACCTTCTTGCTATGTGGGCTGCGATCTCAAAACAGCTCCCCAAATGGGACAAAGTTGTCTCTGATACACTTTGTTGTTGCTCTTCCCATATGAGAACTAACCTTATCAGAAGTTACTCTTAATTACCTTTATTACATGAGTTCACCTTTTAAAATGTAAATGTGAAATCCACCCCCATCTTCCACTGTTAACAAATTTGCCTTGGGTAAACATTTGTTCCCAGTGTTGTATGCTTATCAAAGCCCTAGTTCTATCAACTCGGACGATCTGCCTTCCTTCAAATTCTCATTTAAAAATAATTTATTTTTCCCTTTAAAACCTACAGCCATCAGAACAGTGATGGGCAACCTCAGCTAGAGAGTGGGTTGCACGAATGGCCCTCCTTCACCTCAGTGAACCGCAGGATTGAAATCGTGCTTGTGCATTAACCATGACCTCATGAATAAGATACATTTAATACACATCAAATATTTCAGAATGAGCTACAGAAATGCTACAGCATTCATATACTAATAGGACTGTCAGCTTCAAATGGGGAAAAGCAAAAATATTTATGCTTACCTCAGGTATATTGCAATTTTCTGTGCTTATCAAAACTACTACCAGCTATAGCTAAACGTTATAAATTTCTTAATTACACGTGCTTTAGGTGTTTATTTTATTTAATTCATATTTATCTTTTTATTTTAGTAAACCCTACTGCTCCTGATAAGCTTTACTACTGGTGTTATAAAAACTTGATTATGAAGAAAGCCTTGCGGTTACCAATAAATCATACCAGTACTTTTAAAGATCAACTTTTAAAGAAACAAGTGAAATACTCACTGACCAATCACTCTCCTCAGCCTCTCTCTCACATTCATTTATCCTCTCGGTCTTGCTCTCATTTATCCTCCTGGCTCTGCTCTCACTCTTTCTTGTGCCCTTTTACTCCCGGCCCCGCTCTCACTCTTGTAAACTGTGCTCTCACTTTCTCAACAAAATGGCTCATGAGCTGCAGTCCGAGCTCTGAGCTTTCAGAGCAGTGCAGCAACATTGGGGGAACTGAAGCTGGACCCCCTTTTAACAGCAGTAGCTGTAAACTCGATCAAAACCTACCAAGCTCATGACCGTTACTATTTAGAAAGGCAAAGGCAGCAGATGCTTGGGAACATCACCACTTGCAAGTTTCCCTTCAAGTCGCACGCCGTCCTGACTTGAAACTATGGTTTGGTGGGCCGTGGTTAGTCAGGTTAGTCAACTATAGTTGTCCAGGAGTTGCAAATGCCTTTAATTTTCTGGGTTTTTTTTCTGGGGAACTGTTCTGATAAGATAGTTACAACCATTCAAAGTCTCTGATTTAAATTGGACTATCAGTTGGTTCCACATGCAGGGTAATTTCCCATTGGAAGCTTGGACTTCCCAGGCAATTAGTGTGCAATCCTTGCTTGGCGATTTCTGGGGGCACCCACCATCACATCTGCTGGGGTACCTCTTGGGTATGATCCCTGGAGATCATTATTATGGGCCAATATATACTGAGAAAATGCACAAAGACATTAATATATTTGCAGACTGCTTTTGTTATAGACAAATTAATTTTGATGAAGGTAAGTGTGGGGTGGTGTAAAGAAGATGTTTCCACTTGGAGGAATCCAATCTAGGGTCAGTAAATATAAAAATCACTATGTCCATTTGGGAATTTGGAGCAAACCTCTTTGAATCGTACAGTGCAGAAGGAGGCCATTTGGTCCATTGAGTTTGCACCAACTCTTCAACGGAATATGTTAGCTAAGCCCAATCTCTCCTATTTACCCTGCTAATCCCTCTAACCTACACATCTTGGGACACTAAGGGGCAATTTAGCGTGTCCAATCAACCTTTAGAGTATGGGAAGAAACTGGAGAACCGGGAAGAAACTGGAGAACCGGGAAGAAACTCATGCAGACATTGGGAGAATGTGCAAACTCCACACATACAGTCTCCTACAGGAATTGAACCCGGGACTTTGGTTCTGTGAGGCAGTAGTGCTTGCCACTGTGCCAGCCTTTTGGAGCACTTGAAATTTTAAATTCTTTCTTCACATTGCGATTGATATTAAGCTCCTCCTGGATGGTTGAGAGTGGGTTGAGGCTGGGTTAACAATGACAATTTGTGAAATGCAAGCCCACCCTACTGTTTTTAAACAGTGACTGGTTGTGTGGTGTGCCTGTGCCTTGTCTTGAGGAGCTGCGCTCTTCATAATATTTAAACTAGGCTTTCATGGACCTCTCATGCTTCAGAAAATCCAGCAGTTAATTTTCTTTAGTAATCTGATTTAAATAGTTTGAGTCGTAAAGTAAGAAAGGGGCCGTCATACTTGGCCTTCATAGCCGCATAGGTGGTCAGCTAGACAACGTCCCCCAATATCATGATATCAATGATATCAAGATTACCAAAGGGGCGCAATCCTTTGTGAAATTTCCACCACTGCTTGTTACCATAGGAATGGTCTCCTTTGTGTGAAGAATTCCTTTATTTAAAGGTGAACATGATGTTGCTAATTTTGTTTGGAGCCAAAATAACTTCATAACTTTGTACTTTAAGGAGGCAAGGATGACCAGACATCTAAGTGCAGAGATTTAGGTCACTCGAGAAAAGTTGCCCAAACCCTTGTAGCATATGGCTACAAATTCACTTAAATGTTTGTAACAGTAATCCTAAGCACACTAAAATATTTGTTTTACTTTTAATATACAATTACTTTGACCTTGCAGCATCTTAAAATTTATTCAAATTTCTAATGCTGACTGCAGTAAAACAAGCTTAGTTTATGAGGCATGAAACCTTTCATAGACCATAATTTTGGAATCCATACACTTTATTCAGATTATGTTTTTATTTTGGTGTGAAGGTGTTACTGCAACCTTCGATGGTTAGTTCAAGAAATTTGTGATTTTCTTCATTTTGATCTTTATTGGAAAGCTAATCCTGTGTGTTGTTATTCTTAGAAAAATACTGTCAGGGAAGTTTTGTTTATTTCTGATAATGAATTTTGCATGTTTTGGCTTCAACAGTTATTCATTTACAGATCCATTAGACTCTTGATTTTTATTTTAATAGATGATGAACCAGGCAGAAGGACAACAAAAGAGTCTTGTGCATTCAATAGAATCTCTCCCACCTTATGGGCCTCTGTCTGCATTGGATCAAGATTTGCTGCTTTTGAAAGCTACCTCAGCTGCTACCATGAGCTGCCTTGGTGAATGCTTGAACATTCTACAACAAAGTGCACAGCAAGCAGCCCAGCATAGCAAAAGATTGTCAACAGGCAAGTATTATGGTGTCGTGAATCAGTGGTAGCCTAGTAAAACACTGGGTCCCCAGCTCATCTCAGACTGTACCCCTTTTAAAATTTGTTCATGGATTGTGGACCTTGCTGTCAAGACCAGCATTTATTGGCTGCCCTTAATTCCTTTGACACAGTGCATGGTGGCACAGTGGTTAGCACTGCTGCCTCACAGCACCAGGGACTCTGGTTCGATTCTGGCTTGGGTCACTGTGCGAAATCTGCACGCTCTCCACGTGTCTGTGTGGGTTTCCTCCCACAGTCTGAAAGACATGCTGGTTACGTGCATTGGCCATGCTGAATTCTCCCTCCGTGTAATCGAACAGGTGCCTGAGTGTGGTGACTAGGGGATTTTCACAGTAATTTAATTGCAGTGTTAATGTAAGCCTACTTGTGACACTAACAAATAAATAAACAGTTGTGATAAGCTGCCTGCTTGAATCGCTGGAGTCCATTTGTTGTACATAATTGCACAGCCCTGTTGGGTAGGGTGCTCCAAGGTTTTAGTCCAATGATGATTTATTTCCAAGTTAGGATGGATCTGAAACTTGGAGGGAAGCTTGCAGAAGATGACCTTATGCACCTGCTACCCTCCTTCCTGACATGGGAGGTTGAGAATTCGGGAGGCACCCAACAAGTTGCTGCAGTAGATCTTGTAACTAGTATGCACTGCATCTACAGTGCGCCTGCGGTGTAGGGAATTCATGTTTCAGGTAATGAATAGTGTGCTAAATTTGGAAAAGATTTATTTGGGATACTAACTCAACACCACATGGGAAATGTTACCAGAAGGTCTCTCCCCTTTTCATCACGGGCATATTAATTCCAGTTGCAAGGAGACCTAGGTTCCAGGTACACATTATTAGTTGCAGCAAAAGTTGTGGTAATATGAAAAGGTAATATTGATGGCAGTAGACAATCGAAGAATAGTACAGCACAGGAACAGGCCTTTTTTCCCACCAAGCCTGCAATGACACATGACGCCCTTCGAAACTGAAGATCTTTTGCCTCTATGCATTCTGTATCACTCTCTTCCCTGCCTGTTCGTGTATCTGTCTAAATACCCCTTAAATGTTGCTATTGTATTTGCTTCTACCACCTCTTCTGGCAGCGCATTCCACCTCTGTGTAAAAAAAAAAAGAAAACTTGCCTCTCACATCTCCTTTACAGTTTTCCCCCTTTTACCTTAAATCTATGTCCCCTAGTAATTGACATTTTGACACTGGGAAAAAGACTCAGACTATCCACTCTATCAATGCCTCTCATAATTTTGTAAATTCCTATCAGGCTGCCCCTTTACCTCCGACGTTCAAGTGAAAACAAACCAGGTAATACCCTCCAAACCAGGCAACATCCTGGTAAACCTTTTCTGTACCCTCTCCAAAGTCTCCACATCCTTCCGATAGTATGGCTATGAGGGGAGATTGGACAAACCTGGTTTGTTCTCAGCACCAGTAAGAAGGACATTAAAAGGCTGCAGAGCCAAGTAGTTACAAATATAAACTGTACTTAAAAGAGAATGAAGGTCTTCTTCCAATCTTGCCTCTGAGTCAAAATAAAATGAGTCCAGTTTTCACTTCAGGGTCTTGTTTGCATAATCCAGGCTAATATTTCAGTGCTGTACTGTTTTAGGTGTCGCCTTTTGATGGGACATAAAACTAAAACTTTCCTGGATGCAAAATTTGACTCATTTGTTCAGTCCTATATTAATGGCTCTGATCTGGGCTGTGCTGAACACCATTTTGGTAAGAGCACCTTAGCAGAGATGTTCGGAATATATGTCAGAAGTATGCAGAGTAGGCAGATCATGATATTAGTCAACATATTACACTGATTTTACTGTAGCGGTACCACTTTGACATCAACACTTCATGTAATGCCCTCTTCTACCATCGCAGAGCTAAACTGGAGGAAACCCTCCACTAACACTATTTAAATAGATCAAGCGTTTTCAGATTAGCTGCTGATTAATTTCTACTGGCTGTTGTTGAGTTGGTAGAAGATGCTTGATTGTTTGTTCTTGTATTTAAGGTTTGTGAAACCTCCAGTGTTGCATGCGGTGAAGGCCTTGGTTCTTACTTAAAAGGTTCTGCTCACAAAACTTGCTCTCACTCCTGAATGCTGTAGTTGCCACCAGTGTTTCCTCCAAACTGCATGCCTGTGCAACAATCCATCACTTAATTCTTTCAGTCACGCTATCTTGAAGGCTAAATGAGATTTAGTGCCACCCTAACCCACGAGCAAAGAACTGGTGGATTTCCCCATGGCAGAAAATTAATGGATGAAAGCCAAGCCTGACAGGATTAACAGGCGGAATTAACAGCTGAAATTCACTCGTATCAGTTCCTGGAGCCTGAAGCTATGTCAGCACTTGTCTTTCATGTGGTTCGCTTGCTGTCCCTCCTGCTTGCTGCTTCTGATCCTGATCATCCACTCAGGTTCTCTTGTATGCTTCCTCTGCCTCACCACCCTTCTCCTGAGCCATTGCTCAAAGTGAGGGCTCAGTTGAGGCATGTGATGAGCAGGAAGGTTGGGGAAAAGCGGCAAGTGGGAGGGAGGTGGTGAGAGGGAGAATGGCACTGTGGAGGAGGGTTAGTGAGCAAAACACAGTCACAATCAGCTGTGAGTTGGGTGGAACAGCCAGATGGAGGAGGGAAGCTGCAAGCAGGAGGAAAGCTGAAAGAGTGCAGAGCTAATCTGTTATTAAGAGTTAAGAGAATTTTTGGGACCAGTTAATACCACTGATCTGGTCATTTTTCTGCAGCTGATTTTATAATATTATCAAAGGAAGATTGATCCAAAGAATTTTGACACATTAAAAGCACAAGGGCATTCCCAGATCTCCAAATAATAATGTAAAGGTTCCTCCTATGTTATCTCATGGGACATTTTAAGCTGTCCACATTTCCAAATACTGACCAGGATTTTTCGCTGCCGTTCACATCAGGCAGTTTCAGTGACGGGGGCAGAAAATATAGCGATAAGGCTAAAGTCACATTTGACTTTAAACCAGGAAACAATGGTCGCTTCCCCCTCCATCAGTGGGTCGCGTTTCCCAACATCCAATGTTAGGAACCTCTTTATAATAAATTATCATATCTTTATCAGGCCATAAGCTGGAATCATCACCCCCACGTCAAAAAAATCCATATATGAAGGTGTGATGGTAGAACCGCATGAACAATGATTGATTTCAGAAGGCGTGTAGCACTTGGAGGGGAGAGGGTCACATCCAGGTAGTGCTGCGGGTGCTCTGGTGTGCCAGGGATTGCCAGAGTAGCGCAGAGGGGGTGCACCTGAATGCCTTTAAAAATGGCATCCTGGATCATTGAGTGGCAGGCGGGCGAATCAGAGGCCAGTGATACATTGTGGAACCCATGACTTCAAGGGTGGGATTTACTGCACAACCTGCTGCGTGTTTTACAGAAGGGGTCTGTCATTGGTTGGGGGTGGGATCTTCTGGTCCCACTGTTGCCCAAGGACTTTCCCATAGAATACACTCTCACTGCCACGAAACCCATGGCAGGAGTGCGCCATCGGTGAGACCAGAAGATCCTACTGGCATGAACAGCTATAAAGTTCCATGCCAGGTTTTTTTCAAAGCCCTGCATGATATGGCAGAGAAAGCTACCGTTGCTGTCAGCAACTCCCAATGCTGCTTTTCCTTCCCGACATCAGCCATTACTGATCTCAATTCAAGAGGCAAGTCTCCTTAGCTGTTGCTATTTTGAGCTCGTCAAATTGAAACAAATGATCCTTGTTCGTCTTGAGTGATCGTTACCAACTCTACTTTTCTTCTGTCAAATGACTGAAAAACAAGCTGTCATATAAAAAAAACTAATAAATACCTCTACCACAACCAGGTAAAAGGCAATTCAAAGTTCCCTCTTCAGGTGCAATTTTCTAAAGGGGCCAAGGTTTTCATATCTTCCGGGAAAGCCATTGTCTGTTTGCGGATTCATTGAATTTCATGTGTAGGGTGTATTCTTTTCATGTCTGGGTATGTGCTGCAAATTGCTTGGGAGCTTTCTAGGAGCTCGACCGCATTGTGGGGGAAAGGGCCAGATGATTTGGCATCTATCTTTAAGACTTCTTGTATTTAAAAAAAATAATTGTTTTACAAAATCTAATAACACGACTAGATGTTTGTGACCTCTCATATGTGCTAGTGTAGTGGATTATTGTACTGAACTCAGCCTAGAGGCATGAGCTCAAATCCCACCATGATGAATTTAAAATTGAATTGCATAAAATCTTGTAATTTGTGTTACTGCGTGGCGTGTTACTGTGTCAGTGGCTGGGACGTGATATTCTTTCTACTTCCGTAACTGTGGTAACTTTTTAAATATGTTTATTATTTATAGCTTTTTTGTTTCTACTGATGGCACACATTGAAATGATACCTTGATATTGGTGCACATAATAAAATTCATTCCACACATGGATGGAAATATTTAGAGGAAACTTGGTTGCCTTGACATGACAGGGAGATTGAGCAGAAGATAGCTGAGTGGACAGAGGTGAAGAGGAGGGGGAAAGAGGGCTTTTAGCGAGGGGCCACATACACCTGGAGTCTTCAAGGAGTAATTCTCTTAACTGTATGTGATGCCTCCATATTACCAACGAGGTGCTCATTGAAACCTGTCACCTGTTGCAAGCAGATCTGCATCCCAAGTAGGGCGAGGTTAGCGCTTGCCAGTAGTTGGCAAATTGCAAATAGAGAGCAGGCATTCCAAGTTTCCCTTCTGGAATTTGGAGCACCCTTGCATTTAACATCAGCTGTGCTCTTAATCCAGCTGAAACCTAACCAGTGTTATTATGTACAATTCTGGGCACCACACATTAGGAAGGATACCTCTGGAGAGTAGAGAGTAGGGATGATGCCAAAGGTGAAGACAGGTGTTCAGAAGCTGGGACTGTTCTCCTTAGAGAATTACAGGTGAATTACATGCTGCATAATCCATGTTGTAACTTTCTAATTCTACATTAACTTCTTTGCGTCCAGATCTTTCTAGCTGAAGCATATCTGATGTTTCTATTCGATTTCTATCCATTGCTATACAAGAGAGGTGACAGACTCGCTGAATGTCAGGCTCTCTAACCTCTGGTTACTGACCCATTTGTGATGTGGAGATGCCGGTGTTGGACTGGGGTAAACACAGTAAGAAGTTTAACAACACCAGGTTAAAGTCCAACAGGTTTATTTGGTAGCAAAAGCCACACAAGCTTTTGGAGCTCCAAGCCCCTTCTTCAGGTGAGTGGGAATTCTGTTTTGTCTTTATATGCCCTGTTTGTGAACAGAATTCCCACTCACCTGAAGAAGGGGCTTGGAGCTCCAAAAGCTTGTGTGGCTTTTGCTACCAAATAAACCTGTTGGACTTTAACCTGGTGTTGTTAAACTTCTTACTGTACTGACCCATTTGACAGAGGAAATAATTTCTCCCTGCCTGTTCAATCATAGCCTGTCATAATTTTGAATACCTCTATTAGGCCTCCCATTAGCCGCCTTTACTCTTAGGAGAACAGTCTCAGCTTCTGAACACCTGCCTTCACCCGTGGCATCGTCCCTACTCTCTACTCTCCAGAGGTATCCTTCCTAATGTGTGGTGCCCAGAATTGTACATGATAATCCAGCTGAAACCTAACCAGTGTTAAGAGCACAGCTGATGTTAAATGCAAGGGTGCTCCAAATTCCAGAAGGGAAACTTGGAATGCCTGCTCTCAATTTGCAATTTGCTATAATGTGAGGAAAGATGTGAAGACCAGTGAAGAATATCCCAGATGTTTTAATGATTATTTATAAACAAATAAATATTTATTAAACAGTAAAACACAAAATTACTAAAAATACACTTAACTACATTGAAGCCTATATACAGTGGGCAGGATTTTCCTCCCTTTCTGTGGCATGTTTCATGGTGGCGGGAGATGGCATGCCACTCGCTAAGTTGTCGATGGGGTTTCCTGTTGAACGCACCCCTTTCCGCTGGGAAACCCGCGAGGTGGGGGGGCGGGCGGTGTGCTGTTGGCAGGACTGTAAAATCCCGCCAGCGTGAATGGCAGCAAGATCTTGACCATTACCTTTAAATTTATTCAGTTCCAAATCCCTCTATTTTCATTACCTCAGCACTAAACCTCCCCAAACCACATCCCATACTTTTTGAAAACTATGAGTAAAATCCAGCAATAGATACCACACCAGGCACCCATATCCTTTGGAGTTGCTTCTGACTTAGGATAGAGGCAACTGCCTTCTCAAACAGGCTTTCTCCAGGTGTAGCTAGTTGGGAGTTGACACAACTGCCTGATATGAGCTGTGGTCTCAAAACAACTCACTTGCAGAGTAAACTTGTCTCTGATATACTGTTTTTCCTTTTGATCTTCCCTTATCTGCACTAACTTTCTCAGAAGTCACTCTTAATTGCCTTTATTAAATGAGCTCACTTTTATAATATAACATGAATTTCAACTCTATCTTATCTTTTGGACTTTTTTTAACCATCTTTACTATAACTTTTGACACTCTATTCTCCATTGTTATTAACTTGTTTTAAGTAAACAAGTGTTCTAGGCTAATCCGATCAGAAACCCTAATTCCATCAACCCAGCCAATGTGTCTTCCTACAGTTTCTATTTTAAAATAGTTTGTTCTTTAACCATGCAATCACCAGAACATATGGTAACTCATGGTAACGCAATGATTTATTTTCTATTTCGTCATAAGAACATAAGAAGTAGGAGCAGGAGTAGGCCATCTAGCCCCTCGAGCCTGCCCCGCCATTCAACAAGATCATGGCTGATCTGACGTGGATCAGTACCACTTACCCGCCTGATCCCCATAACCCTTAATTCCCTTACCGATCAGGAATCCATCCATCCGCGCTTTAAACATATTCAGCGAGGTAGCCTCCACCACCTCAGTGGGCAGAGAATTCCAGAGATTCACCACCCTCTGGGAGAAGAAGTTCCTCCTCAACTCTGTCTTAAACCGACCCCCCTTTATTTTGAGGCTGTGTCCTCTAGTTTTATCTTCCTTACTAAGTGGAAAGAATCTCTCCGCCTCCACCCTATCCAGCCCCCGCATTATCTTATAAGTCTCCATAAGATCCCCCCTCATCCTTCTAAACTCCAACGAGTACAAACCCAATCTCCTCAGCCTCTCCTCATAATCCAAACCCCTCATCTCCGGTATCAACCTGGTGAACCTTCTCTGCACTCCCTCCAATGCCAATATATCCTTCCTCATATAAGGGGACCAATACTGCACACAGTATTCCAGCTGCGGCCTCGCCAATGCCCTGTACAGGTGCATCAAGACATCCCTGCTTTTATATTCTATCCCCTTCGCAATATAGGCCAACATCCCATTTGCCTTCTTGATCACCTGTTGTACCTGCAGACTGGGCTTTTGCGTCTCATGCACAAGGACCCCCAGGTCCCTTTGCACGGTAGCATGTTTTAATGTCATGATTTCCTAACACTGGTTATTTGCAAAGGCTTAACATGATTTTCTTATGTTTGTCTTTGATGCCTCTATCTAAAAAGCCAAGTAACCCATATGCATTGTTAACTACAAGTGCCACGGATTTGTGAATATGCATCACAGGTTCTGCTTTTTTACCCCCCTCAAAATAATGTCATGCCTCTGTTCTCCCAAAATGTATCTGTATTAAGTTGAATCCACCATTGTCTGTCTGTCTTGAAATCTGCTACTATACTGATCATTTTTTTTATGTTGCCAGATATGTCTAGTTAATTTTTATGTAAAAGTTAAAGCAATAGCCCTGTATACTTTCCTACTGTTGCAAAGTTGAACTTGTAAGATGTAAAGAATGTAAAAATGCTAGAGGGAAAGAACATTGCGTGGTCCCTTCAAAAGCTGGTGTTTTGTTTGTGTTTGGAGATTTAAAATGCAAAGTACATACCAAGTCCAAGCTGAAACATTTGTATCCAAGGTTGCCTTAGTAACAAGCTTCAGGCATTTGAATGTTTTTGAATTCAGCCTGTCAATTTAAAGCAGACGCTCAGATACCAAGAACCTATAACATTTGAATTTGATGATGTTGACAAAATCAGACCAATCCTATTGTAGGAAAAGTGATTGGTCATCACTGGTATAAAAGAGAGTGCAAGGGAGGAAAACAGGAGATAGCAACTGCTACCTCTCTAGCCTCGAGAGGGAGAGAGCAAATGCCAATTGGCGAGAGCTAAGAGTTCTCGGCTCTCAACTATGCCAGCTTTATGTATGTCTTAAGAGAACACACCATCCAACCACTGAAAGGTACCAAATCAGAAAGACAGAGAAATCAACCGAGAAACTCCAAAAGGTTCTGAAAGACACAAAACTGGTTGTATATTTTTTGAGAATGACTAAATTCTATTTTTTTTGTTAATGAAGGGCATTGCATTTATTTGAATGGCATTCCATCAGAATCTTATTTTATTCAGTACGTTACTTGTTTAGTTAAGATTCCCTGTTAGTTAAATAAATTAAGAGTTCATCTTAAAGTGTCAGGTATTTCTGTGAGTTAACCACGAAACATTACAGTTCACCTTCCCACATACTTTTAACAGATTACAAGGCGAGATATTCCTCTTTGGGGGACTTGGCGTTCACATCTCAAAAGGGGGCCAATCTTTGTGTCGTAACACCACAGTCAAGAAAACATACATTCACCGTGACTTTCTCCGCCCTATCACTTAAATTGTGTACCCAGGCACTAGCATCATACTACTGTGCTTCTATTTTCCAAATAAATATTATGCAACTCTTTACTAAATGTCTTAAGTCCACATACAAACACACAACAATGACTGCTGATGGAAGATTTAAAAACCTGTCCCTGGAATTGCTGTGTAATGGCTTTCAAAACAAAATTTCGCATGCAGCCATGACTGCTGATGCAAGATTTAAAAATCTGTCCCTGGAAGTGCTGTATAATGGCTTTCACAAACAATATCTCTCATATAGCAATGACTATTGATGCAAGATTTAAAACCCTGTCCCTTGAAGAGCTGTGTAATGACTTTCAAAACAAAATGTGCAGCGTATCAAAAAAGCAAAATACTGTGGATGCAGGAAATCTGAAATCAAAACAGGGTTGGTAAACTGAAGAAAAGTCCAATTTGACTCGAAACATTAACTGTTTCTCTCTTCACAGGTGTTACCAGGCTCTGAGTATTTAAAGCATTTTCTGTTTCTACAGTGTATCAGTTGTGGAACCTAAGCATTTGTACAAAAAATAGCTTAAGAATATTTATGAAACAAAAATCTTGTCAAAGCTTTTTGTCTTGTATTTATCAGGACAATCACTAGTATCAATGCCAGGGAAACAACTTTATGTTATATGAGAAGAGAGTGCAAATGAACTGTCACCCATTGCCATGAAGAATGCATTAGTTAATGTCATGGCAAGTCCACCTGCCAACCAATCAGCTCGCTCTTTTACAGTATAAAGTTGGTGTTTTCCCTGAAGTTGGTATTTTTGTGATTGCCCTGATGTGTGCAAGATGAAAAGCTTCAGCAAAATATTTTTGTTGAGCAATACTCAATTCTGTACTACCAAACGATTACAACTTATGAACCAAATCATGTGACGGAGACTGTAGCTATAGTATTTTTTAATAACTTCAATGTAGATGACCTAGATTACCTTCCAAATAATTGGAATTATTAACAGAACTCCGCTTTCTTTTCAGATAGTGTGCTAGGATGGCAGGGACCAAGGTCTCGTTCAGCCGAGCAGCTGAAGAATGGAAATGTGTGTTCTTCACCTTCTATGCCTTCAAACAATGTAAACATTGTGTGGTCTGCAACGCCCAATCAGGTCAAACCAGGGCTGCAGCAACCCTCTGAGGTATGTGGCTTAGGATTTTACTTTTACAGTCTAAGAATTTAAATAAATGGCCTCCGTGCTATGGGACCGTTGCAAAATTTTCTTATTTTGATATTGTTTCTTTCTTTGTAATTGAATCGGATATGAAAGGCACGTGGCAGTTGAACGGTCTGTTTCCTTGTTGTAATTTCTTTGCAACTAAATGTTGTTTTATGTATGATGCTGAGAAGATGTGGGATAATTTTTTTTCTGAACAAAGTGTTTCAACTAAAATCAATGCAATTGAAGAAACAATTTGGAAACTTGGGAACAGTTTGTTAATATCAGAATGTCTCCAATAACTTTACATCATATGGTATAAAGGTTATAGTAGTATAAGGGTTCCTATGTTAAGCAAATATTTAAATATTCATGTTATTCTGTCAATGTCAACTTGTGCGTTAATCACCAATAGCTATGCAAGATTCCTCCAATGATCCTTCCTGTTGTGGGAAAATATCTGACTTTTTGGTGATTTCTCACAATGTTATCAGTATGGTTGGGAGTTCAGAGGGCGGCACGCTGGCACAGTGGTTAGGACTGCTGCCTCACAGCGCCAGGGACCCGGATTCGATTCCTGGCTTGGATCACTAGCTGTGTGGAGTTTGCACGTTCTCTCCGTGCCTGCATGGGTTTCCTCCGGGTGCCCCGGTTGCCTCCCACAGTTTGAAAGACGTGTTGGTTAGGTGCATTGGCCATGCTAAATTCTCCTTCAGCGTACCCAAACAGGTACCAGAGTGTGGCAACTAGGTGGTTTTCACAGTAACTTCAATGCAGTGTTAATGTAAGCCGGCTTGTGACACTAATAAATAAACTTTAAAACTGGAGATGGACTCTTGAACTACGTACCACAGACATATCACAGTGCTGTCTGATATTTTATATATTGTTGATCCATTGTACCAGTGATTAGTCAAAACTCTTCCAACTCCGATCACCCAAAAAGGGCGTGAGTCTGACTTCTAAATTTAAATGCGTCTGTCCATGATGGATCCTTTTCAAAAGCGATAACCAATCATGCTGACTACGTCAGGGGTGCCTGTAGGCCCTGTGGTTTGAGGGATAAGGCTTGGAATTGCTCCTTGGCAGTACCCAGGAGGCACATAAATGGGGCTCTGGCAAGGGGGGATTACCCTCCTCCATTGGGTCGGGAGGGAGGGGGTTCCCCTTGTGGGTGGGAGAGGGGAGAGCCCTGATGCCTGTGAGGGTGAAGGAAAGAGGGAAAAACCGCAATGCTTGCGGAAAGTGGGCATGGGGAATGAGGGGGTGTCTCAATATTGGCATTGTGATGAGTGGGGTCCTGATATACCCAGTGAATCAACACTTGCTGATTCTGAATCTCTAATATCCTCTACTGTACTTGCAATGCCAACATCTGAGTTGGTGGCTGCAAGTGTAATAAGAAATGGTGATGCTTCTTTATCAGGGCTTTGCTGTTACTTTTTTATGATGGAGCTGCACTGTCTGGCCACATGGCAGTTCTTGGGTAACTGCAAGCAAAAATGCCAAAGGGGCGGTTTGGACTAGGGGAAGGGATTGGGATGGAAAGCTGGAGGTCTATGGCCACATCATCTGCAGCTTGTACTTCATGCCAGATATCAGGGTGATTAAGATTGGATTTGAGAAAATAAATAGGGCAGAATGCATCGTCATCTTGAATGCTGGCATGCCAAATGCAATGGCCTCAGTGACTGTTATAGAACATAGAACATAGAACATTACAGCGCAGAACAGGCCCTTCGGCCCACGATGTTGCACCGACCAGTTAAAAAAAACAAAAAAAAAAAACTGTGACCCTCCAACCTAAACCAATTTCTTTTCGTCCATGAACCTATCTACGGATCTCTTAAACGCCCCCAAACTAGGCGCATTTACTACTGATGCTGGCAGGGCATTCCAATCCCTCACCACCCTCTGGGTAAAGAACCTACCCCTGACATCGGTTCTATAACTACCCCCCCTCAATTTAAAGCCATGCCCCCTCGTGCTGGATTTCTCCATCAGAGGAAAAAGGCTATCACTATCCACCCTATCTAAACCTCTAATCATCTTATATGTTTCAATAAGATCCCCTCTTAGCCGCCGCCTTTCCAGCGAAAACAATCCCAAATCCCTCAGCCTCTCCTCATAGGATCTCCCCTCCATACCAGGCAACATCCTGGTAAACCTCCTCTGCACCCTCTCCAAAGCCTCCACATCCTTCCTGTAATGTGGGGACCAGAACTGCACACAGTACTCCAAGTGCGGCCGCACCAGAGTTGTGTACAGTTGCAACATAACGCTACGACTCCTAAATTCAATCCCCCTACCAATAAACGCCAAGACACCATATGCCTTCTTAACAACCTTATCTACTTGATTCCCAACTTTCAGGGATCTATGCACACATACACCTAGATCCCTCTGCTCCTCCACACTATTCAAAGTCCTCCCGTTAGCCCTATACTCAACACATCTGTTATTCCTACCAAAGTGAATTACCTCACACTTCTCCGCATTAAACTCCATCCGCCACCTCTCGGCCCAACTTTGCAACCTGTCTAAGTCTTCCTGCAAACTACGACACCCTTCCTCACTGTCTACCACACCACCGACTTTGGTGTCATCAGCAAATTTGCTAATCCACCCAACTATACCCTCATCCAGATCATTAATAAATATTACAAACAGCAGTGGCCCCAAAACAGATCCCTGAGGTACACCACTTGTAACCGCACTCCATGATGAATATTTACTATCAACCACCACCCTCTGTTTCCTATCCGCTAGCCAATTCCTGATCCAATTTCCTAGATCACCCCCAATCCCATACATCTGCATTTTCTGCAGAAGCCTACCATGGTGAACCTTATCAAACGCCTTACTAAAATCCATATATACCACGTCCTCATGATGCAGAGTCCTGTCTGTCGTTAAGAACTCAGAGGAGTTGCAAGCATCCCGATCCCCATCAGTTCTTGGCTTCTCTCTCTGTTCAAGTACAACCTTGTTTGGTAAGAGAAGAGAGAAGATTGTCATGGAGTGTATTGCAATGTGTTTGGGTGATGTGCCCGTTATAGCTGAATTGCTGGAATTATTTGGAAACTGCGAGAGTTGGGTGTTGGGATGGCAACATTGGTAAGCGTGTGAGGGTGAGGTGGAGTATCTGAATATTCAGCACAAATTCTGGTTGCTGATGAGTGAGTGATGTGGCTGTAGTACATTAAGCAGCATGTGGTGCAGTGCATGAGAGATTTCATTTGAAGAATCATTCGCTTACCTGATCATGTGAGGTTTCTGACCTTGGGGCCAGACTATGGAAATTTGGCTTCCCAGCCACTCACTCCAATTCCTTTTCTATGTTATACCTTGAGGGTCTCATGGCCTCCTGTAGAAATGTGGTCCCTCTCTTTTTCTCAGTCTCCTGGGCTAACGCCTCCAACGCCACATCAGAGAACCTGTAAGCCCTCACTCTGGCTTGTTCCTGTCATTGGTATCCTTCCATCTACTTAAAATGATGTGGCAAATCCATTGGCGATGCAATAATTTCATATGGTGCTTTATTGCTGATGGTTGAAAAGACCAATCTGGCAGAGGCAGGTTCTGCCACAAGTGCTGCGAATTTGGTAATTATCAGGTGTCATGTCTTATTTTTCAACATTAGCCCTGGTTGTCAAGCTGCTGTAACTGTTGATCGTCATGGTGACCCATACTGGCCCAGGGGTAATGTCGCCATTTCCCTCTGCATTTGTTCGTGTCTCGTGTACAAAATGATGTTTAGGGCCGCCTTGTCACCCATGCAAGAATTCTGCTGGTCTTCTGGCCCCAACTTCCTCGCCATCAAAATATCCTTGGGAATGCATCCATCTTCCACCCTGCAAAAATGCCCAAGCCAGCAAAGTTACCTCTGGTGAGTGCTGGCATACTTGGGAAGATTTTGTCTTTGTGAGGACTGTCACATTCATAATTTTGTCCTTCCATGAGGTGCTGAGAATGAGCTACAGACATTGAAAATTACAAATTGTTGGGCTTTTTTTGATAACTAAGTTAGCCATGCTTCACAATCGTACACTAAGTTGCTGAGAACACAAGCCTCGTTAACTGGAATCTTGGTTTTTCATCTTGTTGTTGAAAAACAACAAAGTCAGCTTGTTTTTCCATGAAGTTTTGTGAATTGGTCAAAGGTGGCAGTTGCTTTCCAAATGCATGCACGAGTTTTGCATCAGAAGTCGGGGCCACTGTGGACCCATGGGCTGGAATTTTACTGCCCCGTCCATCACGGAAATTGGAGTGGGTGAAGAGCGGACAATGGAAAGGTCCATGGACCTTGGGATCTTACGGTTTCGGGACAAGGGAGGCCATAAACTCCTACCCATGGTATCAGGATTTTCTAAACACAAAGAGCTGTTGTTAATTGTGATTGAAGGTGGAGATGTGACACCCTGGCCCATAACTGTGGTTTACTTGATGTTTATTGTAAGGGAGAACAACTTCATAGGCTTGGGAGAGAAAATCCATGTGTCTGTAGCTGAGTTTCTGTGTAAACAACTTGCATGGCATCACCAATGTGAAGGAGTTCTGTGATATAGATGTGCTGTATGTTTGTTTCAGCTTTTAGTCTGGACTGATTAAATATCTTGTCAGATGACCTAGTGTGCAGGTAAACTCCTTCCATAAATGCAAGGAAGGTGAAGGTCAGGAGCATGGAGAAGAAAATATCAAACAAGGTGGGGGCTAGGATACAGCCCTGTTTCACTCCACTCTTGCCCTGAAACCATCAAAACCCCCAAACTGTAAAGTGCATGTTGTCACAAATGGTGCAGATGAGACTAACGAACCTCATTGGGAAGGCAATTTTCTCCAAAACCTTATCATGTTCTACTCTGCTGGCAGTCTTGAATGTTTTTGTGAGACCTATCAAAGTAAGCTAGAGAGTTATGTCCTGTTCCCTACACTCCTCTCGTAGCTGGCATATGGAGAAGATCGTGCCCACTGTACATCTGCCAGCATGGAACCTACACAGTTCTTCAGGATATTCTCAGCCTGAAAGTTGGAATTTTTTAAGCATGGCTCTGATAAAGACCTTCCCAGTGGCATTGAGGAGTGAGAGATGCTTTCGTTGTTGTTGCAATCTCCTCTGCTGTCTTTGTTTTTGGATAATGTGATGCTTTGTGTATCATGCATGTTCTGTGGAACAAATCCTCCCCTTATCCAGAAAACAACGAGGTCATAAATATGTGAAAGTAGATGGGACTTCCTTTGCTTAGGCATCCTTGCCGGGTGCCATTCTGCTTGCTAAGGAATTAATGACCTCACGTGATGAGGGCTTTGTATATTACTCAACCATGACAGAAAACCCTGGGAAAGTGTCAAGTGCGGACTTGAAGCTGTACTCTAGAGGGAATGCAGCTTGCAGTAGTGTGCAACCGTGTAGGACATCAAGCTATGTCCTGATGGTGTCAAGCTTCTTGAGTGTTTTTGAAGTTGCATTCATCAGGCAAGTGAAAAGTATTCCATCACACTCGTGATATCTTGTAGAAGGTGCACAAGCTTTGTGGAATCAGGAATTGAGTTACTTGCTGCAAGATTCCTAGCCTTTGACCTGCTCTTTTGCCACAGTATTTATATGGCTGGTCTAATTCAATTTTTGGTCAGTGATAACCTCCAGACTGTTGATAGTGGAGGATTCAGTGTTGGAAATACCATTGAATGTCAAGAAGCAATGGTTAGATTTTCTCTTGTTGGAGATGCACCTGTGTGGTGCATTTGGGGTAGCATAGTGGTTAGCAGTGCTGCCTCACAGAGCCAGGACCTGGGTTTGATTCCAGCTTTGGGTCACTGCATGTTCTCCCTTGTCTGTGTGGATTTCCTCTGGGTGCTCCAGTTGCCTCCCACAGTCAGAAGAAGTGCAGGTTAGGTGGATTGGCCATGCTAAATGTATGGGGTTGGAGGTAAATATATGGGGTTACGGGGATAAGGGGGGGGGGGGGGGGTTAGTTAAGAAGCTCTTTTGAAGAGGCGGTACAGACCCAATGGGTCGAATGGCCTCCTGTAGGGATTCTATGAAATATTACTTGCCACTTGTCAGCTCCAAGCTTGGAAATTGTCCAAGTCTTGCTGCATTGAATATGGACTGCTTCAGTATCTGAGGAGATGAGTGGTATTGGATGTTGTGCAATCATCAGTGACCATCCCTGTGCACACTTTGAAACCCCCAGTGATCGTGCAGGTAGTTAAAAGTACTTTTTATGCTAGGCTGCAAAATACAATTATGTTGATGGGATATGCAGCTTAAAGTTGCTGCTGGCTACCTTGATGGAACTGGGCATGGGTTAATCACACACCCCAACGCCTGAAAGTGAGCTTTATTGAACTTTTTCATGATTCTTAATTTCAAAATGGTAGGGAGGAACAAATATGCATAAGTTCATTTGTAACTGAGCAGGATCAAGAGAGGAAGGTTTACAGAAACATTGACTGTATTTGGATTCTTAAAATTAAGAGACAAGAAATGTTGTAAGAGAGAGAGAAGTTACAGTTTAGAGTTTAAAAGAAGATTGAGTTTAGCAACTCAACAATTTCAATTTCAAATCGAAAGAACATTGAAAAATGCTGCAGAATTGAGGACGTAGACATTGATGATGAGTGTGCTTAGACTTTAAGTGCCATTAAAGGTCATCTTAACCTCCCTTAATCTTTCTATTCTCTCAATTTAAAGCCCAAGGTTAGTCTCACCTAATTACTACTGCCTGATTTAATCTCATCTTTTTCTTCCACCAACCTGGGTACCAGGTTTCTGGACCAGTGACCTGCCGGCCATTGGATTGGCAGGGGGATGACTTTCTTCCAAGTTTGTTGAGTGGGGAAGGTGGAAGGCCTGCCTCAAAAGCTCACCCCAATTTTTTACGCCAGGACTGTACTCCCTCCCCCACCCCCACCTGAAAGCACCTTGAAACCCCCCTCTATGGAACTTTGTCAAGCCATCCTTAGAACCACTATGTGCAACATATGGCAATCCAGTGCCCCAAGAAAATGCTTACCTCTGAATGAAATTATCTTGCCTGTGATATGCGAAGTGGAGGAAAAAAATGCACAATTCTCAAATCCTGATATTGTGTAAATTTTCAAATCCTGATATCTTCTTGCTGCTGAACAGTATTGAATAGGAAAATTGGAATTACTAATCATTTTTACTAAAATGTATGCTTTTCATGAAGTATCATTTTATTATTGGCACTGAATTGTGCCAACATTTCTAGAAATAGAATGCATGGTCAAATTCTAGTAATTAAAAAAAATAAGTGCAAGAAATGAGCACTGAGTTATTTGTATTAAATGATTCATGAACTTCTATGCCTTGTGCATGGCAGTAAGCAAATTGATGAAGCCAAGATGTTTTAGTATCCTTGGGTCTGGAACATCATAAATGCAAAAACTGTGTATGAACCAGTTTCGTAAATTCCTGTGAGATTGCCTGAATACTGTGTCATTAGCAAAACATAATAAGAATCAAGTTATTTTATAGATTTATACACAACATAAGAACTGTGTTTGGGCTCATTCAAAATGCTTCTAATTAATTATTCCCCAATAGTTAAAAATTGTGAAATGTCTACCCTCCCTCAATCCATCCTCATGTCTTAAAGGTTTTAAAAACCCAATCTTTGTATTTATCACTGCTTCCTGTGTTGTAATCTTAGTGGAGACTGGTAACTTAAAAAAATAAGTTAAATCCTGGTTATTTAAAAAGAATAAGGACACAAGATTCCACTATTTGAAACAGAAGTTTGACTATTCAAAAGTTAACAAAGAAATACCATATACTATCTATCTTATGCTCTACATTCAGAATTAATAGGCAAATTACAGTTGATTACCAACTATAATACAACTAAGGGCTTCTTCTCAAAGAATTTCAGTTACAATCCTTCTGAGAGCCAGTTTGAACCCCAGCTGACAGCAGCACACATTCGATCCGAATCTGTCAGGCGCAGTTCATCACAAATGGCATGTCAGCAGAATCTGCCCACACATTCTGGATGATGTAGATCTGTTGATGTTATCTTCAAGTAGCAGCAACGTATTCTCAGCTTCTGGATCTGAACTGCTTTCTTCAACCTGCCTATTCTGCATATCCGAACTCCTGAACTACCGCTATCCAGCTTGGACTGATCTGTCCTTTTATATCTTTCAACTAGATTCAGTTTGCCAGAAGTTTTGGATTCCAAACTCCAGTGTGTTTTTGTTTCCTGACAAACTGGGAGGGTCCGTGCTTCCTATGTTTATCCAGTCTGTTTCCTTTTCTGTTTCAATTTTCAATTCAGTTTCTGTTTTAGATAGGGTTTGTCTCAAGAAATGCAAAGTAAATTTTAAAATGTAGATTCCTTCACACCTGGTTTATCTTGTCGTCTTTGCTACGGTTTTCAACTTTAGTATCCTGCACCATAAACTTTCACCTTTTATTTTGTTTTTCTCTCGAATTACTCAACTGTTATCAGTATGACCATTTTAAATGACTCTTTAAAATAAATAACCTTCAGAGATTTGGTCCCCTTCAAAATGTTGTCTACTAATCGGAAATCAAGTTCATCCATTTTACATGATAAAGGCAGGAATTTTCATTACTTTTAGTTAAATTTATTATGTTCAGAGCCATGCATGCTATATGTTTGCTATCTGTTAAATGCATCTTGAGATTAACGTTTTTATGTGCAAGCGTTGCCAGTGATCACTTTCTTCTGCAGTATTAAGTATTTCTACATTCTGCAGTTGCCCGAATTAGAAAGGACATTTAATGCTGTATCATGGAACCTTTAATGATCGAGTGGAAGTTCATATGAGACACCCACTGAATACAGGAAAGTTTTTGACCTGAATGCTGCATTACCATTACTGCACTTAAAGTAAAACGTTTATTTATTAGTCACAAGTAAGGCTTACATTAACACTGCAATGAAGTTACTGTGAAATTCCCCAAGTCGCCACACTACGGTGTCTGTTCGGGTCACTGCACCCAACCAGCACGTCTTTCAGTTTGTGGGAGGAACAAAAGGGAAAAAATCGGACCTCTCGGGGACAAAAGTGGGGAATTATGCTTGGAGCCCAAAGAAGTAGGGGAGATCCTAAATGAATACTTTGCGTCGGTATTCACAAAGGAGAGGGATGTGTTGACTGGGAGTGTCTCGGAGGGGAGTGTTGAACCGTTGGAGAAAATCTCCATTACAAGGGAGGAAGTGTTAGGTTTGTTAGAGAATATAAAGACTGACAAATCCCCCGGGCCTGATGGAATCTATCCAAGGCTGCTCAGGGAGACGAGAGATGAAATCGCTGGGCCTCTCAGGCAAATCTTTGTCTCGTCACTGGGCGCAGATGAGGTCCCAGAGGATTGGAGGATAGCTAATGTGGTCCCGTTATTTAAGAAGGGTACGAAGGATAACCCGGGAAATTATACGCCGGTGAGCTTGACGTCCGTGGTAGGGAAGTTGTTGGAGAAGATTCTTAGAGATAGGATGTATGCGCATTTAGAAAGGAATAAACTCATTAACGATAGTCAGCATGGTTTTGTGAGAGGGTGGTCATGCCTCACTAACCTGGTGGAGTTTTTTGAAGAAGTGACCAGAATGGTTGACGAGGGAAGGGCCGTGGATGTCATCTATATGGACTTTAGTAAAGCGTTTGACAAAGTCCCTCATGGTAGGCTGGTGAAAAAGGTTGGATCTCATGGGATAAAGGGGGAGGTGGCTAGATGGGTGGAGAACTGGCTTGGTCACAGAATAAGAAGTCTCACAACACCAGGTTAAAGTCCAACAGGTTTATTTGGTAGCAAATACCATAAGCTTTCGGAGCGATGCCCCTTCGTCAGATGGAGTAGTTATCTGTTCTCCAACAGTACACAGACACTGTGTCTGTGTACTGTTGGAGAACAGATAACTACTACATCTGACGAAGGGGCATCGCTCCGAAAGCTTATGGTATTTGCTACCAAATAAACCTGTTGGACTTTAACCTGGTGTTGTGAGACTTCTTACTGTGCTTACCCCAGTCCAACGCCGGCATCTCCACATCTTGGTCACAGAAGACAGAGGGTGGTCGTGGAAGGGTCTTTTTCTGGCTGGAGGCCTGTGACTAGTGGTGTTCCGCAGGGCTCTGTATTGGGACCTCTGCTGTTTGTGATTTATATAAATGATCTGGAAGAAGGTGTAACTGGGGTGATCAGTAAGTTTGCGGACGACACAAAATTGGCAGGACTTGCAGATAGTGAGGAGCATTGTCAGAAGCTACAGAAGGATATAGATGGGCTGGAAATTTGGGCAAAGAAATGGCAGATGGAGTTCAATCCTGATAAATGCGAAGTGATGCATTTTGGTAGAAATAATGTAGGGAGGAGCTATACGATAAATGGCAGAACCATAAAGGGTGTAGATACGCAGAGGGACCTGGGTGTGCAAGTCCACAGATCCTTGAAGGTGACGTCACAGGTGGAGAAGGTGGTGAAGAAGGCATATGGCATGCTTGCCTTTATAGGACGGGGCATAGAGTATAAAAGTTGGGGTCTGATGTTGCAGATGTATAGAACGTTGGTTCGGCCGCATTTGGAATACTGCGTCCAGTTCTGGTCGCCACACTACCAGAAGGACGTGGAGGCTTTGGAGAGAGTACAGAGGAGGTTTACCAGGATGTTGCCTGGTATGGAGGGGCTTAGTTATGAGGAGAGATTGGGCAAACTGGGGTTGTTTTCCCTGGAAAGACGGAGGATGAGGGGAGACCTAATAGAGGTGTATAAAATTATGAAAGGCATAGATAGGGTGGGAAGCTTTTCCCCAGGTCGGTGGTGACGTTCACTAGGGGTCATAGGTTCAAGGTGAAAGGGGGGAGGTTTAACACAGATATCAGAAGGACATATTTTACATAGAGGGTGGTGGGGCCTGGAATGCGCTGCCAGGCAAGGTGGTGGAGGCGGACACACTGGGAACATTTAAGACTTATCTAGACAGCCATATGAACGGAGTGGGAATGGAGGGATACAAAAGAATGGTCTAGTTTGGACCAGGGAGCGGCACGGGCTTGGAGGGCCGAAGGGCCTGTTCCTGTGCTGTATTGTTCTTTGTTCTTTGAAACTGGAGCACCTGGAGAAAACCACGCAGACACGGGGAGAACGTGCAAACTCCACACAGACAGTGACCCAAATCAGGAATCGAACCCAGGTCTCTGGTGCTGTGAGGCACAGTAAGAAGTCTCACAACACCAGGTTAAAGTCCAACAGGTTTATTTGGTAGCAAATACCATAAGCTTTCGGAGCGCTGCCCCTTCGTCAGATGGAGTGCTGTGAGGCAGCAGTACTAAGCACTGCGCCGCCACTTTAACGGAGCAAGAGTTGAGCACTATTCTAAGAATACTGGGAAATTTCTATGTTGTGTTGCTAATTACCAAAACTAACTTAAGAGCAGCAATAGGCCATTGAGCCTGCTCCACCATTTAATCAGATCACAGCTGATCCTCTACCTCAATGCTCTATACTATGCCTGACTGTACATATCTTTAATTTCACTGTTGTATTGAATCTTATACTGGCCATAAGACCATAGGACATGGGAATAGAATTAGGCTACTCAGCCCAGTGAGTCTGCTCCACCATTCAATCGTGGCTGATATTTTTCTGATCCCCATTCATTTTCCACATAACCCCTGATCTCCTTATTAATCAAGAACCTATCTATCTCTGTCTTAAAGACACTCAATGACCCGACCTCCTCAGCCTTCTGCGGCAAAGAGTTCCACAGATTCACCACTCCCTGGCTAAAGAAATTCCTCCTCATCTCTGTTTTAAAGGATCGTCCCTTTAGCCTGAGGTTGTGCCCTCTTGTTCTAGTTTTTCCTACTAGTGGAAACATCCTCTCCACGTCCACTCTATCCAGGCCTTGCAGTACCCTGTAAGTTTCAATAAGATCCCCCCCTCATCCTTCTAAACTACAATAAGTACAGACCCAGAATCCTCAACCGTTCCTCATACGGCAAACTCCTCATCCCAGGGATCGTTCTTATGAATCTCTTCTGAACCCTTTCCAAGGCCAGCACATCCTTCCTTAGATACGGGGCCCAAAACTGCTCACAATACTCCAAATAGGGTCTGACCAGAGCCTTGTATAGCCTCAGAAGTACATCCCTGCTGTATTCTATACTGAATGAAATATTCCTGATTAAAAGTAGTTGAGAGGTAAATTGATGGCAAATTATGACTTGGGCTTTCATTGTCCAAATAGTTTTTTAAAAAGTATACATCAGCCGAAATCGAGCAGAGTGTGAAAACAGACAGCTTGGTGTCTGGGAACTGGAAGATAAACACCATTGCAGGATCTCAGAAGTCCACATGTGGGCTAGAACCAATGCAAAATAACTGGTTTCCAAGGCCACCACGCTTTGGCCTATGTTTCTGAGTTGATGTGTATTGGAGTGTGAAAAGCCAGAGATCTTGCTGGCCTAAAAGAGCAGATAATGACAGGACAGTTAAGAGATTTTTAAAATAATTATTGTTCAAATTATAGTGTGATAATGATTGCGTTGAACTTGTCTTCCTGGACTTTGCTAATTAAAGAAACTGTAAGAATGGATTGCTCTAACACATAAATTGTAGAAGCATTGACTAATGTGACAGTACCTGGGACATGAGAGAGTAGCTACGAGGTTGCACTTCTACCCAGGGCAGAATGGTACTGCTGTTGTACTTTACTACTGCTGAAATATGAGCATGTGTCAGGTCTTTATACTGAATAATATATAACCATTGTCACTAATAAGGGTTATCAAATTAGAATTATTTCAGAACTTGAGAATAAGAAGTTAAAGGGTTAATTGATATCCTAAACCTGTAACACTACCCATAATGGACTTTTACAATGTGGAATGTAATACTGAATATATGATTTCAGGGGTGAGATCCTGAGTTTATGACCCATATTCCCTTCCCTCTCCTAACATAAATACACTGGTGAATGCTGGCTTTGTATACTGCACAATCACTTTGGTCATTCTCCATGTTTTGGCTCTGTCATTGCAATATAGGTTTGGAAAGCTGTAATTTGATTAAAAGTATATACCACTGTCTTGATAAGCTTCATGTTATGGTTGTGTTTCCAAAACTGGCAAGACTGAAGAATGTACAGTTTTTTAAAAAAACTCAGGTCACCAGAGGCACAACTTGTAGATGCCCCAATGCAGTTTTTTGTATTAGTGGAACATGGACTCATGGTTACCCCATGAGTGAGCTTCCAACCGAAGCTGTGCAGCAGTTGTCGGGCGTCAGATTCAGGCTAGCTGCTTTTTCACAAGGAGAGCAGGAAAGGTCAGTGGAGAATGCCACCAAGCAACCCTTCCACAACTCCTACTTGGCCAGATCCAGGTACTGTTGGTGGAACTTGGGATTAAACTGTGATTTGCCAGTATGGCTAGAGAATGGCAAATGGCTTCAGTGAATCTAAGAAAGAGAAGAAAGAATAAATAAGATTCAATAAAAATATATGGGGAACAAACCAAAGGAAAAAATGTGTTGAACAGTGAAATTAAAGGATAATTTAATTGAGAAGAATAAATTTAGTAGATTTTCTCATGATCATATTGTAAACAAAACTAAGTTGATGTGACTCCGAAAAGTTTTCTATATTTATCTAAATTGAACTCCTGTGCAGTACTGAGGGAGTGCTGCTTTGTCTGAGAAACTGTTTTCTGGATTGATGTTAAATCTGGCTTCACTGCTTCTTCAGTTAGACATAAAAGCCAAAGAATAACTTTTGAAGAGCGGAGAGTTTTCCTTTTGCAGATTAACATTCTCCCCTTAACCAGCACTACAAAAACAAAACAATTTATGCTCTCACTCATTGATTTACTCTTTGTGCTCTAACTGTGGTTGTGTATACAACAGCAGTTACTGCACATCAAAAGTGATAGGCTGTTGAAAGAATAGGTTGCTGAAAGTGAAAGGTTGCTGAAGAAGATTGGGTCACACGGAGTTGGGGGTAGGGTGTTAGCGTGGATTGGGGATTGGCTATCCGACAGGAAGCAGAGAGTCGGAATAAATGGGTGCTTTTCTGGTTGGCAGATGGTAACTAGTGGCGTGCCGCAGGGATCGGTACTGGGGCCTCAACTATTTACCATTTATATAGACGATCTGGAGGAGGGGACTGAGTGTAGGGTAACAAAGTTTGCAGACGACACAAAGATAAGTGGAAAAGTAAATCGTGTGGAGGGCGCAGAATGGTCTGCAGAGAGATTTGGACAGGCTGAGTGAGTGGGCGAGGATCTGGCAGATGGAGTATAATGTTAACAAATGCGAGGTTATTCACTTTGGAAGAAATAATAGCAAATTGGATTATTATCTAAATGGAAAGAAATTACAACATGCTGCTGTGCAGAGGGACCTGGGGGTCCTTGTGCATGAGACGCAAAAACCCAGTCTGCAGGTGCAACAGGTGATCAAGAAGGCAAATGGGATGTTGGTCTATATCGCGAGGGAGATAGAATATAAAAGCAGAGATGTCTTGCTGCATCTGTACAGGGCATTGGTGAGGCCGCAGCTGGAATACTATGTGCAGTATTGGTCCCCTTATTTGCGGAAGGACATATTGGCCTTGGAGGGAGTGCAGAGAAGGTTCACTAGGTTGATACCAGAGATGAGGGGTGTTGATTATGAGGAGAGACTGAGCAGATTGGGTTTGTACTCATTGGAATTTAGAAGGCTGAGGGGGGGATCTTATAGAGACCTATAAGATAATGAAGGGGCTGGAGAGGGTAGAGATGGAGAGATTCTTTCCACTTAGAAAGGAAACTAGAACTAGAGAGCACAGCCTCAATATAAAGGGGGGTCAGTTTAGGACAGAGTTGAGGAGGAACTTCTTCTCTGAGGGTGGTGAATCTCTGGAATTCTCTGCCCACTGAAGTGGTGGAGGCTACCTCGTTGAATATGTTTAAATCACGGATAGATGGATTCCTGATCGGTAAGGGAATTAGGGGTTATAGGGATCAGGCGGGTAAGTGGAACTGATCCACTTCAGATCAGCCATGATCTTATTGAATGGCGGGGCAGGCTCGAGGGGCTAAATGGCCCACTCCTGCTCCTATTTCTTATGTTCTTATGATATTCGCTGTAAAGTGCTTTGGAAAATCGTGACGATGTTGTATGGTGTTGCAGATTTTTCTTTCCTTTTACTGTGTTAGTGGAGGCAAGAGCTAATGCTCGCCTGGATTTTAGACCATAAGGAGCTATGGTACAGGTTTACAATTGTGGGGTGCACTGAAGAGAGTAATTGACATGCTTGTATTAGTATATTAATTTGTTTTCATGTACTGAAACCAGGGCAGTAGTAAAATTGTGATCTACAAAATGTGTATGTTAACTTTTGTCCATCAGATGGCGCCAGATATGTGATTACTTGAAGTTTGTAAGCATAAAAATGTTTGGATTAAACAAACCATTTTCTATAGCTCTTAGCTTAATTTCCTATCTCTGTAATTTGATTTATTCTAGCCCTTTTTTATTTCCTGCAACCCACTAGCAATGTTATCCATACCTATTGCCAGCACTTGTGAACAAAGGCATTAGAGTAGCCCATTCGTCCCCTCAAACTTGCTCCACCATTCACTTAGATAATGGTTGACCTATATCTTCGCTGTTTCCTCACTTTCGATTCAAATTTCTAATTTTAAGCATCTTGATTAGATGACCCATCAGTCAAGTAAACTCGAGGGAATACAAGCTGAGTTTATCCTTGTAAATCTTTAAACCCCAGCATTGTTCTTGTGAATCTGTGCTGTGCTTCCTCTGCAATCAGCGTTTTAACCACAAAATGTAAGTTATGTTGGCTATGTATGAGAGATAACAAGAAGACATTTGAGATTAAAATAGTTCTATAATTAAACCAGTTACCTGGTTTTTCAATACTGTGAGAGTCCCTTGCGGAGTTGCACTTACGTTTAGAGCCATATACTGGAGGAACAGGAATGAGTGACTTAATACCAAGCAATGTATGAACATAACAATCTTTATTGGACAACTATTAAATATTAATGCTTCAAAGAAAATGGAAGGAAGATAGCTATTAGAAAGCGACCATCAAAAAACTGGGTGGAATTTTACGATTTTTTTTCCGAAGTGTTATCCTGTTGCCTTGCAATCTTTTCCTGCCATATTTTCAAACATTGTGCAGGATAATAAATGGGAAAGGAGGTCCTGAATGAGCCCGTCCTGCCAACAACCTCAGCCCCTGGGAATCGGGATGCCATTATTAAAGGGTGCCCCAATCTAAAAACAATAAAGATACAAAACCCCATGGAACCGCCCCCTTCCAACCCACCAGTGCCGGAGACTGTGCCTGCTTACTGCCCAGGCATGACATCCCCATTCTCCTGCCCCACCCCTCTCCAGGAGACTATACTTAATAGTGCATCCTAGGGGGGGGTTCTGTTTACCAGACCTTCGCTTGTCAAAAGCTGTTGTAAACTCTGCCGACGTGATATTGCGAGGGGGAGAGGTAAATGTGGGGGAATGATGCAGCAAGGAGGCCTGCTAATGACTTCTAAATGTATGGTTATGGGCTACCTATCCTTTCATGGGAGAACCTCATTACATCATTGGCAAGGGGCAGGGACTATCGCGACTGGAATTGTGCCAGCATAAATGTCATTTTGGGACTACTGTTGGATTTTCCGCCCTCTCTGGCTTTCCCGCCAGCTGGAAATGGGCAGAAAATCCTCCCCATGTGTATACAATATACATTAAAAGAAGGGAAGAAAGACAACTTTGCATGCATAATATATTACAAGTACATACTGTATTACAAATGTTAATTCCAAATTGGTCTGTTCCATACAGCTCCTCAAGATTGTAAAACAATCCCAAATTGGTTTGTTCAAAACAGGTTCCCAAAATGGTGAAACTGTCCTTGGTTCCTACATAACCTTCCACAGGGGTTGATACTCCATTGTTGACGCTTCCTCCCATAGTCTTGAATGGTTTACTACTCCATTCCGACAGCAGCTCTTGTCTGTTGGAGGCTGTGCTCCTTTTCAGTTCAGTTTCTGGCTCTAGTCTAGCCTTCCAAGGTTTCATTGCAGACTTGTTCAAAACTAGGGTCTGGTAAACATAAGTCCTTAACAAATTTTCCTCCGAGCATGCACAACTTTGCAAACTTGCAATATTCAAGTTGTTTATACATCCTCTGATGGTGTCTCCCATCTGCCATCAATTGGGTTGTAGGTTCATCAACCAAACTCCGTCTCCTGATCCCACACAACAGTTGACCATCTCACGTACAAGGTTCATTGCCCTGGTAATGGGGTTCAAGGGTTTTCAAATACAGTAAGAAAAATGACTTCTGCTAAACAAAGATGACTTTTATTTTAGTAAGGCTAGCTTGAAAAAGGAAAATAATGATGCAGATAAAATTCCAGTATGAGAAACCAGGACTTGGAAAAATGCATCTACAGTTAATATCACTACTGATTACTATTGATTAAATTTGACTTAATCAAAGCACAATAACACTTAATTTTAAATCAAGGTCTATAAATTAACTAAATATCCAATACAGGCTTAAAATCACAAGCAAAGCAGAAATAAAATGCAAAAATACAAAACAGCAAAAATTGGTGGCTGCCGGCCTCAGACCTATAGTACAGAAACCGCTGGTATTTGTTAATTCAATGGAATCCAATAACTAGTGAGATTTAGAAAGTCAATTTCCAAATCTGGCTTAACCCGTCTCAGAACTTCACAGGTAAGCATTTGCATGGCAATTGCCCAGAAGTGCAAACTTCCTCTGGACAATTGTGTTGTGCTGTGAACCATCCAAATATGCAATTTAAATCGCACACTTTCGGTAGTTCCAGCTGTGTTACACTATAATTAATGAGAACATGTTAGGAGATTTAAAGCTCTATTCCTCCTGACCTGACCACCACTACCACCCCCCCACCCTCCCAATGTTCAACATCCCATCCACTCATTCATTGCCTGTAATCGATTCGCCCCCACCTCTCCAACCTTCTGTTCCCCCGATGCCCAATCACTGCCCCCTCCCCAACTCCTGATGTCCGACTCCCCACTTTCTCAGGCCCCTGACCTCCAAACCCAACCACCACCCCACTATGTCTGACCCCCATCCCCCCAAATCCTATCCACTTACCTTAGGCACTTATCTTCTCCCTGGTCTGTCAATTTCAATTAAATCTTTAAACTTATTTGTTTTACGGCAGCTAATGCCAAAAAGAGAATGTGTCCTCCTTTAATCTGACGCTGTACTGCAGAGACAACTGCACTGCCTGGATCTTACCCGTCCTGAGTCGGAAGGTCTGGCAAGACAGGTATGGAAGAAATTTAGCATAGGTTAGTGAACGTGAAGTGGCAACCCACTCAGAAGTAGTAGTTGTGACCCACATATTTATGCAACTCTTTGAATGTAGTAAAATTTGCAAGTTGCTTATGATATGGTGTCATATCATAAGTAGAAGGAGTATTAGGATAGATGACCAAAATCTAGGCCAGTGGGATAGATGTTAAGGAGCATCTTAAAAGAATAGTGAGATATTGTAAGAATTAACATCCCTCTAATGATTGTGACTCTAAGGAGACAGGAACAGACCTGAGATTCTGTTATTCGCTTACCCTCAAGTGAAGCTTCATCATTTGTCTACCTCTTGTGAACCATTTTTCATTCTGGATAATAAATACGCCATTAACTTCGATAGTGACAATCTTCTTTGAAAATCTAATGTTTAACTTTGCCAGGTGCCTAAATTAGTTGTCTTTTGAAAGCAGTGGAGTTGTGAGGCATGCTCCTTTCCTTCTAATCTATAGGGAGTGATTTTCATTTTTCTCCAGAAGAGTTAAATTTTGAAACTGGTAGACACATAGCTTAAGGTTGAGCTAGAAAACCCCAAGCACCCTTAATTGTAATAACTTGTCATTTTCTTTTAAATGAGCAACGGCATCAGGCTTAACTGTTAACTAGGAAGTTATGTGAGACTCAGATGTTGAAGCAGTCTGGCACAGGGATTAAATTCTTGTCTTGGGGAACTCCTAGGAGTTAGAAGAGCTGTGTTTAAAGCTCAACTCCAGAGACTTAACCTCATAATCTAGGCTGACATTTACATGTGGTTCTGAGAATGCTGCACAGTTGTCTTCAATCTGAGATTTCAAACAAGGCCCTGCCTACCCCTCAGGCAATGCAGAGATCCCACGAGGCCATTCTAAGAAAAGTAAGGGAGTTCTTCTGTTTTCTGGGCAACATTTATCCTTCAAATAAATCATAGAATCCCTACAGTGCAGAAAGAGGCCATTCAGCCCATCTAGTCTGCACCGACAACAATCCCACCCAGGCCCTATCCCCTTAACCCCATCTATTTACCCTGCTAATCTCCCTAACACTAACCTACACATCTTGGGACACTAAGGGGCAATTTAGCAAGGCCAGTCTACCTAACCTGCGCATCTTTGGACTGTGGGAGGAAACCGGAGCACTCGGAGGAAACCCACGCAGACACGGGGAGAACACGCAAATTCCACACAGACATTCACCCAAAGCCGGAATTAAACCCGGGTCCCTGGTGCTGTGAGACAGCAGTGCTAACCACTGTGCCACCGTGCCGTGTTGTCAATACCTAGAAATGAGAATGATGTCAGCCAGGCTTCATGATTTGAGTGTTCCCTGATGAGTCAGCAGGCTAATCCTGGAACTACAGGTCTTTGGGCACAGAGGACAGGAGTTGTCTAGAGGAAGGGCAGTTCTTGAGCCAGGGTTCTGCACTCTATCTTCACTTTTATGCTTCTCTGCAACAGAGTTTATACGGCCAGTTTCCGACTGTTGCAGTTTGTTGGCTCAGGTGCCACAACGTAGTGTGGTTTGTGACAAGTTCCTCCCATGCATCAGTGTCGACTTCGCCTCTTCAGAGTGTTCTTAAAATGTTTCCTCTGTCCTCCTTGGGATCTTTCAAATAATACCAACAAAATTTGATTTGTCTGGTCTTTTGCCTCAGATGTAGGCCCAAACATGTGGTGCATAAACTGACTGCTGCTTTTCCAATGTTACAACAGTAACTTCAATTGAAATGGACTTAATTGGTTATGAAGTGCTTAGAAACATCCTGACGTTGTGAAAGGCATTATATAAATTCAAATTCTTTCTTTTCAGTGTCCTCTTTTTCCATTTTTCGTAGGGAGTTTGAAAACAGTGCTTTTATGGTGGTGTGCCACAAATGGTGAATTAAATTTTTGAGCACTTGTTATCAGGGCTGATTTACAACTTATGCATCAGCACTCACAGGCTTCCTGACAATTATATGACTGTCATTTATTTTTAGGTCCTGTCGGCATTAAAATGCTATCAAAAACTGAGGGGTGACCTAACGGAAGTTTTTAAAAAGTGTTTTGGGTAGGGTCTATGCAGGAATCACCTAGGGGATCCAAAGTTAATTTTCACGATTTTAAATTTGAAAATAAGCTGTCCAATTAGAGAGGGGGCTTTCATACTGCATTGGCTTCTGATAGAGGCATTGGAGAGACGTGTGCATGAGAGAGAGGCATGTGAGTGTGTGAATGCGTGTGGTTGAGAGAGAGAGAGGTGTGTGAATGTGCGCGTGAGGGAGGGGCGTGTGTGTGTGCGCGTGAGGGAGGGGCGTGTGTGTGCGCGTGAGGGAGGGGCGTGTGTGCGTGCGCGTGAGGGAGGGGCGTGTGTGCGCGTGAGGGAGGGGCGTGTGTGAGTGCGCGTAAGGGAGGGGCGTGTGTGAGAGTGCGCGTGAGGGAGGGGCGCGTGTGTGAGTGCGCGTAAGGGAGGGGCGTGTGTGTGAGCGCGTGAGGGAGGGGCGTGTGTGAGAGTGCGCGTGAGGGAGGGGCGTGTGTGAGAGTGCGCGTGAGGGAGGGGCGTGTGTGAGTGTGCGCGTGAGGGAGGGGCGTGTGTGAGAGTGCGCGTGAGGGAGGGGCGTGTGTGAGAGTGCGCGTGAGGGAGGGGCGTGTGTGAGAGTGCGCGTGAGGGAGGGGCGTGTGTGAGTGCGCGTGAGGGAGGGGCGTGTGTGAGAGTGCGCGTGAGGGAGGGGCGTGTGTGAGTGCGCGTGAGGGAGGGGCGTGTGTGAGAGTGCGCGTGAGGGAGGGGCGTGTGTGAGAGTGCGCGTGAGGGAGGGGCGTGTGTGAGAGTGCGCGTGAGGGAGGGGCGCGTGTGAGAGTGCGCGTGAGGGAGGGGCGCGTGTGAGAGTGCGCGTGAGGGAGGGGCGCGTGTGAGAGTGCGCGTGAGGGAGGGGCGCGTGTGAGAGTGCGCGTGAGGGAGGGGCGCGTGTGAGTGTGCGCGTGAGGGAGGGGCGTGTGTGAGAGTGCGCGTGAGGGAGGGGCGTGTGTGAGAGCGCGTGAGGGAGGGGCGTGTGTGAGAGTGCGCGTGAGGGAGGGGCGTGTGTGAGAGTGCGCGTGAGGGAGGGGCGCGTGTGAGAGTGCGCGTGAGGGAGGGGCGCGTGTGAGAGTGCGCGTGAGGGAGGGGCGCGTGTGAGAGTGCGCGTGAGGGAGGGGCGCGTGTGAGAGTGCGCGTGAGGGAGGGGCGCGTGTGAGAGTGCGCGTGAGGGAGGGGTGCGTGTGAGAGTGCGCGTGAGGGAGGGGCGCGTGTGAGAGCGCGCGAGGGAGGGGCGCGTGTGAGAGTGCGCGCGAGGGAGGGGCGCGTGTGAGAGTGCGCGCGCGAGGGAGGGGTGCGTGTGAGTGCGCGCGTGAGGGAGGGGCGCGTGTGAGTGCGCGCGTGAGGGAGGGGCGCGTGAGGGAGGGGCGTGTGAGTGCGCGTGAGGGAGAGGCGTGTGTGTGTGAGCGCGCGTGAGGGAGGGGCGCGTGTGAGTGCGCGCGTGAGGGAGGGGCGCGTGAGGGAGGGGCGTGTGAGTGCGCGTGAGGGAGGGGCGTGTGTGTGTGAGCGCGCGTGTGGGAGGTGCGCGTGTGGGAGGGAGGGGCGCGTGTGGGAGGGGCGGGCGCGCGTGGGAGAGGGGCGCGCGCGTGTGAGTGCGCGCGAGGGAGGGCACAGGATGTGGTTGATGTGAATAATATAGAGCTAAAGGAAAGCTCGACATGCAAAAATGGGAGGAGGTAGATAGTGGGTTACAATAATAGATTTAGATGAGGAAAGATGGAGGAGGTTTGAGTGGGGCATAAACACAAGCATGGACTGGTTAGGCCTAACAGCTTTTTTTTGTACATTGTATCGTGTGCGTGTGTGCGCCCTTTTTTCAGCAATATATATATCGCAAGACACCAATGGTCCTAATACCAATATACTTGCACCGGAGACAATTTTGAGAGGTTCACTAGGTTGACTCCTGAATGACGGAATTGCCTTATGAGGGAAGGTTGAGTAATTAGTCATTCGCGCCTCTACTTGATTGGAGTTCAGAAAAATGAGAGGTGATATTATTGAAACAGAAGATTCTGATTGGGCATGATAAGGGAGATGCTGAGAGGCTGTTTCCCCTAGTGGGGGAATTTTGAATTAAGTGACATAGTTTCAGATTGTCTATATAATACTGAATTGAGGGTTATAAATCTTTGGAATTCTCTATCACAAAAAATTGTGGAGACTGTGATTGAATACATTCAGTGCTGAGTTGGACAGACATTTGGACGAGCAGAATCTAGGGTCATGGGGAGCAGGTAACCAAGTGGAGTTGAGGTCAAATTCAGATCAGCCATGATCTTATTCAATGACAGAGCAGACCTGAGGAGCCATATAGTCTACTACTCCTATTTGTTATGCTCCTTTGACCCCTGGGGAACATCATTGTATACCTCCCTCCAATCTGAAAAGTAGTATTCACCACTTCTCTGCTTTCTGTCCCTTAGTCAATTTTGCATTCATGCTGCCACTGTCCCTTGTAATCCCACAGGCTTTAATTTTGTCATCAAATCTAATCAAGGGAAAGTCTAATAAGTGAAATTAGCACACAGGTTCGGTGACATTGTATGGAGAAGTAAAAGTTGCATCAAATATACAGCACAGGCCATTCAGTCCCAACGAATCTGTGCTCGTGTTTACACTCTACAGAAGTTTTCTCCCATTCCATCAACTTCTTTCTCCCATTCCATCAACTTCTTTCTCCCATTCCATCAACTTCTTTCTCCCATTCCATCAACTTCTTTCTCCCATTCCATCAACTTCTTTCTCCCATTCCATCAACTTCTTTCTAGCCTTTTAAGCACATCTTTCTATTCATTTTTCTATTGTGTACTTGTCTAAATTTCTTTTGAAAGCATCTAAACTTTTTGTCTTAAGCACTGCCTGTGGTAGTTTCACTTTGTAACTACTCTTCTGAATAATGGAATTTTCCCTTCTCTATTGAATATCATAACTATATGGTTTTGATTGCCCTTAGTTTTGGATTTTCCTCACAATGGAAGGATTCTCTTCTCATCTACCCTGCCCAACCATTCATAATTTTAAAGTCCTTTAACTAATCTTCTTCAAGATTTATCTTCTAAAGAAACAAGTCCCAACTTCTTCAATCTTTCCTGATAGGTGAAATATTTTAATTCTGGTACTGCCTATGGAAGTTCTTTCACATTTTCACTTGTGCTTCAATGTCATAGAATGAATACAGCATAGAATGGGGTTAATGGTGTAATAATTGTAATGTCACTGCACTGGTAATCCAGAAGTGCAGCTATTGCTTTGAGGGCACTGGTTCAAATCCCACCACGGCAGCTGGTGAAATTTGAATTCAACTAATAAATCTGGAGTTAAAAACTACTATCTCTAATGATGACTATGACAACCATAATCGATCCGGTAAAGACCCATCTGGTTCATAATGCCCTTTAGGGAAAGAAATCTGCCATCCTTATCCGATCTGGCCTACATGTGACTCTAAACCCACAGCAGTGTGATTGACTCTTAACTGACCTCTGAAATAGCTGTACAAGTCATTCAGTTCAAGAGCAACAAATACAAGCCTTGCCAGTGATGCCTACATCCCGTGAAAGAATAAAGAAAACAACTAGAATGTTTGGCTGATTGTGTCAGTACCAGGTCTTTTCTATCTAATTAATTGTTGAAAAAAGATGTGAAGCTTTTCGACTTGCGCATGGACATTTGCTAAATAATCCTCAAGTGTGCTGACAACCGATTTAAGGTTGTTAGTCAAGCTTGCAGTGCATTTACGTGTACTGGAAGTTACATACGTCAATACACAGGGCCCTGTTCTTTCCAGACAAAAGGACCATGTGCACCCATTGTACCTGTTTCAGCTAAACAAATGAAGTGATAGTCATTCACTGGTTCATTCCTCAGAGCAATGTCTTGACCAATAGGATCAAACTACCTTGTTGAAATTTCAAACAATTCTTGGCAGTTAATTGTCAGTCACCTGGTGTATTCTCCATGGCATAATTCATACCAATCAGAGTTCACTTGCCAACCAATCCGTACTTTCCTCTTGTCGTATGAATTGTTGTTTTCCCCTTATTTTGGCATTGTGGCGCAGTGTTCTGATTCGGCAAGATAATTAACGTTTATCTTTTTTGCAGCAGTACTCAAGTTCTGTACTACCAAATGACTATATCCAATTAATCTCATTCATTCTCTTTCTCCATAGCCTGTAAACTATTTCCTTTGAAGTGTTCATCCAATTCCCTTTTAAATGCTACTATTGAATCTGTTTTCACCTATTCCAGACAGTGCATTTGTGATCACAAATCATTGTGCAAAAAAAGTTCTCATGTCACCTTCTTTTGCTAAATTAACTTAAATTTGCTGCCCTCTTGTTACTAACCCATGTACAATGAAGAAGGGGAAGATGAAGGCCTAAGATGGAAAGTTGCAATGGTGAGAGATTTAAACACAGCAGGGTTGCAAAGGGAGTGGGTGACACTGGCAGGAGAAGATGGATCAACCAACATTGTGGTGACCCCCAAGTAAAATGGGAGAAGCTGAAAGAAGTCCATGTGAAATTTCTCATTTGCCTCTGGTTTTTTTATATGGAGATCAAAACCACATACAGTTCTCCGAGGTGTCGCTTGGCCTGTGGTCTCTGCAGACTTAACACTTCATTGCTTTTGAATTCTATTCCCCCAGTAATTAATCTCAATGTTTTTGTTAGCATTTTTAATTACTTTGCCAACCTATTTTACTGCTAATAAATTGTTCACCCTGTATTCCTGGATTCCTTTGCACTTCAGTTTCTATTTTCTTCAAGGTATAGGTGATTTCTGTTTTTCCTGCCAAAGTACATCACATATTTTTCTATCTTAAAGTTCACTTGTTATTTAACTGCTGTGAAATGGGTGGGGAATAACTTCCTAGATTGGTGAAGGATATTGCTGGTATAGAGTCAGGGTAACATATCATGGGCAATTACTTGTAGCAGTACTGGAGAGAAATTATGATGGGAAATATTTTATTTAGACTAGTCTTACTATTTTCAATCAATCGTGTTCTATCTGTTTTTTATCGTAATTCCTAGTTCTTTGCACCAGATGGTGCTGTACAAGAGCCTCAATTTGAACATTGAAATATTTTGCCTCGAAGTGTGATCTCCATGCCAAGTGCAACTTGCTCAAGTGTTACATGTAGTTATCACATGACTTAACATAGTCTGTAGGTGTTTGTTATTCATCCTCTGCGATCTTATTAGAATCATATTCTACCTGCTTTCTTGTTCTAATGCTAGTTAATGTGCTCATTGAACCTTTCGTGTTTATGCAAGATACAATTTATGCTGTCCTCAGTGGTAAGTGATAAGATGGTGAAAGCTGAAGGATTTCTATTGATTATAATTTTTTTCTTGTAAATGTGCCTCGTTGATTTAGTAACTTGGTAAAACTAATTTGTACCTGCCAAATGATTTGGCTCTCTTAATACTTCTAGAGTACTGTCTATCTCTGTGGCTTGTATTCATGTTTTTTCAGTTGGCTGCTTATTTAATAATGCTGGCGGATGAATGAAATATTTACTGTACTGCGCACTGAAATGAATGCTGATTTGAATTTGCTTATTGATGTACGAATCCTGAAATTCAGCGATGTCCAAAAACCAGACTTTTTTCCCCCTGCTCCAGGGAACCTTGACCCCAGCCCACGCAGTTCTGAAAAGTTTGCGGAGTTGCTGAGAACTGATTTGTGCCTGACACTTCCCGCCCTCCAGCAAACCTTGACCCCACCCAGCCCAGTGTAGATGTAGCAGGTCTTGGTTACACTCACTCTGGAAGTTGCAGACTCCAATGAGGTCGAATACTTGGCCATTGAGATCAGGAAATGTGCCTGTTCCTGCCACAATACAGAGTTTTGATGCCATTAAGGTCACCCAGATAGAAGCCAACAGGCTCAAAGTCAAACACTGTATTTGATCCCCAAACTTCATTTCAGCTTGATTGATTTTTTTTCTTGTTTTTAAACATTTCTCGCTGATGTCAGGAAGTGAGGAGAGACATAAGAGTTATTAAATCCAATGCATGAGAAATGAATTTATATCAGCAGTGACATGGCCATTAACCTAAAATGCTTTGCAATCATATCAGTTGGTTTTACTGCATCCCCTATTCACTGAGTTAAGGCATTTTGATTTGAATTGTGTTATGATTTTTTGCCCCAAAACCAGCAAGTTCTGAAATCCAGCACTGACTTAGTCTTGAGGTTGCCAGATTTGAGGTACTCTACCTGAATTAAGTGATGAAACGCCGGTACTCATTGGACGCATAGCAGGCGATGATCTTGGCTGCGATTTACATTTTTAGTGAAGTAAACACCAGTTTCTATGTCAGTAGATTTCTCACCATGAGAGTTTGTTGATTATTGACACAATACATGCCAATGAATTACATTGACATGTTTCCAAAGCTCCCAATCTGTTTCCAATGCAGCATTAATTTGCACTGCATTGCTAAAATTGGCGCATAATTCATGAACACATTCTGATGGTTAATTTGAATAACCTTTTCAATTTTGAGGTGTCAGGAAATTAAATTGACTCAATCAACAAAATTTAAGATGTTGCAGTCTTTCTTATTAATTTATCTAATGTTGAGTGCAGTTGTGCTGTTGAATACGGTGATGAATGAAGACCTTCGTAGATTGGATGCATGTGATGGTTAGCTAGTTTTCTATTTCTATTCCTATCATTGGTTTTTCTTTTAAATTTCCACCATACCTGATTAGTAGGATTGATGGGAGATGTGCTTCAACTCTCTCTCCAAATGTTACTTTTGAACATGATCATTTAACAAGCCGTTCAGAGGTATACAAGAGCAACATCGTTTAATTTGTCCATCAGCTTTCCCCTTTTTAACATTTCTTTCATTAACATTTAGTCTTTATTTTTAGATTTAATTCAGGAACTTATTGTTTGACGGTGCAAATGAGGAAATGAACAATTTTTTTGTACAAATTGTTTAAATCAATAGCAAGGGAGGTTTTAAATGTATTTGTGTAAACAGGTTCAGTCTATTTTCCAAAGCAGTAAGAGGTGATCTAATATGATTTTCCAGATGATGAGACGTTTTGATAGAGAAGGTGGAGAAAAATAATTCTGTGATGAGTAGACCAGTAACTAGAGGTTGTAGATTCAAAATCATTGGCATAAGACCTAGAGATGGGATAAGGACAAATTTTTTGTTCAAGAGTTGTCAGGATTTGGAAAGCTCGCCTGTTGAGGTCGTGGAAACTGAATCCAGAGAAAATTTTAAAAGGGAGTTGGACAGGCATTTGAGGATGAGGAAATTAACAGGGATATGGATAAAAGTGGCCATGCAGGACTAAACCTGATGGCTCTTTCAATGAGCCAGCTCTGCAAAACAGACTGAATGACCTATTTCTGTGATTCTCAGTGGCAATATGGGTGCTGGATAATCATGCACAATTACATAGGATATATAGGATATATGGCACAAAAACAGGCCATTTAGCTCAAATTAATCTATGCCAGTGTTTATGCTCCACTCTAGCCTCCTTCCATCTTTACTCATCTGATCTATCATCCTGTCCCTCTATTCCCTTCTCCCTCATATGCTTGTCCACCTTTCCCTTAATTGTATCTGTACTACTTGCTTCAACCATTTCTTTGGTAAGTGAGCTGCACAGTCCTATCATTCTGGATTAAAAAAAATATCTATTGCATTTTATTGTTATTTTTATTTTCCAAGTTCTATTCTCAGCCCCTCAAAGTCAGCTTTTCTCCTTCTGTTAAACTAATTTTCATCATACTTATGCCCTGCACTATCATCTTAACGTGTATTACACTATGGTCGCTGTTGCTTAGAATTTTACTTCTCTTGTCTGCTCTAGTTCATGTCCCATTACTAGAACTGATGGCTAATGTTCCCTTGGGCTTTTCACATATTGGGTTTGAAAGGTGTGTGTATGCATTGTAGGAACCTCATTCCCTTATCGTCTTTAGCTGCCTCTTCAGTCCAATTATCATGGTAGTTGAAACCCCACTTTGATTATTATTCCATTTTTTTTACTCAATTCTTCAATTTTCTGCATATTTGCCTGATAGCTGTGTTCCTTTTTTCGACTGACAATGCATTATGTCTAATAATTAAAGCTGCTCCAGCTCCCCATTTTCACTTGCTATCTTTTCTAAATGTCTTATGTCCTGCTATGTTTAATCACCAATCCTGGTTATCCTGTAGCCTTGTCTCAGTAATCTGCACTACGTCTGGTTCCTCTCAACACATGATTGTATTCAGCTCTCCTGTTTTATAATGGACATTATTTGCATTGCTGTACACATTTTAATTCATTTTTAATAGGATTTCCCCCTACTTTGTTTAACTTTCCTCCCAATCAATAGCTCTATACATTCCCTTGCGGTCAATGTCCTCCCTTACTTTATTTTTTCCTAAGCTCTCGTGTCCTCTTTTTAGGGTGCTGTGTTTCTTGTTCAATCTTCCCACCAGTATAGCCTTTGCTACCTCCCTATTTACTCTTTCCACTAGGTCTCAGGTCACATCCTAGTTGAGGTGGAGCCTGTCATGTCAATAAAGCTCCTTCCTATCACAAAACTGGTTCCAGTGTCCCATAGAAAGGAACCCCTCTTTCCTGTACCAGCCCTTCAGCCACACATTAATTCACCTGATCTATCTGCTCCTAATGCCAATTTTCATGTGGCTCAGGCAATAACCTGGTGGTTTACAGAATAGCAGAATTTTTACAACACAAAGAAGCCAATCGGCCGATTGTGTTTGTGCAGACTCTTCAAATGATCAGTTCCCTTAGTGCTATTCTCCTGTCTTTTCCCCATTATCCTGCACATTTTTTCTTTTCAGATAACAGTCTAATTTCCCTTGGAATGCATCAATTGAACCTGCCTCCACCACACTCTTGGACATTGCATTCTAGACCTTAACCACTTGCTGCATGAAAATGTTTTTCTCGTATCATTTTTGCGCTTTTTGCAGATTTCTTTATTGAGTCCTCTCATTTTCAATTCTTTCATTGTAGGAACAGTTTCTCCCTATCTACTCTGTTAAGACCCTGATGATTTTGAATACCTCTATCAATTCTCCACTCAGATTTTAATTTCTCCAAGGAACTCATTCCTAACTTCCTCCAATTTATCGTCATGACTGAAGTTTCTCATTCCTGGAACCATTCTTGTGAATCTATTCTGCAATCTTCCCCAATGTCCTTCACGTCAGGGTGGTCAGGTGGCAGAGTGGCTAGCATTGCTGCCTCTCAGCGCCAGGTACCTGGGTTTGATGCTGGCCTTGGGTGACTGTCAGTGTGGAGTTTGCACATTGGATTTCCTTTGGGTGCTCTGGTTCCTCCCACAATCCAAAAATGTACAGGTTAGATGGATTAGCCATGGTAAATTTGCGGGGTTATGAGGATAGGGCAGGAGTGTGGGCATGGGTAAGGTGCTCTTTCAGAGAGTTGGTGCAGACTTGATGGGTCGAATGGTCTTTTCTACACCTTTGGAATTTTAGGGATATCCTTTCTAAAGTGCAGTGTGCAGAGCTAGTCTACAGAATCACCCGAGTGGAATCCCCTCCACCCTCGTCTCCTCCCGAGTGGAATCCCCTCCACCCTCGTCTCCTCCCGAGTGGAATCCCCTCCACCCTCGTCTCCTCCCGAGTGGAATCCCCTCCACCCTCGTCTCCTCCCGAGTGGAATCCCCTCCACCCTCGTCTCCTCCCGAGTGGAATCCCCTCCACCCTCGACTCCTCCCGGGTGGAAACCCCTCCACCCTCGTCTCCCCCCGGGTGGAAACCCCTCCACCCTCGTCTCCCCCCGGGTGGAAACCCCTCCACCCTCGTCTCCCCCCGGGTGGAAACCCCTCCACCCTCGTCTCCCCCCGGGTGGAAACCCCTCCACCCTCGTCTCCCCCCGGGTGGAAACCCCTCCACCCTCGTCTCCCCCCGGGTGGAAACCCCTCCACCCTCGTCTCCCCCCGGGTGGAAACCCCTCCACCCTCGTCTCCCCCCGGGTGGAAACCCCTCCACCCTCGTCTCCCCCCGGGTGGAAACCCCTCCACCCTCGTCTCCCCCCGGGTGGAAACCCCTCCACCCTCGTCTCCCCCCGGGTGGAAACCCCTCCACCCTCGTCTCCCCCGGGTGGAAACCCCTCCACCCTCGTCTCCCCCCGGGTGGAAACCCCTCCACCCTCGTCTCCCCCCGGGTGGAAACCCCTCCACCCTCGTCTCCCCCCGGGTGGAAACCCCTCCACCCTCGTCTCCCCCCGGGTGGAAACCCCTCCACCCTCGTCTCCCCCCGGGTGGAAACCCCTCCACCCTCGTCTCCCCCCGGGTGGAAACCCCTCCACCCTCGTCTCCCCCCGGGTGGAAACCCCTCCACCCTCGTCTCCCCCCGGGTGGAAACCCCTCCACCCTCGTCTCCCCCCGGGTGGAAACCCCTCCACCCTCGTCTCCCCCCGGGTGGAAACCCCTCCACCCTCGTCTCCCCCCGGGTGGAAACCCCTCCACCCTCGTCTCCCCCCGGGTGGAAACCCCTCCACCCTCGTCTCCCCCCGGGTGGAAACCCCTCCACCCTCGTCTCCCCCCGGGTGGAAACCCCTCCACCCTCGTCTCCCCCCGGGTGGAAACCCCTCCACCCTCGTCTCCCCCCGGGTGGAAACCCCTCCACCCTCGTCTCCCCCCGGGTGGAAACCCCTCCACCCTCGTCTCCCCCCGGGTGGAAACCCCTCCACCCTCGTCTCCTCCCGGGTGGAATCCACTCCACCCTCGTCCCCCCCCCCCCCCCCCCGGGTGGACACCCCTCGCCTCCCCCTGGGTCCAGGCCCCACCCTCCCACCTGTCTCCTCCCCCCAGGTCCAGCCCCCCTCCACCCCTTGTTATTACCCCATCCGCCGGCCTTCCCTAAGTTGAGAATCTCTCGCCCCAGTCTCCACTGACCCCCCCCCCCCACCTTCCCCAACGCGTGCCCCCCCCCCCCCCCCCCGCCTTCTCCCTCCTCCAGCCCGCTGTGGTTTCCCCCACCCCCCCTCAGTCAAATATTTTATTGGAGAGAATGACACAGGCATCCTCTTTCACCATCATGCAGCCATTTATAGTATAAACAGATTTCAGAGAGCAGTTCACCTGTCGATCCTCATGACGAGTGCATAGTCCAAAGGGATTAGAGAGAGACCTTGATGAACAATCTTTGCTAAGTCAAGTATAACTGTAGGTAGCTAGAAAATGTAATTTCTATCATTTATTCCTGAGCTGCTCGATATTCTGGTTCAACTTTATAGAAAAGGAAATCTGTCATTTCATTCCTTCCTGCAGTTTCATTTCCTATTTAATTTTTCATATTCTATTTTGAGAGGGTTGAATAATTAAATGACAGCTGAATCTTGTGTGTATGTATTTTATTGACATTCGGAATGATCCCAGATCAATTGCAGCATCTGTTTAACTGATCATTGCATTAAGAGCCTTTTAATGCCTCGACAGCAAGCTTGGGGTTACAAAGGCAAATAAAGAACAAAAATAGTGTTCTCCATGATGAAATAAAAAATCTTAACCGCGTGCACCAGCTGAAGCTGTCAAATTTGCTTTCAGAAGAAACTGGTTAAACCTTGCTGAGAAGGTCATGCTTGAGGAGCTTCAGAGCGTGCTGCTTATCATTAAGGCTTTAAGTCCGGATGTCACATGACTGAATGAAAAGGATGGTTTCAGATTTGATTGATTTCTAATCCAGTGGAGTAAGGGAGGGGGGGGCGGGGGGTGGGGGGGGGGGGTGGTTGGAGGATGTGAGAAAGCCGTAGAAAGCTCAGAGTAAAACGTTGCCACCTTAATTTGCTTGTTCTCAATAAGCTCTCTGTATCTTTATAAAAAAAGACCTGCATTTAGACTAATGTCAAACTTAGATGCAAGATCAAATGGTTTGCAGTCTTGCAGAGTGAGTTCATTTTTAAAACATGGTTGATGTATGTATTTCAGAACAATGAAATTGCTGTGCTGTGGAACCTTACTAACAGTTCCTGCTTCTAGCAACGTTGCTTTGTCTGTACAAAGGGAATTCCAGCACATAAAGAGGATGGGGGTTGGGGGGTGGTTTTAAAACAGACTGACGTTTGTATCAAAACTGTCTTAACATTTGAAAGGGTTTTTCCATCCCACCCAATCATCTAAATTATTATTTTTTTGGCAGCAACAAAATCCTGAAGTGATAAATCCTGAAGATGAGATAACAGACACTGAGGAGAATGTAGAGGAAGACTGGGGAGTCATGGATGATCAACGTAGCGTCATACTACACCTCCTTTCTCAACTGAAACTCGGCATGGATCTTACTAGGGTATGTAATCAAATCAAACATTTAACTGGTTAAATCAGAAGTGTATAATATGGAATGAACAATGTTTTGTTGGTATCTGTGTACAGCATTACATATTTAACCAGCTGTTGTGAAAAGTAGGTGCAGAACAGTGGATGTTGTGGGAGATTTTGTAATTTACATTTAATGATTTAATATTAACTATTATAGAATAGCTTTATAATCTGCCAATGTAGCTTTAAATATTTCTGTTCTTTTCACCTAGTATTTTGAATTGATAACATGTACTATTATGACTCTTCTACTTTTGGAAGAGTCGTGAGTCGCTTTTATGAATGGAAGTTGGTAGCAGTACTGTGGTGACTTGAATTGGTCCTAAGGCTTATTGTGATACTGTGTATCAGAATTTTCTCATACAATTCACTGGCAAATTGATACTAATTTCACTATTTTATTGGTACAGTAAATTTTTTATTATCTGGTATGTGTGGGGAACGGGTGGTTATAGTTAATCAAAAATGACCGTTACCCAAGAGTTCCACGTTTTCAACCAATCAGAAAGCTCCTGGGTGATCTCTTGGTAATGCAGGTGTTGAGGTCCCGCAAGAGGTGTGGGACCAGGCAAATCTAGTGAGTGGTGCTGAGAAAACATGGTGCTGCAGAATAATGGAGACTGAGATCAATGAGAGGGCGCAGGCTGTGGTTAACGACTACCAGTGAATTTGACCATTCTTAGCGGTTGTGTGAGAGTGGGACTGACAGGCAACAGGTGATGGCGTCATTCTCTGAGGGATGAACCAGCTCCTGTCAAAAAGCAGACTTGACAAATTCTGGGTGGTAGAGAGCTGGATGGCATAAAGATGAATATAATTATGTAATTTGCGATGAATACTAACATATCTCTGGCACAGTTGTCTAATTCTGTTTACTTCCAATTCATGCTACATCAAGCCTTGTAAGAGAACTGTACTGAGATCTATAGATGTTCCAAAAATGGCAGCACGTTGATTTTCTCATTTTAATCCTTTTTCTCTTTTAAATTGCAATTATAACTTTAGCAAAATCTTATAGTATCTGTTCCTGCAGTTTTACTGTATATTAAACTTTAAAAGGCTAGACTATAATATCTTTAATTTTGTTTTGCTTAGTTTGAAATGGTCAAAAATAAGTATCACATAAGTGAAGCATCTAGAATACACATGTTTTGACCTTTCTTTCCACATCTGCTTTTGAGTATGTTCAAATCAACTCCGCTTTGTTCTTCAAAAGCGATAAGGATAGGAAATGGGGAAAATGTTATTAAGATGACTGCACTTGTATTTGTAAATGTAGTGTAAATGTTTTGTAAATAAAAATTCAGTAAGCAAGACAAATACTTATGTGCTTGATATTTTTGTAATTTTATTCCCCCACCCTGTATTTGAAGTATGTTGTCAGCATTTTACTGCAAGCATTTCAGTATGATATCCACAATCTCATGGATCAGGTTGCAAAAGTTTGAAGCAATGTTAGGGAAATACTGAAAATCAGCAAAGATCTCTACTCTCAATATAAGGTTAACCAAGTCAAAATATTAAATCCTTCCTTGTGCATTCAATTTCCACATAGACATGGAATTTCTCCATCAAAAAGGGAAAAATAAGAAGGGGTACCAGCCATAATAACTTTGCTGCTTATGCTTCCAAGTTGGTCAGGTGCTTTTCCTTACCCTTGTTACATAAGTAGACTTTGATTGAGCTTTACAAGTCAAACAAGACCTTTGTGCATTTGTCTTATTGATGCAAATATCCAGGTTTAAGATCTGCAATAAATATCATGACCCCTTCTCAGTAACTAACACCAGTCATCTTGCACAATTTCTTGGAGCGTGATAGGTGCTCCAATTCCTCTGACCCAGATCAATAAGCAGCAAGCAAAGATTAGGACTGCTTTTGGAAATGTTGCATAAATACAGCACACAGAAGGCCAGAAGGAAGGTGTTGAGGGTCCTTAAGCACGGCATATCTGATCACAGAATTATCCAACCTCTGAATTTGAAACAACCCTTGTGCTGTCTGACTTGCAAGAGAGTGATTAAAGCATTGAAGGCTTAGCAGAAGTATTGCAAGCATGATTGTTAGCAAAGTAACCTACAAAGGTATGCATTCCAATCAATTCAAATTCAAACATATTGTTTGGTTGAGCTTCCTAGACACAGGGATTAGTCTTGTTCAGTAAATATGGTTACTGATGCAATACCTATAAACCCAGAAATAAGTTTTTGAAAGTGAATCTTATAACATGTATTGAAAAGTATGTTGGAAACCATTTCCTTTTTATGAAAGGTCTTTCAAATCAGTGGACAGAATTTATACAAATAATCAAAGTAATGATTTACCAATACCAACACCAGTACTGTGGTAGACATCACTAGTTTCTCAACAGCACCAGTTATGACTGCAGAAACTTTCAAACTATACGATTAACCAAAACAGGTTGACTCTACTCGGACATCTAGGAAGAGACCCAGCACCGCACGTTATTTCCCTTTTGGAAATAATCTAACTCAAATGATGATGAATCTTAGCTCCTTAAGTGCGATCTCAGAATCCTCTCCCACCCAGAAGACTGACTAGTACAGTGGATTAATGCCCTGTCCTTGTGCCTCTGGTGCCTTGGTATGATTGTCTCTGGTGTCAGTTAAGTTCCTAGGTGAAATTAGTAAAGGTTATAATTGGTAGATGTGGATACATAACACAAATCTGCTCATAATTTGACATAGAATGACACTATATTGGTGATGATATTGAGAGAGTCCATTGTGACAGTTACTTATAGAAGTGGAAAAGTTCTCAGTTGTGTAGCAATGGGCACACTCAAGGTTGAGATTCAAAGAACTTCCATCCACCAATCTGAAAATCTGACAGTGTATGGTAAAAAGTCTTTCATTGCTTGCTGGTGACCAAGATTGCAAAGGTTTTCACTTTTGTATTGGGATTATAAACCCCACAGAATGGACTTGATGCTTAATATTAAAGACAGTATACTATAAAAGGAAAGGTTTCTTGTCTGACTTTTAGGTTAGCACTCAAAATATTCGGGAAACATGAAACATTCATCTGTAATGATGGTTTTAACAGATTGCTGCACATATATCAGGATTTCTTGTTAATATAAAATAATAATTTTCATGTCCCAAAGTACTTTATAGTCAATGAAATACCTTTGAAGCATGCTTATTGTTGTCATATTGGAAACCAATTTTCACACAGCAAGTTCCCACAACTAGCAATGTGATAATGGCCAGATACCTTATTTAGTTAAGTTGAGTATGCTCCAAGGCAGTTGTTCAGTTGGCTTTAAATTTTCAAAGGATATTGATTTTGTTCTTGGTTTACAAGGAAAGGCAATTAGAATAGTGCAGGGCCAAGTGTTCATAAGGAGTCTATTCTGATGCAACTTTAGGCACAGTCTCATTATAACTAGACAGTTGAACTGTAGAACTCAAAAGCGCTCACATTCTTGCAGAAAGTAGGAATCAAACTCACTATTAAAGAGTGACCTTAGACTGATGGTGGCAGCTATTTTGTGACATTTGACACTGGGCTTTTCATGAGAGCATTCCTGTTGAAATGTCTTTGTGTTTCTTGAAAACCACCAGTGCAGGATGAATCAAATTATGGTAGATTAATTGAAATGGTGGTAGCAAAAGGCAAAAATAGTTATTTGTCACCCTGATGACTAATGCACATGTGAAGGGATAACATTAAAATAGGAGCCTAACCATACTCCTAACGCAGAAAAGGATTTAAACCATCTCAGGGCTTAGTGTAACTCTTCAAATAACAGCTCTGCAAATTAACGATGGATACGTTTGAACAGAACTTTCTGCTGTAGTAAGGTACATAAATGATATGGAAGTCACTGTCTTAATGCTTTGGAGATATGGCAATGCTTTCAGGAAAATCGCATGACAGATCGCCTTGCAGGCATGTAAAAGTTCAGCTACCAAAAAATAATTCAGATGATCTTCGACAAGAGGTGAGACAGAAAATATTTCTTGGCAACCTTTTATTACAAAAGATTACCAAGATTTTGTTACAGGGGCTTACAGTGCCCTGTCTGGCTCTTGCAAAAGGAATTTCCTTTATGCTTTTTCTGTTTCCTTTTATACCCAGGATCAAAATATTTGGAGAAAACCACAGGCATCTTAATGACTCCGTACTTACCATGGAAAACTTGGTTCCTGGACATCTTAGCAGGAGCATCATTGAACCCTCATGATTTAAGGCTAAGGATCGAAATACATATATGCCTTAGTGTCCCTCAAAGCTTCTAGTAGATGGACTGACTCTTGAGAAGGATCAGACTAATCAAATGAGGTTTCTTTTCTTCCAGTGGAAGAGACACTTCAAGAGTTTCTATTTACGAAAAGCTTGGCAGATAAGAATAAAGTAATAATCAAAACAATAAAGGAAAGTGAACTAAAATAGTTCATCATTTGTTATGTGTGTATATATAAATACATATATGTGAAAGAAATACATCATGAATTTGCCATTTTTAACAATAATGCCACAAAATCAATGTAAACACTGAACTTGTTGGATGAAAGTCTTCCAGTGCTCCAAACGGGGATCTGAATCAGTTATCAATGACTTCCAGTTTAGAATTTATAGCAAGAATAGAAAGTGTGTATCTGTCGGTGACAAATTCAGACTCAACTTAAAATAGGGAAACTCGTAAAATATTTCACACTAGCTTTTCACTAACCATGGACAGAAGAAAGTATACTCCACTATTTGATCAATTGGGATGTAACAATACAGCTTCCGTTACCCTATGAAGGACTGTTTGCTACCTCATTGAGAGACTGTGTTGCTTTTAGTCTCTTGTCTGTCCCTGGAGAAAAGTTAACATCCATATTCACATAGAGCTCTTGGTAAGAGCAATGTACATAGATAGAGCAATGTATGTAGATAGAAGAAGGTGTCAGTTCTTATTGCAACCTCCTTTTGGCCTAAAAAGGATTTGACTGGACATTGTGGAAGGTGTTTTTTTGCATTGTGATTTATATCTAACCTTTCAATACACCAAGCATTTCAATGTAGCTGTGTTCCAGACTGGTTCTGACATGAAGTTGATTGAAATCTCACTTCCAGTTATTGCATGACTTGGTATAAAATATGTGCTTGTAGAAGTTGGACAACTAAGGCAGAACGTAAGATTGCCTAGCTGTGGTCTTTCTTTCTTCCATGCATTTTACCCTCCATATACAATATTCCTTACCTTGCATCCATATGATCCTATTTCTGACTTTGGAGTAACTATGAACTTTGATAATTTTTAAGTGTATGCTACATTCTTTTATTATTTCTATTGGTCTTCCTGCCACTTTTAGTCAAAAGAACTAGAGTGGCTCCGAGCCGTACGTTATATATAGTGGATGTGAGATAGAACATCTGAACATGAGGGCTGCAGGTGGCACAGTGTTTTTAAAGAGCTGATGTCCCTAGATGTTTTTTTTTCCCCTGTTGTATGACTGCATTTGTATGTGGAGGTTGAAATGCTTCCAAAGAATGAGGGAAACCATACCTGTGGCAGGTAACCTACTCTTACCTGTTGGATTAAATAAGTGATTTTGGTAATTAACATGGCATACTTCTGCAAAGTGTCAACTCACTTATTGCCATTTGTTGGCCAATCAAAATCACATATTGACTTTATTAGTTCTGTCTAAATTTTACATCCCATAGGATGAAGAATATTGAGTAACCCTGAAATTATCCTTAAAAATTTAATCCTAACTCGTAAGTGGTTATTGATGGATAAGCGCTTTTAAACCTGCAGATGTCAATTTGCAGTGAACAACAGACGTAACTTAAAAACTATACATTTCGGAATATCACATCCTGTACAATATCACTGTGAAAGCACTTTGTACTTTAATATTGATGTACTACATTGGAACCCAATAAATTTGCCAATGAACAGGTGATGGGTGTAACTGATTCACTGGATCATTAAATACATTCTAACATGAGGTATTGCACTTGCATGTTTGGGAATCTTCTTGTGTGACTATTTTGTAAATCATCAATCATTTGATGCACTTTCTTTGTGTCAGTTTCTCTCCATGCCTTCCTGTTTGGATATAGTTTCACAAGCATCGGACCACTTTCTGATGTCTTATCTAAATGTCCATGTTTTTAATGCATGACCCCAATGAATGTTGACATTTTGTCCAACTTTGGTGGTATTACTGCTGCTCCTGTAATCACTTGACTTCCACATTTTCCAACAATAATCACTGGATAAAAATCAGGAATTGGAAACCAACTGATTTCTGCCCACCATGAACAACTCAAGACTCTGAAGTCATTTATGGCTACATGTCTGAGAACAACTAATTTAACACAAACCCATGAAGGAAACACACTTTAAAAAATACAATCTTACAGAAATATAGAATTTATTATTTTGTCATTGTACATCAGTGATTTTCTCAGCTATAGTTTATTCTAGGTAAAAATAATATTGGGCTGTGTTAACCGACTTTAAGAAATAATTTTAGTTTTGAATTTCTCAGCAAAAATGAACATTCATAAATTATACAATATATAAAATATCAAAACACATTTAAAGGGAAAGTTAGGGGAAACAAAATTAATGCTTATCATGATGGATATAGGAAATGATAGGGGAAATGATTGGAAACAAATGTTTTCTATCAGTTGGCGCAACTGTATGACCTATCATTATAGCATTATTAATGTTTGGCTGCTTTCCAAAACCCATCATCACAGAAGGTGCTGCAAGTTCACTGTTTGATTGACAGTTCAAATATATTATTACAGGATTAGATGTCTTAGATATGGGGTTGTGAATGCAAATATTTCTTTTTATAAGGGATTAGATACTTGAGGGGATTTAAATCTATTGAATGGAATTTCATGAATTCAGGATGGGTGGTGAGGGTCCATGAATTAACACTGTTGGCATAGAGGTTATAAGGCGCCATTAGGGTATCATGAATTGGCATGTATGGGCATGGGGACTGGGTGGGGATGAATGCATGTGAGGAGTGAAGGTTAGATGGCCTAAAGTTTAAGAAAACAACTAGGACAATGTGGCGGGCCTTTTAAACAACCTACCTTGGCACTTGCCAACTCCTGTGGCCATTTCCGATCTGAAATGGGGGTTTGCCTCCATTCTGCACCTGCCCTCCTGGAATTGTTGGGGACCAGATCAGAAACTCCAAGGTATATTATGCAGTTAGCCAGGACTCCACCCTTATCTGATTTTGGCATTAGTGCGAGCATAAGATAGTTTTGTCCCAGGTGTGATTCTATAGATCCACTAGCTAGTTTTATTAAAACAAGCTTAATTTAAGAACAAGAGTTAGACTATAATAAAAAATAATTAGCTTAACCGTTACCAATTAAAATACTTAAACACAACAAAGTATAATTCTTAACAGCTATCTATCTCTTTAGTTCTAATTTAAGCAATATCCCCATAGACATAAATCATACTTCAGAGCCAATCAGCACCAAAAACAGATGAGCTCTCGTGAGTGCTAGATTTCCAGTCTTTTAAGCCCTCTGCTCAGTTGCAGAAAGATATGTGCCCTCTGACTCCCATACAGCAACTTCGAGAGAAAGATCTACCTTCAAGTAGTAGCACGTCAGGGAGAGAGATCTATTTTTTGACAGAGCCCAGTCTCCAAATCCAGAGAGGGAAAGAGACAGACAGACAGAGCTATTCCTTCACTCTACAGATCCCAAATAGCAACTGAGCTGGGTTTCTCTCTGTGAGCCTAGCCCCACCCAGTCACATGACCTTACTTATCAATCAACCTCATCAAGCCCCACTCTGAAAAACCTCAGGAGAAAACACGAAAATAACAGCCCTGCATTAATCCATATTAAAATAAACACTCCAGCAAATAAAATCAATTATGCTGCTGCAGTAACAACATGGGCTGCCGGGTACAGACACGACAGCACCGATCATGGAACTAACTGCTTTAAAAAAAGCCTGTACAAGAAACATGGCACAAATACATTGTCACAGAATGAACATCCTATCATTTGGGAACTAATTCCTAAGGTGGATGCACCAAGCCAGGAAATATCCTGAACCATGCGACGCAACTCTAGAGTGAAAATCTAGGCCTATGTCAACGCAAAGAAATTTTGCAAAATTGATTTTTGCTTGGGCCTTATAATTAAGGGCGGCACGGTGGTTAGCACAGCTGCCTCACAGCTCCATGGACCTGGGTTTGATTCCTGGCTTGGGTCGCTGTCTGTGTGGAGTTTGCACATTCTCCCTATGTCTGCGTGGGTTTCCTCCGGATGCTCCGGTTTCCTCCCACAGTCCAAAGATGTGCGGGTTAGGTTGATTCACCTTCTAAATTGCCCCTTAGTGTCCTGGGATGCGTACGTTAGAGGGATTAGCAGGGCAAATATGTGGGTTTACGAGGATAGGTCCTGGGTGGGATTGTTGTCGGTGCAGACTCGATGGGCCGAATGCTCTCCTTCTGCACTGCAGGGATTCCATGAAATAATACCACTTGCTACATTTAAGAATATTGTTTTTGGTTTTGCTCAGCACATCAAAATACTGTTTCCTTTTGCAACAGATAATCAAATGGGGTTTGGAAGAACCAATTGAGTCAATGCAATAAGAGAAAGAAACATCGAGCAAAGTTTTGTCTTGCCTCAGTTGAGAAGTAAAAATAGTTGTCCTAGGAAATTTAATGACTAGTCAGACCAAAATTGAAGTATGACTTTTTTTAAGGATTTTTTTTTGTCAAGGAGTAATTGATCATTAAATAAATAACATGTTTTTCGGTTAAGGCATGCACACATTTAAAATATAGACAGAGCAATGTTTTTTATTAAAAAAAGCAGTAAAGTGCTATACATTCTACCTAAGTTTTACTCTATCTGTTTGTGTCCCCTTAATCTCTTGTATTTTTCCATCTCTGATGTGCCTGCTTCAAGACCAATTTCTGATCTCCTTGGTAATATGGCATCCAAACATGTTTTTTACATTTAGGTCAATGTTATCCACTACATTAGTCATTAACCACAGGTGGCTAATTGGGAACCCAGATAATAGTTAATTGTATTTCTGATTAGTAAATTAAAAGTGGACACTGTTAGGCATGGCATTTTAGTGCTCGTGTGCATTGCATTTGTGTATGTACTTTAACATTTAATATATTTACTGGTAAAATGATGAGCTGAAAAACTGTGGTGTTTTTGATCAATGTGAATGCATTACTTGATTACTGAATAGCAGTAGATGTTTGGTATGTGAATATACACGTGATATTCTGTAAATGTATAAAACCTTTCTACTAAAATGGGTGCATGTGTTTAAAATGCTATCGCCCTAACAACATCTGTGGTTAGTCAGCAATTTGTATTGGACAACCCTGCTTTACACACAAATGTTGCCTTCATCTTTGAGTGGTACAGTATGTACATGTTGGACATTCATTATGTGAGTTTTATTAGGTAGAGCAATAGGAAACAAGACCTCATTGCTGGGGTTCCAATCTCAAGTTGACCAGGATCAGAGTCAATGCATGGGAAGTCCTCATGGCAGACCGGCATGCCTGGAGTTGCAGTCAGGAAGAGCGTGGAAAAAACAGAAGCTAGGTATCAGAATAGAGAGCCTGCTGAAAAGGGAAAATCATCAATCAACCTTGGGTCAATGCTATTAATCTGTGTTAGCTGCACAAGAGACAGCCACTTGCAAATTGGCCTCTATAGCCATAATAGATGATGCTCAATCCAGAAGCGACATCCACCCTGGGCATAGTCCATCGACTCCCAAGATGGACAGATGCCATCACTTCAATCTTAAGAATGAGGTTTAGTTAATTTATATAATCATCAGAACCCTCTGATTAGATTACAGCATGAAATAAACCACTCATATTGTTAGAAGTGATACGCTCTTTCTCTTCGTTATTCCCACACCCTTGGTCCTGTGCTTCGAAGCTTGACAATGATGGTCAATTTGTTTTGTGTTGGATTAGAAGTACAGTTTTACCATCTACAGGACAGCACGGAGGCATGGTGTTTAGCACTGCTGCCTCACAGTTCCAGGAACCAGGGTTCAATTCCGACCTTGGGTGACTTTGTGGAGTTTGCATGTACTCTTGGTGTCTGCGTGGGTTTCTTCTGGGTGTTCTGGTCTAAAGATGTGTAGGTTAGGTGGATTAGCTATGATAAATGCACGGGGCTGCAGGGATAGGGCAGAGAGGAAGGTTTGGATGGGATTATCTTTCGAAGCCATCAATGGGCCTGATGGCTTCTTTCTGCACTGCAGGGCTCTATGATTTCTGTCAGGCTTCATCCCTCCCAGGGCATCCACAAGACTGTGGGGCTATTTGCCTATAGCTGCAAGTTTGGTTCAAGAGCGCCAGGGTGTGTTCATATGCTAGTGAGCCTGCACATTGCATGTCTCCTCTGTGTTCCTCTGCCGCTTTAGCCAGGGGGCATGAGGACCTCAGTTTCCATGTATTGCAATGATGCACAACAGAGGACTACTATGTACTACCTATGGAGGGGCTATGTATTAACAGAGAGAAACTTACACATTTGGTTCTCCTTTTCACATTGCTGCTAGTCAATGGTAGACTAAACTTGAGAAGCACAGCACGCAAGAAGCACACTAACTTTCTTCGCAATGCGCTGGATGCATCACTCCGACCTATTGGAGTGGAGCCCAAAGGCAGACTGATGCTTAATTCGGTCATCCTTCTAGCAACTGTTGAAATCGAGTTGATGCCAATTGTAGTGCTGTGCATTCCTTTGGACCCAACCAGGCGTTCAAGAGGAGAATGCTGACGTTTGGACTGCTGAGAGTTTCCACAGATTTTGACAAGGCTTGCACTCTGGAGAAAACATTTCAGTTTTGCTGAACACAGAGTTGACCTCCAAGGCGCATGAGACAGGTGGCTGCCACAGAGAGATAGAGATGATGAAAATGCTGTTTTCAATCCTCATACTTGTTGTACTGCCTTTCCTAACATCTGTTTTCATTGTAGGTTTCTATGCCCGTATTTACAATGAAAACTTCCCATTTAAATTTATTGCACTATACTTGCACCCTTCCTCCAATGGTTATGCTGCAACTCCAGCACCAGTGGAACAGTACAATTACAGATGAACAAGTTTATTGAGCAGTTTCTATTATGGACATCGGCATTTATAAAGGAAATACATGGGAAGAAAGTATGAATGTGAATGGGAACAGAATTATGTCTGCACGCTTTAGCTTGCTTCTATCACAATCACCTGAACACAGCACTTAGTATGGATTCCCCCGATGCAACATCATAAGTGATCAAATGGAACTTATAGTTGTGAGATCTTTGGAGTCAATTTCCATTTTGCTGAGCCAGCATAAAGCTTCACGCAATGGTGAAATTTGGGTCAATGCAAGATAATTGTTTATTATGGGTAGAAATTTGTCATGGATACTTGCCCAAATTTCCATAGGATAAAAAATGAGCAACTACCTCCTGTGTTTTTAGTCCTTTAAAACATTGTAGCAAAGTTACTGTAAAGAACACTGACTTTTAGCATACATAAATGTTATATAAAGAAGAAGGTTTCTTGCTATCAGCTCCATTTAGAAATATATCTGGGAATTGGGGAAGGGGGTTTGGCCTGGGGGGCGGGGGGGGGGGAATGCAGGTATTAGAGCGACGATTGACCAGGGAAGCCAGCGATCAACTGGGGAGGGGTATTGGAGTAGAGATCGGCTAGGGAGGCCAGCGATTGGGGAGCACAATATCCGGGGGTGATATCCAGGGGGGGTGGGGGGACTGACAGATTTTCAGTGTTCTATGTGCACTTTAACAGAACAACAAGAGATCAGCGCATGCGCAGTGGCACCCTCTGGTTGTGAGCAGCTGGCTTTCTGGCAATAATAGACTCCGTCCACTCCCCCTACTGGCATGAATCACACTTTGCCTCTTTTTTTGCACTAAGTGGCATAAGATGGTGTCTGAAAGCTCGCCGAAAAGATGGACGTGATTCTCTCCTGTTTTCACACTCATTCAACACTTTTATAATTTTTTTTGGTAAGTTCACTCCCAAATCTTTCAGCCCTGACCCCATTAATTATGCAACTGAGTGCTTTGCACCATATTCAATAATGGGACAAGGCTGATGCCACATAGTCCACCATCATATCCAGCTGCCATATTGAAAAGGGGCCCAATATCACTGACCCAAGAAGCAAGAAGTTGGACCTCCTGAAAATTAAGATGGATCTCCAGGAGCATTCTGGAAGATGACACCCCCCCCCCCGTCCCTCCAAGCGAAGGATACTGAATCTGGAAGGTCCACTGCTGTGGTTTTCCGGCACCCAGGTGTGCCGTTGTCCTCCATCCTGAACTCCGGAAGTAGCCCCAGGCATTGCTCAGGTGAGTCCCGACGTCTGCACACTATGTTCAAGCTGTGTTTCACATGTTTTGCTGTTGGCGCCATGGAGAATCGGGCATGAATAGTCTGGCCTTTTTTCTGTATCGCATTAGTGGGATGCAAATGAGTTTCACACCGGCCTCATTGTGTTAACTATCCATCTAGTATTGCTGTGGGTAGTCATAAACATCGTGACATGTTTAATTTAACTCCTCAATAGGACATTTATACTGAGGGCACAGTGGTTAGTGCTGCTGCCTCACAGCGCCAGGGACTTGGGTTTGATTCCCAGCTTGGGCCACTGTCTGTGGAGCCTGCACGTTCTCTCCATGTCTGTGTGGGTTTCCCCTCTGAATCTGAAAGAGAAGCTGGTTAAGCGCATTGGCTGTGCTAAATTTTCCCTCCGTGTACTCGAACAGTGTGGCGACTAGGGGATTTTTACAGTAACTCCATTGCAGTGTTAACGTAAGCTTACTTGTGACACTAATAAATAAACTTAAACATTTCTTCTGTATTAGTAATTTCCAGTAATTTTCTGTTTGTGATTTCCAGTGATTCTGGATGAGCAATATCCAATGATTTTGTATTAATGATTTTTAATGAATTTGCATTAGTGATTTCTAGTGATTCCAAACTGGTAATTTCTTCATAATCTTACATGTTTCAGTAAAACCACCTTTCATTCATCTAAACTACAGTGAGTATAGGCCTAACGTACTCAACTTTTCCTCATATGACAAATCCCTCATCGCAGGAAGCAGCCTAGTGAACCTTCTCTGAACAACTTCCAATGCAAATATTTTCCTCCTTAAGTAAGGTGACCAAAACTATATGAAGTACTCAAGGCCTGGTCTCACCAGTTCCTGTACAGTTGTAGCAAGGTTTATCTAATTTTATACTCCATTTCTCTTGCAATAAAAGCCCACATTCCATTTGCCTCAATTACTTGTTGACATTTTGATTCATGTACAAGGTCACCCAGGTTTCTCTGTACCACAGTGTTCTGGAATCTCTCTGCATTTAAATAATGTTCTGTTTTTCTATTCTTTCTGCCAAATTGGGCAGCCTTACATTTTCCCACATTATACTCCATCTGTCAAATTTTTGCCCACTCGCTTAACCTATCTGTATCTTTTAACACACTAACTATCCTCTGCGCAACTTGCTTTCTTACCTATCTTTGTATTGTTGGCAAATTAGCCAACAATATAGTCAGTCCCTTAATCCAAGTCATTAATATAGATTGTAAATAGTTGAGGGCCCGGCACTGATTCCTGAGACACTTCACTAGTTATTGCTTGAAAATGCCCCATGTAGACTGACTCTGGCCAGTCCTCTATCCATACCTATCACCTGCATCACTATATATTGTTAGCTTATGTGGTAACCTTTTATTCAGTGCCTTATCAAATGCCTTTTATAAATCCCACACCTTCTGCTTCCCATTTCTCCACCCTGCTTCCCATTTCTCCACCCTGCTTATTACATTCTCAAAGAACCTTTTAATAAATTTGCCAAACATTATTTCTCTTTCACAAAACCATGCTGACTCTGCCTGTTCGTATTATGATTTTCCATATGTCCTGTTGCTACCCCTTTAATAGTGGATTCTAGCATTTTAGGAGTGACAGACTTCAGGCTAACTGCCCTATATTTCCTGCTGTCTGTCTCCCTCCTTTCTTGAACAGAGGTATTATGTTTGTGTTTCCAATCCACTGGGACCTTTCCCGAATCTAGGGAATTTTGGAAGATTACAACCAAATTCACCAATTATCCAATTAACTGCAGATGCTTCTGATTGATTTCTGTCAGAGCAGTCAGATGTTGGCTTAGCTAAGCTTCCTTAGTAGAATTTATTAGGATATTTTGAGAGCCCACATGATCTGCAATTGAGTCTGAGTTTGAGTGTTAACCAACCTTAGTGTCCCGATCTATACTTCAAACTCCATTTGCATCCAAGATGATGTGGTGGCAAAATGAGACTCCATTGGTGCCACCGGTGAAGGTAGTGCAAAAATCTTGAAATTGAATAACAAACGCTGGAATGCTTGTAATGTGGCCTGTGCAGATGGATTGATGGGCCATCTAGCTTGGGATCAGCAAAGTTAGATATATTACTCTGTCTCTATATCATAGTTATGTCAGAATCTAAATAACTGAAGCCCCAACACTGATCCTTGCAGCACCCTACTAATAAATTCCTGCCAATCTGAAAAAGCTCCATTTATTCCCATTCTGTTTTCTATCCATTAATTAATCCTTTATCCATGCCAATATATTGCCTCCAATTCTATGAGCCCTTATTTTGCCTATTAATTTTTTTGCGGCACCTTATCAAATGCCTTTTGGAAATCCAGTTCTACTACATTATCGATTCTCCTTTATCTTCCCTGTCAGTTACATCCTCAAAAAACTCCAATAAATTTGTCGAACAGGATTTCCCTTTAGTAAACCATGCTGACTTGTTCTAATCATACTATGCTTTTTTAAGTGCATTAATGTTAAAACTTTCTTGATAATAGATTCAGCATTAGCTGATGTTATGCTATCTGGCCTATAGTTCATTGTTTTCTCTCCTTCCTTGCTCGAAAAGCAGTGTAAACATTTGCCAACTTCCAATCTAATGGGGCCATTTCTGAATCTAAAGAATTCTCGGAAATCAAAACTAGCACATCCACTATCTCTGCCGCTATCTCTTTTAGAACCCCAAGGTGTAGGCCATCAGGTCCTGGGGATTTGACAGATTTTAGCCTCTTTAAGTTTCTCCAGTACTTCATGCTGATATTAATTTCCCTAATTTCCTCACTGCTGTTAGCTGCTGGATTATCATCTATTTCGGGTGTGGAACTTGTCTTCCACTATGAAGGCAGAGACAAAATATTGGTTCAATACTTACTTACTTTAGCTACTCTCTCCCTTTTTATATAGTTAGAAAAGCTCTAACAATATGTTTTTATATTTCCGACTAGTTTACTTTCATTCTGTTTTTTGCCTTTGTAATCAACTTTTGTGGCCATTTGCTGATTTCCAAAACACTCCCAAACCTCAAACTGTCTTTTGCAACATCGTGAGCCTTGTCCTTTAATCCAGCACGATCCTTAACTTCCTGAGTGAGCCACGGATGTGTCCTTCTTACTGAGTTTTTGTTCTTCAATGCAATGAATTTTTGTTGAACGTTTTGAGTTGTTTCTTTAAGTGTTTCCTACCGTTCTTTTACCTCCATACTGTCTAGTCTATTTATCCAATTAACCGTAGCTAGTTCTCTCCTCATACCTGCGTAAAGGGCCAGCCATCCATGTTTCAGTGATTTGGCTTGCTTGTGCTCTGTTGTCTGCCATTTCTGAACTCATCATTCAGATATTTAACAGATCTTTGACTCATGGTCAACCTCCTGTAATCTTCCCTTTTAAGTCAGCAGTGCCCTATTGCTATCAATCACTCATTTCAACAGATCTATTGAGATCAAGCCAGAACACATTTGGATATTGTTGCACCATCCCAGCTTGCCAAAATTGCACATTTCAGCCTTCATTGGCAGCAATGCTTGCTGTCTACCACTTATGCACCTCGACTGTTTTGTGAAACCGCTAACCACCAGCTAAACATAGCCAAGTTCTTCAATTAGCATCACCTGTTTCTCCAATTCTCCAAGAAATTTCCAGAATAATTGTATCATTGTCCTTCCGAAGGCTGGCCCTACTTTCCTTCCGGCTATCCATCATTTATTAAATCTTGCGTGGTCTGTATCGGAACTCCATTGATTGCTTTTTTTCCCACAGCAAGTGGTGGTGGCAGAGGAGGACTGGGAAATTACTGGTTGTCATCTAGGATATTAGACAGTCATGTGTCCAATGCTAGTCATTAGTAAGGAAGATTAAATAGTTGGCTGTGCTGATCACTGAAAAGCATCAACCAGGATATTTTGACCAGATGTCATTACTGACCAACAGATTCCCTAATGACCCAGAGCCTGACAACAGCTGACTATTCATTGCTGTAGGGTAGGATTAGTGGCACTTGTATTTTGTAAACCTGAGATTTGGAGAATCTGAATAGGAGATAACACCCACTTTATATCCTTTCCATTTTGTTCTCTTGTTGAAGTCAAGTGCAAAATTGGACTGAGTGTAAATCGGAGATCCAGAAAAAATAGGCTCCCTTCTGGAAGCGAATAGGTTAAAATCGGGGCTATGATTACAGGTTATTCAAGGCAGCAGAAATTGGTCCGAATTACAGTTTGTTAAATGAAAAGCCCTGTTTAAGTGCAAGTTGTAGGACACAGTCACAGTTCTTTTATGTCTAGGCTATTACTCTCTTGATGGCTAAATTCTGGAAGATACATAGTCTTCGTAATCCCATTGAATTTTCAGATACTGGCAGTGATTGACTCGCATAATGATGATTGAATTGCTCTAAGTTATCTACCAAGCTGCAAAGGAACTGGATAGGAAAAATTCTGTAGCATCTTTGAGCAATTATAGCGGTGAAGCAGACATTTTCTTCCAAAATTTAATACTGGAGAACACAATTGGCCATGAAGCAGATTCTTACATTTTAGGATTCAGGTAGAAGGGAAAGATACTGACCAATGTTTATACTCCCAGCAGTAACCTGTGTTCTTTCTTAGCTTAGATCGCTTTGAACTAAAATCAGCTGATATTTGTTCCATTATAGTTGGAGATAAATAAATTGAACAAATATTCAGTAATGCATTCTGCAAATTTCAGGGTCTTTAGGTCCTGTTTTCAGGCCTTGAAGCAGCTCCTTAAGAGCAGATAGACATATTTAATGGATGGCCCCTGAGAGAAGACATTACTCCTGTTTCTTTACAAGCAGTTTGACATTCACAAATAAGGACTGCTGCTTTCCTCCCAAGACAAGCCTGTAGCACTCCACTATGAGTTTGTCCTTCTCTTCACCCATCACCAAAAGTGTTCTGTAGTGCTGCTCCTCTCCACCCCATTCCTGTTGCACAATACACATTTTATAAAAGGCTTCCAGCAAACTTCTCTTCCTTCCTAATACCAACTTGTAGATTTAGAAGATGTTACAGTGCCAAAACAGGCTATTTGGTCTATCACGTCTGTGCTGACGTCTTTCTCCATAAGAATCATCTAATTTAATCCCACACCCTTTGTCCCTCCCTATACTTTTTAACATTCGTTCTCAAAAAATGATCCAATTCCATTTTTAGAAGACTTTATGAACTCTGCTTCAACAACAGTTTGTAATTGAGGGTTTCACATGCTTAATAATCTTTTTTAAAATGCCTCAATAAAACACCCGTTGTAATATCAATTGTGAAACCCAAAAGTGACAGTTTGGGAAAATGGACAATTACAAAATCTACTTGTTATTAACCTGTGTTTTATAAATTTAACAAAATTAATAGTCAAAATCAGAACTTCAGGTCCCGCCTTTTCCCACCAGTAAATCTCCTTTAGCTTTTTTACCTTTTTCTCTGTAGAATAAAGGGTTAATTCTAACACTATTCTAAAAATAGCTACTGAGCATGTGTGTAAGGAACTAAGTCATAATGATGTCTCTCAGAGATGAGTGAGAAGACCCTCAGAGGGGAGCAGGACATTTCTAGTCCTGATGTTCTGTATCTTGCCCATGTAGTTAATTTTGTTAATAAAAGTACTTTTAAGGAAAGATCTTCACCTCCAGCCATATCTCTAAGTGCCAAACGAGCGTGAAAATGGGAGAAATTCACACTGTTTTGTTGAGCAACTTAAAAATCGAATCTTACCTAATTTAGTTTTTTTTAAAAAAGGCTAAACTTGAAATCCGCCAGCAGGGGGAGTGGGCAATGTCTAAATTGCCTGAAAGCCAGCTGATAGCTGCAAATGGTGCCATTGCGCATGTGCAGGTTTCTGTGCTCTAAAAGCTTCTCCTAGCTATAGATAGCTTCCATGGTTCACCCTGCCCATCGGCTGATGGGGCGCAATGGTATGATCGCTGCCCGATATCTTCCGGGACAACACAACAATGATAGATCCCCTTAAGCAGAACCTAATGTTAGCTTTTCAGTAAATCACTCAAACTAACAAAGCTATTGCTAGCCATTTCAAAGAACTCATTCCAACTCCGGTTGCACACAGTCTTCCACAGTAATATAGTGGGCCACATCTTTCTTTTAAAAAGTCAAAAAGTCCATAGATACTTGTATTGAAACCAATTAGAATAATACCTGAAAGGGGGAAAAGAAACAAAAATATTTTGTGGAGAAAGCCATGGATCAATAAATTATAAGTGACAATGTGGTGGAAGGATCCAAGAACCAGAGGATCATGTTTAAGGTTACTGACAAAAGGCGCAATGGCAACATAAGGGAAAACATTTTTATGCAGCGAGTGGTTAGACTCTAAAATTCACTGTCAAAGTCTGTGGTGGAAGCGGATTCAATTGAGGCACTCGAAGTTGGATTAATACTTGAAAAGAAAGAACATGCAGCGTCACAGGGAAAAGAGAGCAGAGTGGGACTAAGTGAATTGCACCATCAGAGAGCCAGTGCAGAAACAATGCACAGGATTACCTTCTGTGCTGTAACCATTCCATGAGTCTATAAAATTGTTCAATTATTAAATATTTTACTATGGCCTCCTGTGACACCCAACATCAAAATACCTGAAGTTGTTTAGGTCCTGAGCTTCACAGTACTAATTGGTGGTAATGGAAGGTCAGAATTCAAGAAAGTTGCATAGAATATCTGACAATTAGTCGGCAGTAATACCATTATCAGGTACAACTGAAAGATTGCTTCAGAATTATTTGAACCCTCCCAATTAGATTACGTTACCATCTTCCAGATTATTCTGTTTTCAATATAGTCCTATAGTATCTTCCACACAAAGTTGTCATGATTTTCTTCACTAGAAACATCTGTTATATTGTGATGATGCTGTGCTTTTCAGAAATGTATTTATATCATGTTTCTTGGAAGGGGTATGTTTAAAATTCAGCTGTTTTACATGGTGCCAATTTGGCTAGGCACCAGGCAGCTCACATGCTGAGAATGCAGGCTAATGATTGATTTTAGCTAGAGATGTTTTTATTTTAATCTGAGTTAATTCATTTTTGTTTATTTGGTTTTTCCCCTAGGGTTTCAGAGTAGGGTTTTGATGAGGTTAATTGACAGTCACGTGCTTAAGGGGAGGAGCTAAGCTTACAGGGACAAACAAGCAGTTAGTGCCGGGATCTGAAAGAAGTGAGAAATGTCGCTCTCATTCGCTCTTGCTCTCCCTCCAGAGGTGTTCTGGAGGCTTAAGGCTTGAGCACATAAGCCTGTGTGTTGCTAACTGGTTTTGAAGAGGAGTTTAAATCTATAAGAGGAATATTGCTTGAATTGGAACTAATAGAGATAGGTTAGCAGTTAATAATTGTATCTTGTCATGTTTAAGCATTTCAATTGGTAAAAGTTAAGCTATTTCATTTGTTATGGTTAAACTGTACTGTTAAATAAAGTTTGTTTTGATAAAAGCTCCCTTGTGTGTCAGTAGCATCATACCTGAAGTGAAACACACTAATGTCAAAATTGAAAAACTATTGAGATCTATTTGAGCTTCATAACATACTTTGGGGTTTCTGATCTATACCTTAACAAAACCTTGCAGCCTGCTTCCGGAATGAACGAACATTTTCCCTATGTTAAGATGCTCTTTATTTTTCAAATTGATATTCAAGATACTAGTAGTTTAGAAAGAACTAAATTGTCATCTTTGTTCATTCTTAACACAGGTGGTGCTTCCAACTTTTATTTTAGAGAAGAGATCACTACTGGAAATGTATGCAAATTTCATGGCCCATGCAGACATGTTTGTGTCGATCACTGCTGGTACCACAGCTGAAGAGCGGATTATCAGCTTTGTGGAATATTACTTGACTTCTTTCCATGAGGGCCGAAAGGGAGCGGTGGCAAAGAAACCATATAATCCGATTATTGGAGAAACTTTCCACTGCTCTTGGGATGTGCCGAAAGATGAAGTAAAAGCCAACAGCACTTTAACCAAGGATCAGCCCAAGACCCAGCAAGCCTTCGAGTCCAGCAAGGACTCAACAGAGTGTTACAAAGTCAGATTTGCAGCAGAACAAGTTTCCCATCACCCACCAGTTTCTGGTTTTTACTGCGAATGCAAAGAGAGGAAAGTTTGTGCGAATGCACATGTGTGGACCAAGAGCAAATTCATGGGGATGTCCATAGGGGTCACCATGGTAGGGGAAGGTAAGAGCAGTTTGCAAATCTATCATTCTTTTTAAGTCTATGCCTATTGTATTACAGTGGATTGTGAACTGCTATGATATTCAATTATTAATCAATGACAGTGCGTTGTGGCCATTATCTAGTTAGATTTCTAAATATAATTTTCAAAGACAAAAAGTTCACGTTGATCCAATCCAATATTTGTTGGAGAACACTCTATTTAAACCTTGATGCTGCAAATGTTTGTTTAAAATGTCAAAATTTCCCAGAACATGGAAATTTTTATATTCAAAGTTAGATGAGGTAGCGTGGGAGGAGGTCCATGTGGAGCAGAAACACAGGCATAAATCAGTTGGGTTGAATGGCCTGTTTCTGTGCTGTTAATTATGTGAATGCAACCTTGAAAAATAATCCTTCCTTTTCTCAAAGTAGATTTCCAACCTGGTGGGTTGTAATGCCAAATGTTAACATTTCAGGGGTAGAATTATTAGACTCAGCATCAAATCAATATCAGCACTGCGGTGGGCTGTTGTAAAATCTCAGCTCATATACCAGGATCATTGATCTTAGAATGTGTGTGTGCAATCCTCTTGCCATTTTTTTTGTGATGATGGATTTGATGATGTTGGGGTGTCTTGGGGAAGAGGTGGATGGGGGACAATTGGTTCACCTATTTAAATCAAGTAATTCAGCAGATTATGCACATGTTTCCCAGGGCTGAAGAAGGAGAGGCAGGAACTGCCCGCTTTTACAATACCTCAATACCTTCACCCTCTTCCACTCTGGCCCTGAAACCCCACCCCTCTCCTGCTCCAGTCCAACGCACCCCTCTCTGTTTCACCCCCCCCCTGCTCTGGTCCCCCCCGCCCCGGTCCCCCCCCGCCCCCTCTTCTGAGACTTTGGGACACTCCCCCCATCCTCTCCCATCTGGCCTCCCCCATCCTCAGCCCCCACTTAAGAGTGAAACTTACCTGCTCCCTGTCCCTTTAAACATCTCCTTTTACAGCAGCTACGGTCATAACAAGGGGGACTGACTTGCATCTGTACACCCCAGTTACTCTGCAGTGATGCTACTGTGGGTGGGGGGCGGGGTTCAGTTCCTGTTTCTCAGCCTGAGAGAGGAAAGTTAGGGGAAACAGGAGCTATGCAACTACAATGAAGCTAAGTTTGTCGAGATTGGCAATCCGACAGAGATTGTCACTGCAGAAGTTAGGGGTCATTGTATTCCCTGGGACAACCAAAGTACGGGTTGAGAGCGAGGCCAGAATCCATTCAGAATCTATCATTTGAACTCTTAAAATATTATTAAAATGATGTACATCTTTATTACTAAAATCAATACAATTTAAAATAAAAACTGAAACAAAATAAACACTAAACCTAAACGTAACAACAGAAAGATAGAGTATGACGAAAATATAGTCAAGACAAAAATCAATCGTCCATAAAAACTTGTACTACCTGTAAAATTAAGAGCATAGCAAGACTGGACTCTTGTTGGGCAAAGCTTTTGTAATGGTTAATCCTTAAAAATGTCATTAATGAATTGTCCTTGTTCATTTACCTCATGATCCAGCCACAAAACCAAAACGTTTTACATTCCTACCACCTCTCAGGTCTTTAATTTTATCTGTCAAATGTTGGTACTTTTTGACATTGTCTTCCCAGGCTTTTTGTAAGGAATTATCATTGTCTTCGAATCTAACTGTAGTGCCCATGACAGAGACACCATCACCTTTACAAAAGATTACACCTGGCTTAAAAAGTGATCTGTTATCTGTTCGTATGTGTGGCTTCAAATAGGCGGTATATTCATTTTAAATAATCTGTGCAAGATCTCCCCGGAAATAGGCAAAGGCCGATGTCAAGCGGGGAAAGTGGAGTTGGAGCTGTCAACAGTAATGGGACTTAAAAAAATAACATCAACAACGTGTCGCTGGCGGGGTGGCTTCTGATTCGCCCGTGCCGCAGACAACTTAGTCAACTGAGGATATGGGCACATTTTTAAAGGCCGTCCCAGCGCAGAGAGAGCAAAAGAGTTGACCCTGGATCTCCCCCCCCCCCCTCCATATACCCCTGGCACTACTCAGGCACTGTCCCTTGGCATGACCCTCTCTTCCCTGAACGTACCAGTCGCTGTTCTACCCTCATGCCAACATGGATGAATTTTCTGAACGGGAGGGATGATTCGGATCCAGGGGCCTGGTAATTATATGTTAATATATTCAAATGATGTTCCCAGCATTGAACATCAGGAAAGGGGGGGGGGTAGAATTATTAGAATTATTGATTTGATTTATAATTGTCACATGTATTAGAATACAGTGAAAAGTATTATTTACAGACAAAGCATATCGTACATCTGTACATAGAGAAGGAAAGGAGAGGGCAGAATGTAGTATTACAATTATAGCTAGGGTGTACATCGACATGCAATTCTCGTGATATTTTCTGCTCCTGTCACTAAACCTGCCCAATATGATTGGAATTTGAAAATCCTGGCCTTTATCTTTAAGAAGATCGATGAATCCTTGCATTTTTGACATATGGACAACTGTGGGAAATGATCTCATTGACTGTATTATATCTCCTGCATTTAATGCTATTTGCAGGTCTGCCAAATGATAAAAAGTACCTGGTTGGATAGGCATTACACCCGAGTGAAAGGGCTCTGAAAAAAAAGCTAATTATTTCAAACAATTAAAACATAGCTATTGATTCAAAATAATTTCATTGTAAAATTACAAAATGCCAATTAGCCTGAAAATTTAATGTAGCCCATATGTTAAATTCATAATTGCGTTAATTGAGGAAAGTTTCGCTATTTTGGCTGCTCGTTATTCCTGGGGCCGATGGCTCATCAGTCGACCCATTCTGAAGCGTATTGGTTAAGACATCCTTAATTATATTAAGTATGTAGATCTGACTCCTTTTTGATCAAAATCTTCGCCATTATATGAAAAGGAAGCTTTAATTATCTCATCCGAAGTTAATTTTAATGATTCAATCTTCTTGAGTACAGCTATGGGAATCTGCATTTCTAATTTTGGCAATCAAAGATTGCTATTTCTCGCTTTCGAATATAGAATGCCATCAGAGATATCCTTTGGGAGGTGTAACATATTCTTAGTCGTTTTTTTGATAATGCCATCTAGCTCAATTAAAGTGTTTTAGGCTGGTTCTGTTAGAATTAAAAGCAAGAAATGAAATAGGTTTTTAAAATATCGTACCACTGTGTAGGTTTAAGAGGACTTGGGTGGTACAGAGATTAGCACTGTTGACTTACAGCACCAGGGACCTAGGTTCAATTCTGTCCTTGGGTGACTGTCTATGTGGAGTTGCATGTTGTCCATGTACCTGCCTGAGTTTCCTCCGGATGCTCCGGTTTCCTCCCACAGTCCAAAGATGTGCGGGTTAGGTTGATTGGCCATGCTAAGTTGATCCTAGTGTTGGTGGGATTAGGAGGGTAAATATGTGGGTTTACAGGGATATGGTCTGGATGGGATTGTTGTTGGCGCAGACTAGATGGGCCAAATGGCCTCCTTCTGCACTGTAGGGATTCTATGATTCTTTGATTGTATGACTTAACATTAAAGTTATCAATCCAAGAATGAAGTTTGGAGCTTTGGGACTCCTCTCTGTGACCAACACAGGGGTGAATCTTTGCTCCTAGATATTTCTCGAACTCTCCTGATATACTGTACTTAAGATTGTTTCCTTTGATCTTCCTTGGGCTCTTATTATCGTCATGGAATGTTTTATTCGTTGATATATTAAAAAACAGCTGTCTTTTTGATATTAACTTCAAGCTTCGTCTTCTTATACAATTTATCGAAAATGAGTACATTCTCTGTCAAGGCTGTATAGGAATCACTTAGCAGAGCGATATCATCGGCAAAGACTAGAGAGTCCCTGGAGTCACAATTTAATCAGAAACTGACACCATTTTCTTCCAATATACACAATAATGTATCCATGGCAATATTGAAAAGCATTGGTGACAAGGGATTCCCTGTTTGACACCTTTCTTTGTTGGAATTAGATTTGCCTTTCCTTTATTTGTTTTGATTATAGTAGAGGACTCATTATGTAGATTATCGATCAAGTTAATAAATTTACCATTAATTTCTAGCCTTTGTAAACTTTTAAAAGCCAATTTGAATCAAATGCTTTGGCTAAATCTATATATATGACTGCAAGATCTTTCCTATGATTTCTAGCGTCTTTGAAACAATTTTATAAAATTGCCATGATCTCATTGCAGCCAGAACCAGTTATAAAACCCTTTTGCCTCTTATTTAATTCCACCACCCTGGCCAGTTTACTCGCTATGATTTTCGTAAATAATGTTAAAGTTATAGAAATCATAGAAACCCTACAGTACAGAAAGAGGCCATTCAGCCCATTGAGTCTGCACCAACCACAATCCCACCCAGGCCCTATCCCCATATCCCCACATATTTTACCCTCTAATCTACGCATCCCAGGACACTAAGGGGCAATTTTAGCATGGCCAATCAACCTAACCCACACATCTTTGGACTGTGGGAGGAAACCGGAGCACCCGGAGGAAACTCACGCAGACACGAGGAGAATGTGCAAACTCCACACAGACAGTGACCTGACCCAAGCCGGGAATCGAACCCAGGTCGCTGGAGCTGTGAAGCAGCAGTGCTAACCACTGTGCTACCGTGCCGCCAATCATTATGTCCTCCACTAATCTATATTTTCAAGGTCCCTGGGATCATCAGATTCTGGAATGAACACAGTCCTATAGGTTTTAATATTGTTTTTATTCCAGATTACAGCCAAATCATAAACACATGAGAGAGTAAATTAGCGTTTTTAGTATTCAAATATTTCAAATCCTTAATCGTAATCTTATTGAATCCCAGTGCAGTTTCTTTTTTAAATTGGTCAATAACAATCTTAATCTCACTTTGCACGATTGGATTGAATAATTGCGAATTATCAGCCATCCTCATATCTTTAGAAAATTCACCTATGTCTGCTTTACTACCCTCTGGTAAGCTCTGCATGAAATACACTTCCAAATCAAGCATGTTTAAAGACATTAGGCGAGATTCTCCGGCCTCCCAGCTGTGTTTGTGGGAAGTGGCACATTGTTTGCAAGCAGCAGGATTCTCTGGTCCTGCTGCCATCAATGGGAATTCCCATTGACATCACCCCACACCGACGGGAATCATGTGGACAGGGGTGCGCTGCTGGCAGGATGGGAGAATCCCGCCGGCGTGAACGGCCGGAGAATTCCAGCCATGATAAGCATTCTCCAAGAAGGCTTTCAAGACACACGTCAATGCAGAATCGGCGTGCAGAGACTGATAGCCAAGTTCCGCATGCATGAGGACGGCCTCAACCGGGATCTTGGGCTCATGTCACACTACTTGTAACCCCCACCATACTGCCTGGGTTTGCAAAATTCTACTAACTGTCCTGGCTTGAGCCAATTCACACCTCCTTAACCTGTGATTATCCCTCTTTCTACGCACACCGTTTGTACCTGTAAAGACTTGACTACCTATAAAGACTCACATTCCAATCATTATTCTTATTCCAATCTGTAATTATCTTGCAATTGTATCTTTGCCTATATATGCCAAATTTGTGAAGTTATCTCCACTCACCTGATGAAGGAGCAGCGGTTCGAAAGATCGTGATTCCAAATAAACCTGTTGGACTTTAACCTGGTGTTGTGAGATTTCTTATTGCGCCCACCCCAGTCCAATGCCGGCATCTCCACCTCATAGTTTTCATAGAAATCATAGAATCATAGAAACCCTACAGTGCAGAAGGAGGCCATTTGGCCCATCGAGACTGCACCGACCAGAATCCCACCCAGGCCCTACCCCCACATCCCCCTATATATTTATCCTCTAATCCCTCTAACCTACGCATCTCAGGACTCTAAGGGGCAATTTGTAGCATGGCCAATCAACCTAACCTGCACATCTTTGGACTTATCAAGACTTTATCAAGATTTATCAAGACTTTAAATTTATTTTTTGCCGATTTCTTTCTGGCTCCTGAATTTTTAAATGGTGGGTTTTCATTTACATAATCATACTCATTAATTAATTGCTTTTTTAACTCCACTAATTTTTAAATTTATATTAATTACTCTGTCTAGCATCTGATTGATCAAGTTATCTGCTCATTATTTATTCTTTTATCATTAACTATCAATTTAAAGGTCATATTTTCCAAAGTTAAGGCATCAATTTTATCATATTTATTTTGTGCCAAATTTGTCATAGTTATGTTATCCCCTATTTATATTTTGTTCTGCCTTGTTGTTTATATATCTGCCCCTTCATTGAATAAGGATGTAAAACCTGCAAGAAAATTAACATTTGTTTTTACACCTGCCTTTACACTATTTCTAAGTTCAGCCATCTCAGCAGTACACCTTGTGTCAGAAATTTGTTAATTAGTTTTGGATGTCAATGTCTTGTCTTTCATAACATTGATTTTTTGTTTAGTGGCCACAATATTCTTTCTACAAACGAAAAGGAGCAACATCTCCACTTTAGACAGAGTAGAATTTTTACTCACAACAGGAAATGATCACCACTGGGTAGCTACTTGTTTCTAATTCCTTAGTTCAGGATGTAGGTGAAGCTCATGTTGACTCAGATCTCATTGGGTCTTGATGTTCTTCTCGCATAGACTACATTGAAAGGCTAAAATAGCCCAAGTAACATGAACACCATGTGTGCACTCCCCACATTTTACGCAATGACAAACAATTGAGTGATACTTGCCAGTCTTCTGACATTTGCTACAAATGACTAAAAGCTGAGAAATTTTGTCTGTTACTCCTAAGATGTTTTCTGAAGTTGGTTGTATAATTTCAAATTACTTCTTGGATTTGACATTTAAATTGACTACAAGGACAGGTTATTTTAATATTCTCATTAAAATCATTATATATTGGACTTGACTGTTCATAGTTTTAGATCTAATGGCTTCCTGATTAACAGGGATGTCACTGATTAAATTGATTAAAATTTGTATCGTAAAATGTTAATATTTGTAAAATTATCTCACGACTCCGTTTCAAATGATCGCCTGGCCTCAAGGTGTCCTCTGGTGTAATGCACTTTTGTTGTTATAAGCGACTCCATTCAAATCCATCTTTGTTAATAATTGGTTGTTGCCAATTGTTGACCCCAGTAGTCCCATTTATTAGCAATACGGAATCAGTGAATGGTCTTATGAAGTCTTATAGTTTGTGTTGATGAGGATTTATTTAACATCAGTGTTTGCAGGTGTGTCTGCTGCGCCCCAATCAATAGAATAACAAAATTTAGCGATGTTGGTAGTTGGAGAAAGCCTGAGATGTTTTTCAACTGGTTATCCTCCCAGCTAGAAAGGACATATCACACAAGTCCATCCATCGTATTCTTTCTTCAATCCTATGGGCGTGATCTTAACACCCATTCACGTCACACTCCTGTTGCAGCGAAGCCGGAGAATTTGCTGACAAGCCAAATGTCCATTCTCTGCAGCGGGATGGGAAAATCCCGCTGGCATGAACGGTCAGAAAATTCCCACCTATGGGTCTTCCACCTGTGGAGAAAAATGGTTTCTGCAAACCGACTGACAAGATTCATTGCATCTGCAGTCATATTCACCACAGTGCCAGAGTTCAGGAAACCAGGGAAGAACGGGAATTTAATCCAGATTACCAGAACCAATCTGACAACTAGATCTTGAAACAATGTTATTGGGAATACCATGTGACAGTCACAACCCGCCATAGTTAGAAATCATAACACCTATAACCATTGCACCTTGGGATCTGTAGACATTCACTCCAAGTCACATCCTCTACAACTCTCCATATCCTCCCATTTATTGTGCAATCCTTTGCCCAGTTTGATCTTCCAAATGGATCATCTCACACTTCTCAAGATTGAATTGTGTTTGCCAATTTTCTGCCCACCTGGCCAGTCCATTACTGATGCAGTTTACAGCAATCCTCCATGCTATCAACCGTACAGCCAATTTTTGTGCCACCTGCAAGCATCTTGATCATTTCCCCTACATTTACTTTCAAACCATTAATGTATACCATAAAAAGCAGGAGATCTAGTATTGAGCCCTGTGGAAGCCCACTGGAAACAGCCTTCCTGTCGCAAAAACACCCACCAACAAGTAGCCTTTGTTTCCTGCCACTGAGCCAATTTTATATCCAGCTTGGTTCATTCTCCTCGGTCCCATGGGCTTTTATTTTTATCAGTCTGCCATGTTTATGTTTATTTATTTGTCACAAGTAGGCTTACATTAACACTGCAGTGAAGTTACTTTAAACTTTGCTAAAAAGTGCCTTGCTAAAATCCATGTAGGCATCATCAACTACACTACCCTCATCAATCCTCCTTGTTACTTCCTCAAAAAGTTCAATCAAATCAGTCAGACATAACTTCCCCTTAACAAATCCATGCTGTCCTTGACTAATCCACACTTTTCTAACTGACAGTTTATCCTGTTCCTCAGAATTATTTGCCCACTACTGAGGTCAGGTTGACTGTTCTGCAATTATTCGATCTATCGCTCGCTCCCTTTTTAAACAAAGGTACAATGTGAAATCATAGAAACCCTACAGTACAGAAAGAGGCCATTCGGCCCATCGAGTCTGCACCAACCACAATCCCACCCAGGCCCTAGCCCCATATCCCTACATATTTACCCACTAATCCCTCTAACCTACGCATCTCAGGACACTAAGGGCAATTTTTAGCATGGCCAATCAACCTAACCCGCACATCTTTGGACTGTGGGAGGAAACCGGAGCACCCGGAGGAAACCCACGCAGACACGAGGAGAATGTGCAAACTCCACACAGATAGAAAAGCAGATCTCCAATCGTCCGGCACTTCACCTGTATCCAGTGAGGATTGGAAAATTATGGTCAGATTCTCTGCCGTTTCCACCCTGACTTTTAACAGCCTGGGGTAGATTTCATTTAGCTATGATCATTTATCTAAGGGTGCTAATCCCTTAATACTTATTCTTTCCCTTTGTCTAACTCATTCAATACTTCAATCTCCTCATCCTTATCCACAATGTCTGTATCATCTCTTTCTTTTGTGAAGGCAGACCCAAAGTATTCATTACGAACCATACCCACATCATCTACCTGCACACACAGGACACGTTTTTGGTTTTTTATAGGCGCTAGTGTCTCCTTAGTTCTCCTTGTGGCTTTCTGAAGTTGGCGTGGGTGGGAGCAGATGTGAAACCGCTCGTGCCCAACATTGTGGTGTTAATGTGATATTACACTGGGTGGCTAATTAAGGCCTGCCTGACATACGACGCGTCCAACCCTGGTTGGATCTCTGTTCTTTGGGTGCCAGGTTCAGAGGGAAAGGGGACTGACGGAGGGGAGGGCTGAGGAGATTGTAAGGGGGAAGGGAGGCTGTGGGGGGGTCTGAGAAGGGAAGGGGCTGGTTGGAGGAGGAGGGAGCTGAAGTGGGGTTGAGGAGGCATCTGATTGGGGATTTGAGCGGGTCTGAGTGGGGATCTGAATGAGTAGGGGAGGGGGCCGAGGAAGCTCTGAGGGTCAGAGGGGAGGGAGCTAAAGGGGAATCTGAGGGGGTCCTGAGTGGGGATTTGGGGGGGCCCAAGTCAGGATTTGAGGTACAGGGGGGGGCTTAGAGGAGGGGAGCTGTGGGGGGTCGATTTTGGGTCACCGTCCTGCCTGCGTTGTGTGTTGGGGATGGGGGTGACCCGTTATTTAAGTGTTGTTTGGGGGGGGAGGGGGGGAATGTTCCTCTTTGCTGGCTCCCCTGGACCCTCGAGGTCCAGCATGCCAGGTCCATGTTGGTGATGACCAACATCAAAGCCTGCCCAGTGTATTTCCCAGTGGAGAGGCCGGTGAATGACACGGAGTTGGTGAATGGGCTGTCATACCCACTAAGTTTTCATATTAGTCGAGTTGTCACCTGCTTTGGGTGGGATCCCGATCAGGACCGGCAGGGTGGGCTGGGTGAATCCCAAATAGCCCTCACACCCGGAGGGAATCTCCCCCCCCCCCGAAGTCCAATTCAGTGGCAATCAGGATTCACGCCATCGGTGAATGGGGCCAGTGAAACCCCCCTCCCTCTCTTTTATATCTTCTATAGTCATTAATGTTGTGATGTATTTATCCACTTTTAAAGTGTGTTACGTGCTAAATAGTTCTGTAATATACTTGTAAATAAGTTAGTAAAGTGTAATATCTCTTGTGGTGTTCCGCATGCAACATAAGAAGCCACTTTTCTTGAATTTGCTGAAAGTGGGGAGATTCAGTTTCTAAAGAGAGCCCCACTGGGCCCTTGTAATATCCGAGTAGTTACAACTTGGCCAACAAATAATTTAACAGACTATCTGGGAGAAGGTAATATTTGTTAATAGTCGCTTTCCTTAGGGGAGACATGGTTCACTTTCCCAGACCCAAAATAAGGGTCGGTGTGAAGTTGCTGCCTTGAACTCGGGTGAGAGTGATTGTTGAGGGAGTGTGCCTGATCTAGGGTAGTCTATATTCGGCGCTAGAGTTATAGAATCATAGAATCCCTAAAGTGCAGAAGAAGGCCATTCAGCCCATCAGATCTGCACAGACCACAATCCCACCCAGGCCCAATCCCTGTAACCCCACATTTTATCCTGCTAATCCCCTGACACTAGGGTCAATTTAGCATGGCAAATCAACCTAACCCACACATCTTTGGACTGTGGGAGGGAACTGGAGCACCTGGAGGAAACCCACATAAACACGGGGAGAACATGCAGACTCCACACAGACAGTGACCCGAGGCTGGAATTGAACCCGGGTCCCTGGTGCTGTGAGGCAGCAGTGCTAAGCACTGTGCAAACATGCCACGCCCATATAATCCACTTCAGTGCATCCAATTTACACACACTCCCACTAGCCTTGAAATCAGTTCGGGCACACACCTGGCCCAGACATGCAAAATTCTGGCCTTAATGTATTGTTTACATCAGAGGATTATGCTATTGCATGGATTCATACAATTAAACTAACAGGTTTTATTTCATTGTTACTTATCCCAGATTCATGCATAGTCACGTGCACCTTACATGACAATGAAGACTTTCTCAGTGTGTCATGTCTCTCAATATTACTTCATTATTCAGTGCAGTGAACTGTAGCCCCACAAGGAAGTCTCGGGAGTATGATTTAACAAAGGCAGTATCAGAGGAGCAGTGTGAGGCTTTGTCATGCTGCTCTGTGTGCGTCTCGGACAGCAATTGTTTATGACAAAGGTCAATTCAAAAACTTTTATGAAATATATCATGACGTACGCTCCTGGACTTGATAATATAACACAAGCATTGTAAAGGAATTTTGAAAGCAATGAGGAGCGGCTTCTTTAGCATCTTCTAAATATGCCCAGTGGCATTTACAACCTCTCGGTCTGATAAATGAATTTATATTGGCTTCGATCTTTTTCACTCTTTGCTGGAACCATTGACAGCGATTTATCCTCCCCATTACTCTGTATATCCTCCTTCAAGCCCCATGCAAGTGCACGTTTTTGCTATTTATGAAGGTGTGGTTGATGTCTTGTAATGCTGGAAAAAAACTATTCTAGAGAATGGCTAAATGAGGCAAGAATTAGTGTAGGTCCATTCATTTCTCTGAATAGACGGAAACGGCACTGATACGAAGTTGAATTTCTTTTATTGAACAGATTTTAAAATTAACACATTACAGAAAACAAAAAGAAACTGGGAGAGAGAGAAGTACAGAGATACTGCCAAAAGTCAGGCCTGTGCTGATTAAAGCAGCAATCAAAACAGATTCTCGATTGAACTAACTAAACATACAACTGTGACTACAATACAAGTTAATTCTTATCTGTGTTGAAATTGTTTGGTACGTGCTGTAAAATAAGGAGTCTCACAAACCAGGTTAAAGTCCAACAGGTTTATTTGGTAGCACAAGCTTTCGGAGTCTCAGGCTCCTTCTTCAGGTGAGTGAGGACTTGTGTTCACAAACAGGGCATATATAGACGCAAACTCAATTTACAAGATAATGGTTGGAATGCGAGTCTTTACAGGTAATCAAGTCTTAAAGGTACAGACAATGTGAGTGGAGAGAGGGTTAAATAAAAGCAGGTTTTTGCAGCTGGTTATGAGACTTTGCAGCTGTGGCCATGAAAAGCTGCTATTTATGAAAAACTTTGTTTGGCTTGTGAAAAAACCTGTCTTTGCTGGCACTGTACTTTCAAAAAATGGAGTCAATTTTTCTAGCTAATCCCAGCATGCCTGCTGAACTTTAAAATGTTGTCAAGTTAGCTTTAAAAGCTTAGCGTTTAAATGTAATTGCATAGGCAGAAATATCTTAAAACTAAGTATTTGCATTAATGAAGCAAAATGGGTGGCACAGTGGTTAGTACTGCTGCCTCACAGCGCCAGGGACCCAGGTTCGATTCCCAGCTTGGGTCACTGTCTGTGCAGAGTCTGCATGAGTTTCCTCCGGATGCTCTGGTTTCCTCCCACAGTCCAAAAGGCTTGCTGGTTCGGTGCATTGGCTAAATTCTCCCTTAGTGTGCCCGAACAGGCACCGGAGTGTGACGACTAGGGGATTTTCACAGTAACTTGATTGCAGTGTTAATATAAGTCTACTTGTGACTAATAAATAAACACCTTAATCTGGCTGTTTTTTTTACATTTCATAATATACATAGATGATAAGGAGCCTTAGATGGATCAATTTTTCTTGTTATTGTAAATTTTAACTTGGGGATTAGTTCTGAAAGATTTTTTTTGAACGCAGTTATAACGAATGCCAATACTGAACTCAGAGTACCATAGAATCCTTACAGTACAGACTCTCTGAAAGAGCATCTTACTCGGGCTCAACCCCATGCCCAAACTCTGCTCATTTGCCATGCCCAATGCACCTAACCTGTACATCTTTGGACTGTGGGAGGAAATCGGAGCACCCGGAGGAAACCCTTGAGTACTATCAGTACTCTTCTTTTTGGTATAGGTTTCTCCCGTTGCTGATGTTCACAGAATGGTCAATGTGACCCATGGCAACGATTTGCTAACGTTTGTAACAGGAGGAAATAATCCCCCTTTCTTCAAATCAGTGTTAACAAGAAACAAGAACCATGGTACTCTCTTCAATAATATCTAAATTAGCAAAGTATTGACAACATTGGATGGTAGAGTTGCATTCTTACATTAGAGCCTTCTGGTTGCAAAAATCTGTGGAGAAAGAATGTTTAAACTTTGAAATGTTATGTTAGCAGTCATACTGTAATGTCTTAAACACAATCGCTGTAAAGAGTGGCGGCACTTCATTCCCAGTGATAAATTCAGGCTTGATCTTAATGAACCTGATATTTGTTGATCTTTTTTTTGTGCTTTGTTTCTCAGTATTTCTCAGTGTTCTACCATTCATTGTATATCCTCTTGCCTTGTTGGTCTTTCCCAAATGCATTACCTCACATTTCTCCAGCTGGAACTTCAATTGGCACGTTCTGCCGACCTGACTAGTCCATTGATTTCTTCCAGCAGACTGTAACTTCCTTCATTATCAACCACACGACCATTTTACGTGCCATCTGCAAACGTCTTAATTATGCCCCCAACAACCAAGTTCTAATCATTGCTTGCTCCCTTGCCTTTTGCTGTATATAGCAATGTGGCCTGTGGAACCCCACTGGAAATGGCCTTCCAGTCACAAAAACATCTTTCGGCCATTACCTTTCACTTCATGCCACTCTTCCTTATCAAAAAGTCTAACTAAAATCCATGTACATTCATCAATCCCTGTGTCCTCTAGGTGCTCCAGTTTCCACCCACAGTCCAAAGATGTGCAGGTTAGGTGGATTGGCCATGGTGAATTTCCCCTTAATGTTTAAAGATGTGTAGGTTAGGCGGATTAGCCATGGTAAATATATGGGGTTATGGGGATAGGGCGGAGGAGTCTCGGGTGGATGCTCTTTCAGAGAGTTGGTGCAGACTTGATGGGCTGAATGGCCTCCTTCTGCATTGGAGGGATTCTATGATTCTATGAACATGCTATCCTCCTTGATCCTCCTTTTTACATCTTCCGGAATTCCAGTCAACTTAGTCCCTTAACAAATCTATCCAAATCTCACGATCCTTGTTTAATCTACGCCATTCTAACTCATAAGGAATACTGTTCCTCCGAATTTTTTCCAATAGTTTGACCACCATCATGCTTAAATAAATTAGTCTCTAATTACTTAGTCTATCCCCTTTTTCCTTCAGAAGCTGAACCTATGAATGTTTTGAAGGTAGAGGGAGGTAGATTCTTGATAAACAAGTGGTTAACACTGCTGCCTCACAGCGCCAGGGACCCAGTTTCAGTTCCCCACTGTAAGGATTCTATGAAGAGGACAAAAGGTTACCAGGTGTAAGCAGGGGCTAACAGTCACATCAGCCGTGATCTCATTAAATGGCGGAGCAGGCTTGAAGGGATGAGTGGCCGACTGCTACTCCATATGAGGCTGCAGAAAGATTTAGACAGTTTAGGAGAGTGGTCCAAGAAGTGGCTGATGAAATTCAACGTGGGCAAGTGCGAGGTCGTACACTTTGGAAAAAAGAATAGAGGCATGGACTATTTTCTAAACGGTGACAAAATTCATAATGCTAAAGTGCAAAGGGACTTGGGAGTCCTAGTCCAGGATTCTCTAAAGGTAAACTTGCAGGTTGAGTCCGTAATTAAGAAAGCAAATGTAATGTTGTCATTTATCTCAAGAGGCTTGGAATACAAAAGCAGGGATGTACTTCTGAGGCTTTATAAAGCACTGGTTAGGCCCCATTTGGAGTACTGTGAGCAATTTTGGGCCCCACACCTCAGGAAGGACATACTGGCACTGGAGCGGGTCCAGCGGAGATTCACACGGATGATCCCAGGAATGGTAGGCCTGACATACGATGAACGTCTGAGGATCGTGGGATTATATTCATTGGAGTTTAGGAGGTTGAGGGGAGATCTGATAGAAACTTACAAGATAATGAACGGCTTAGATAGGATGGACGTAGGGAAGTTGTTTCCATTAACAGGGGAGACTAGGACGCGGGGGCACAGCCTTAGAATAAAAGGGAGTCACTTTAGAACAGAGATGAGGAGAAATTTCTTCAGCCAGAGAGTGGTGGGTCTGTGGAATTCATTGCCACAGAGGGCTGTGGAGGCCGAGACGTTGAGCGTCTTCAAGACAGAAATTGATAAATTCTTGATTTCTCGAGGAATTAAGGGCTATGGGGAGAGAGCGGGTAAATGGAGTTGAAATCAACCATGATTGAATGGTGGAGTGGACTCGATGGGCCGAATGGCCTTACTTCCGCTCCTATGTCTTATGGTCTTATGGTCTTATGTTTGTATATGCCTTTTGAAACAACAGTAAATTATAGCAGTCCTCCGGCATCATGTTTGAAATCAAAGACAATGGGCAAATGATGGTCAATATTTCTGCTATTTCCCCTCTCCCTTTTCTTAACAGCCTGGTCTGGATCAGGAAAGTTATCTAACTTAAAAGATGCTAAACTCAGCAACTCCTTATCACAACCATGTTAATACAAAATTGTTATTTTAAAAAGTACAGCCCACATTCAGTAAAATCTGCACGTGTGTTTTCAATCTGTATTTTTCATAATGTGCGGAAACAATACAGCACATGCAGGGATGTTGAAATGTATAAAATGTTTAATCTGTATAACTTGTCCCTTTCATTTCCTTTCCCAGAAAATGATGATCTCCGTTGTTCACTTGAACAATAAATGCTACATTACCTCGTTATGTATCATTTCAATGCCTTCCCATCTTTTACAGGTGTTCTTTTCCTTGGGGAGCATGATGAAGAGTATGTTTTTACACTGCCCTGTGCCTATGCACGTTCGATACTGACAGTCCCCTGGGTAGAACTGGGGGGTAAAGTCAGCATTAACTGTGCCAAGTCTGGTTACTCTGCTGCTGTCACATTCCATACCAAGCCTTTCTATGGAGGGAAGGTCCACAGGTAATTTATAAATGCTTAACTACACATTCATAACATTGTGAAAACATTATTTTGTTGAAGATACAACTTGGTAAATTATAAATTCTTACACTTCCTGGAATCAGCGTCAGTCACAAGGGGACAATTGACCATATGAGGTGATTAGTAGTTGCTTGGAGGCAGTTGCTTTGCAGCTTGTAGTAATGTGCTGATTTAGATTTTATGGGTATGTTTTGACTTTGTGTGACAAATGTAAAACGGGACAAAACAAATCCACTTAAGTCTCTGCACTCTCTCCTTTCCTTCTTTATGTACGGTATGCTTTGTCTGTATAGCGTGCAAGAAACAATTTCACTGTATACTCATACATGTGACAATAATAAATCAAATCAAAATAAAAATCAGAGAGGGGCAAGTTGGGCTGTCAGTTCTTTTCGACTGCTTTCGCCAGTTTTACACAATTGCACAAAGTCTGTGCTGCCTGTTTTTCAACAGACTGACAAAAATCAGGAGTATTTTGTTGCTGGATCACAGTTCTTTGTTCAGTGATTCCCCAGTGTCAGCTAACCCTTTTGGCACAAATATTAAGGTAAAGATAAAGGGATAGAAAATTCCAGGATAATTAATATGAGTCATATGGTGCAATGTCCTGATGGGAAGTTGTGGATTTGGGAGCAAGTGACCATGCTGCTCAGGTAGGGAATGAAATGGTCAAAAGAGAGGGGGACGGCTAATTAAAATTACTTTGGTAAGGTGAGAGGGGAAGGGTGGATTGGAAAAAAGTAAATAATTTGGCTAGTTCAGGTTGATCTTAGACACTTCAATTTGAAGAGAAGAGAACCAAATACTCCAGTAATTATTTATTAGTCACTGCTGATCTTCTAATGCTACACCCTTCCCTTTCCTTATCTTTTTAATCTCATGCCATTAAACATGACCTGTCCTTATTTTTCCCCTTTCCCAAATATTCCCAGCTTTTTCCAGTATTTAAAACCTATTTAGTACTGCTACCTTGTGTTAGTTCAATGCTGTTTATACATTTACTTACCATAAGCCCAATTCCCCATCACTTACATCAGTCCCTTTCCCAGTTTCAGTTCTCAATATGTACTGTTTGATTTGCGCTCTTCTTTTCTCAATCCCACAACAACCTCCATGTATCATCAGGTATGTAGTATTTGCACCTACCAATGCATTGAGCTCACAAACCATGTTGTCTATTCCAGCATTAGTAGAAAATGGTTTTGGGAAATTGATAGGATTGCAGGTGGATAAATCTACAGGTCCTGATAATCTTTATTCCAGAGTACTTAAGGAAATGGCCCTGGAAATAGTAGATCCATTGGTGGTTATTTTCCAAAATTATTTGGACTCTGGACTGGTTCGTACAGATTGGAGGGTAGCTAATGTAACCCGCAATTCAAAAGGGAGGTAGAGAGAAAACGGGGACCTATAGACCAGTGAGCCTAACGTTGGTACTGGGGAAGTTGCTAGAGTCCATTATCAAGGACTTCATAACTCAGCATTTGGAAGGCAGTGGTATAATCAGAGAAAGTCAGCATGGATTTACAAAAGGGAAATCATGCTTGACGAATCTATTGGAATTCTTTGAGGATGTAACTACTAGAGTTGACTGAGGAGAACCAGTGGATGTGGTTTATTTAGATTTTCAGAAGGCTCTCGACAAGGTCTCACATAACAGACTGCTATGTAAAGTTAAAGCACATGGAATTGCAGGTAATGTCTTGAGATGGATAGAAAGCTGGTTAGCAGATAGGAAGCAGAGTTGGTGTAAATGGGTCTTTTTCTGATTGGCAGTCAGTGACTAGTGGGTTTCCGCAGGGATCTGTGCCACAATCCCAACTGTTCACATTATATATTAATGATTTGGAAGAGAGGACTGAATGTATTATCTCCAAATTTGTGATGATACAAAGTTGGGTGGGAAGGTTAGCTGTGAGGAGGATGCAGAGATCCTTCAGTGTGATTTGGACAGGCTGTGTGTGTGGGCATATGCATGGCAGATGCAGTATAAGGTGGATAAATGTGAGGTTATTCACTTTGGTAACAATAATAGAAAGACAAATTATTACTTATGGGTGTAAATTGAGTAAGGTGGATACTCAGCGAGACCTTGGTGTCCTCATGCATCAGTCGCTGAAAGTAGGTATGCAGGTACTGCAGGCAGTAAAGCAGGCAAATGATATGTTGGCCTTCATAGCGAGAGGATTTGAGTATAGGGATGTTTTGCTGCAATTGTATAGGGCATTGGTGAGGCCACATCTGAAGTGTTGTGTGTGCAGTTTTAGTGTCCTTATCTGAGGAAGGATGTCCTTGCTATAGAGGGAGTACAGAGAAAGTTTACCAGGCTGATTCCTAGGATGCCAGATCTGTCATATGAGGAGAAACTAAGTTGGTTAGGATTATATTCACTGGAGTTTAAAAGAGTGAGAGTGGATCTTACAGAAACTTATAAAATTCTAACAATGTTCCCAATGGTGGGGGACTCCAGAACTAGGAGTCACAGTTTGAAGATAAGGTGTGAACCTTTTAGAACTGAGGTGAGGAGAAATTTCTTCACCTGAGAGTGGTGAATGTGTGGAATTCACTACTACAGAATGTAGTTGGGGCCAAAACGTTGTCTGATTTCAAAAAGAAATTAGATATAGCTCTAGGGGCTAAAGGGATCAAGGGATATGGGGGGAAGGAGGGATCAGGATATTGAATTCAATGATCAGCCATGATCAAGATGAATGGGAGAGCAGGCTTGAAGGGCCGAATGGCCTATTCCTGCTAATTTCTACGTTTCTATGTTTCTATCCTATCCTTGGTATTAAAAAGTGCTCTGAACAGAGCATCTCTCTTCTAAACTTCTAGTTCTGATGATTGAGTACAGACCACTGGAAGGATAAAGCAATATTTCTCTGACTTTTTATGAGCCAATAATGCTCACGACAGCAGCTTTCAATTGTAAACCGAAAATAAACAGCAGCATTTAATACACACTGCTTTTAATAGTCTGGATTTTGCAGATAGCGACGAAAGGTGCATGCACCTAGTTGACAGCGGCCCAGAAAGTTTTCCTGGGCTTTAGAGTTCAAACTCCTGTAATCCGTTGTCTGTTTCAGCATCACATCTTGTACAGGCATTCTTTAGTGTTTGTGACCAGGGCAAGTAACTGCAAAGCTCTTTAACCCTTTAGACTGAAGAATCCTCATTGAGACACGCAGACCTGTATCTTGATACAGTAAGAAGTTTAACAACACCAGGTTAAAGTCCAACAGGTTTATTTGGTAGCAAAAGCCACACAAGCTTTCGAGGCTCTGAGCCCCTTCTTCAGGTTCTGATGATTGAGTACAGACCACTGGAAGGATAAAGCAATATTTCTCTGACTTTTTATGAGCCAATAATGCTCACGACAGCAGCTTTCAATTGTAAACCGAAAATAAACAGCAGCATTTAATACACACTGCTTTTAATAGTCTGGATTTTGCAGATAGCGACGAGCCTCGAAAGCTTGTGTGGCTTTTGCTACCAAATAAACCTGTTGGACTTTAACCCGGTGTTGTTAAACTTCTTACTGTGTTTACCCCAGTCCAATGCCGGCATCTCCACATCTTGATACAGTGGCAGAGGTGGGTTAGATGGTGGACAAGCAGACAAATTTGAGTTGCAGCGCAGTGCCCCAGTTACTTGACATGAAGACACCTCTGCAAGAGTTTTCCAGAGGTGACCTCTCTGTGAAGACAAACACCCGCCCGGTAGTGGCTGGCTGGCAATTGGCTTTGTTAAGGAGGCAGTTGAAAGGAAGCTTCATTAACAAGTACATTTCACCAGAGGTGTCAAGACTCCACATTGTACTAGTATTTCATTCAAGCAAATGAGGTGGCTGCACAGCAGGCATCTCTTGACTAAAGCAGCAATCATTTAAAAATATGTCTAAAAGGAGGAATGATTAAGCACTAGTTCAGGCACAGCCACTAATCAACTATTTCTGAAACCGAGCTGTATGATTGCGATTGGTGACAGAGCGAGGGTCTTAGAGAATATCTCTTTCTATGTTTCAAAGGAAATTTGGCAGCTGAGGTCCTAGTGCCTGAGACTGTCAGATAATGGGGGGGCTACTTAGAGAGGTGCTGGAGCAATGGGAGGAGCAGCAGCTCCAACAACAAGGACAGTCACATGGTGCATATAGCGAAGTAGTGCTAGCCGAGGGACAGCGCACGTCAGAAGGCGATATCCATTGAATTGAGTGTACCAACAGATGATCAGCCTCCTGAGCATATTGGAGCAGAAGTGCCTTCAAACACTTTACCTATCTAGGCAGTTGGTGGCTGCATATTCAGAACGACCTTATACCACAAGGTTCAGGGGGACAATCAATGCCAGTAGCTATTAAGCTGATGGTGGCCTTGAACTTTCTAGCTTCCATGTCCTATCAGAGTTCAGCAGCTGATCTGCATGTGATCATTCAATCAGCTGTCCTCATCTTAGGTGAGGGGCATCTGACTTTGATGCAGCCAATCGGATACAGAGGGTTGTCGGGTTTGTCTTGATGGCAAGATTCCCTCAAGTGTGGGGCACGATCATTTGTTGCCATCAAAGCCCCATAGTATCAGGCTGGAGCAGTCATCAACAGGAATGGCTTCCACTCGATAAATGTTCAGCCGGCATGTAATCATCATGAGCATTTCTTTCAAGTGTGCATGAGGTTTCCTGGGAGCTGTCATCATTTATGCATTCATTCTAAGACAGTCGTGCTGCAACTGTTCATTTTGACACACAACCTTCAAGGATAACTCCTGCTGGAGAAGGAGTACCCGGTGAAGAGATGACTGCTGACCCCAGTGTGAAATGCCACACCTGAAGTACAAGAGCAATGTAGCCATTGCTATCTCAACAAAAAGGGCCATTACTGAGCAGGCCATCAGCCTCCTAGAATGCATTTCTGATGGAGTGCCCTCCCATGGTCTGTTGTGCTGTGTGCAACATGGCCATCTACGTAAGAGTGGAACTGGGGGGAGATCTGTGGGAAGAACATGGCTCTCATTGGAGGATGAAGATCAGCTGGCAGCATACCAAGGCAACCCAGATTGGACTCAATGTGGCATCACACTAACCATGGTGGTTGTGAAGCCTGGGATGGCTTAATCCAGGAACTCTTTTTCCAATTGAAGACTCTTATCAAAAAAATATAAATCACACTACCAATTTATACATAACAGCCTCTCTCCACAGAATGATGACAAATCCAATACTCATGGGATTTAGCATTCATGTCATGAATGGATTTTTCCATTTTGCTACTCCACTAGCATCCACCTTGTATATTTTTCCCAAGGCTCAGCATCTCCAGCCAGGTAAACATAACTGGAGCTACCCCCCATCTTCTGATGGGACTGCCCAGAATGGCCACTGCCTCCATCACCTGCTCACATGTACTGTGATTCTTACCTCAAGTCAACTATTCCAAAGTCACTGGAGGACCCACTGAGATGCATCACTGCTGGTGAAAGATCTCCTATGATGATGGTTCTTCACATTTCAAATTGTCTTCAGAAGCAGCCTTGACCTTCATATTAGTTGCTGCTGATCCTTCAGTGTTGGCCTTGTGTAAGTGAGAGAACATCAGTGGCTCCTACTCCTTCATCTCAGCAGGTGCTTCAGAAGATATCTTCCAATACATAAATGGCATCTACTAGAAATGACTTCTGCTCTGATGTGTATGCATGGAGCGTTCATTTAACTTTCACACTCTGCTGCGCAACCATTTGGCCATCATTGACTGTTCGCACTGTGGCAACCCTTCCAATCTCAATGAGCCTCCTTGAGCATCAATATTTCCAGGTTAGCCACCCCCACCCCTCCCATGAGTGACTCCACTCATGGGTGCTGTGTGCCCATCTGTCCTGCAATGTGAGGATGGAGAGGTCAGCTACACTTAATCTACCATTTTCTCATCATGATCCACTATCAGAAGTGATGCTTCTGTCATTGCCTGGTCTTACGTTGCTTTTCACCTTTTTCTTGAGGGATTGCAATGGGCATAATCTCCTCAGTGTTCCTAATCACGCTTTCCTTGAAGCTCTCCTGTGCAGGGGTGTGCTGTTCCTGCAAGATACTGCTTACAACTTGCCTGTGCTGTATACACACCTTGCCAGACCCCAAAAGATCATTGAAGGACTTGGACCCAAGCCCAGCTAACCACGCTGGCTGTTGACCTCTATCGTGACCTCCAGCCATACCTCCTTTTGTTTGCCTGACAGGCCTCCTCCTGCCACTGTCCGGAAACAAAATGTTTTTCCTGGCTCAACTGTCTTTATCATTGCCCCCAAAAGAGAGATCGGTGAACCTTGGGGCCTGACACGATAGATTACCACGTTACTGCTCTGAAAGTCTGTTCCCTCAGGGCTGGTTCTCTCTAGCAGCTTGCACTTTGAATCTGAATGAGGGCTTATTAAATGGATCAATCTCCCATCTCCCTGCCTCCTGCTCACATCTGCTGTCTGTAATTGGATGAATATTGTAAAGGCAGACCTTTGATCACCACCCACAAAATGCTGACATTCATTGCACTCCGATCTCCAGTGGGAATGGTCCCAATATTGGGATGCTGACAAAATCAAGAAAATCCAGCACAGAGTCCAAACTAGGAGGTATAAAGCACAGTGTGGATTCTATTTATTAGATTTCAATGATGTCCAGATAAGGAAATGAAGACTTGGAAATACAGATGGGATTAAGGGAAAGAGGCAAAAGAGACGGGAAAGAAATAGTAAAAATTATTATTTAAAAAATCTCCAGCATTATCATTTAATGTACTATGCACTAACTCTTCAATGCACCTTTTTTGACTGTTTTTAGTGGGGAAGTAGCTCTACATTCATTTCAGTGCAGTGTCTACCAGCAAGGGCTACAATAGGCAAGCATGTGGATGAATGGGGTAACTCTGTCAGTTCCATATTTGTGTGTTTCACTGCAGGTATACAAATACCAGAAGTTGCTGTCCAATTTACCCCATTTACCCGGTGAGCATAAAGACCTTTTAAATCCACCGAACAGACAGATAGGAGCTTGATTTAATACCTCCACAATATTTAATCGATTAGAATAGAATCCTTACAGTGCAGAAGGAGCCATTCAACCTACCAAGCCTGCATGAACAACAATTCCACCCAGGGCCTATCCCTGTAACCCCACGTATTTACCCTGCTAATCCTCTTAACCTACACATTTTTAGACACTAAGGGGCAATTTAGCATGGCCAATCCACCTGACCTGCACATCTTTGGACCGTGGGAGGAAACCAGAGTGCCCGGAGGAAACCCACGCAGACACAGGGAGAATGTGCAAACTTTAGACAGCCACCCGAGGCCGGAATCAAACCCGGTTCCGTGGCGCTGTAAGGCAGCAGCACTAACCACTGTGCCACCGCGCTGCCAATATTCTGTATTTCCCTCAGTAATGCAGCGGACTATCATCATAGATTTTTGTGCTCAAAGCCTGGAGTCGAATTTGAACCCGAAACCTTGTGACTCAGATGAGAATGATACTGAGCTATAGCTAACACACAAAGTCCTTAGCAGTAGTGGGATTCAAAGCCATGTTTCCAAAGAGCCTGGAGCCTTAATCCAGCACTTTAGACTGCTCATCCATTTTACTGGCTTCAGGCCTATATGAATGCAACAGACTACGGTAATGTTATTTAAAATATTTTATGTCCCTGAATGATATTTCAAATGTAAACTGTTCCTGTGTAGTGTCTCCCATCATGAAAATATTACAATTTTTAAAGAGGTATTCGTGGACCTCATCTTCCATCACACTGGATAGAATAAAAGCACTGTTTGGCTGTATATTTTTTTAAATTTTATTTTATAGAATCATCTGTCACCCATCTCTGTGTCATGTTCCTATGTGTTCTTTACACACAACTCAAAATATTTTCTATAAAACAAGATTCACCATTTTAAGAATCTCTTAATTTCTGAAATTTAAAAGAAAGGATTTATTGGTTAGCGATGGCTTTCCCTTCTTTGCGAAACAATGAGAGAGATTATTGCTTTTGTTTCACTTTCCATTGCAGACCCTGATCTGTCTGAACTTACAAATTTCTTAGTTTTAAAACAACGTTAAACAGATGCCTTGAAATGGCACTATGGAATAGTAGTAACGGAATACTATGCATTAGCCAAATTCCTGTCTCTTAATATATCTAAAGCATTGCTGATGTGTATAAAATAAATGAGCTATCACCTCAATTAAAGTAATAGGAATAGGATGTCAAACAAACACATTCACCATTCATTCATAGTTGTTGCAGAACTCAGTGTGAAGGCCTGGAAAATTAATTGGCAATTATTCTGATAGATCTCAGTGGACAGAAAAATGGGATAACTTTTAAACTATAATGTTGAATGAACAAGACAACTATTAACCCAAGAACTTCAATGCAAACGAAGTAAGTTGTCCGCAAGATGGATGAATAGGACAATTAAAATGATAATTTGGATTTCCAAAAGGCCTTTGATAAGGTGCCTCACAAAAGGTTGCTGAAGAAGATTGGGTCACACGGAGTTGGGGGTAGGGTGTTAGCGTGGATTGGGGATTGGCTATCCGACAGGAAGCAGAGAGTCGAAATAAATGGGTGCTTTTCTGGTTGGCAGATGGTAACTAGTGGCGTGCCGCAGGGATCGGTACTGGGGCCTCAACTATTTACCATTTATATAGACGATCTGGAGGAGGGGACTGAGTGTAGGGTAACAAAGTTTGCAGACGACACAAAGATAAGTGGAAAAGTGAATCGTGTGGAGGGCGTAGAAGGTCTACAGAGAGATTTGGACAGGCTGAGTGAGTGGGCGAGGATCTGGCAGATGGAGTATAACGTTAACAAATGCGAGGTTATTCACTTTGGAAGAAATAATAGCAAATTGGATTATTATCTAAATGGAAAGAAATTACAACATGCTGCTGTGCAGAGGGACCTGGGGGTCCTTGTGCATGAGACGCAAAAACCCAGTCTGCAGGTGCAACAGGTGATCAAGAAGGCAAATGGGATGTTGGCCTATATCGCAAGGGGAATAGAATAGAACTCATAGAAACCCTACAGTGCAGAAGGAGGCCATTCGGCCCATCGAGTCTGCACCGACCACAATCCCACCCAGGCCCTACCCCCACATATTTACCCACTAATCCCCCTAACCTACGCATCTCAGGACTCTAAGGGGCAATTTTTAATATAACATTTTTATATAATATAAAAACAGAGAAGTCTTGCTGCATCTGTACAGGGCATTGGTGAGGCCGCAGCTGGAATACTGTCCCCTTATTGGTCCCCTTATTTGCGGAAGGATATATTGGCCTTGGAGGGAGTGCAGAGAAGGTTCACCAGGTTGATACCAGAGATGAGGGGTGTTGATTATGAGGAGAGACTGAGCAGATTGGGTTTGTACTCGTTGGAATTTAGAAGGCTGAGGGGGGATCTTATAGAGACCTATAAGATAATGAAGGGGCTGGATAGGGTAGAGGTGGAGAGATTCTTTCCACTTAGAAAGGAAGCTAGAACTAGAGGGCACAGCCTCAAAATAAAGGGGGGGGTCAGTTTAGGACAGAGTTGAGGAGGAACTTCTTCTCTCAGAGGGTGGTGAATCTCTGGAATTCTCTGCCCACTGAAGTGGTGGAGGCTACCTCGTTGAATATGTTTAAATCACTCATAGATGGATTCCAGATCGGTAAGGAAATTAGGAGTTATAGGGATCAGGCGGGTAAGTGGAACTGATCTACTTCAGATCAGCCATGATCTTATTGAATGGCGGGGCAGGCTCGAGGGGCTAGATGGCCTACTCCTGCTCCTATTTCTTATGTTCTTATTAAAAAAACGCAAACTATAAGAATGACTTCATGGAGAAAGAATGAGAATTGTGGATGGAGTATAGACTTTTGCTGATTAAAAGAGATACCAAAAGTACAGAATGAGCTTTATAAATGAAGATAGCAAAAGGTGTTGAAAATAATGCCAGTGTCATAACGGTTAGTGTATTTGGGGAAGAAAGTGAATTATCTATATGTAAAAGTAGCACTAAAATTGAAGATAGAAAATAAGACTTTCTAGATTTATTTACCCAAGACAAATTATTTTTGTGAGACACCCAGTACCCAAGAGGATTATGAATCAGTGTGGTAGAAATATTTGATAACTTAGTGATTTATGACTACAAAATGTCATGGGTTAGATGACACATATTTCTTGGTTATGAAGGAGTTTGGGAGAAAATCTGAGAGTAGCATTTATAATTATGGAGAATTCATTTGCATGACCTATTGTTTTAGTGTGAACGAATAAGTCAAAATTAATTTTATTACATGGGATTCCTGTGTTTTTAACAGGTGTTTTAGAGATCATGGTATCTGAACATAGCGTACAACTTGTGTTAATGACCAAATCCAGCTTAAACATCTCGGACAACATTGCAACCTCTTCTCTGCTACCAATTTCTCTTAAGACTTCAAGATCACCCTTGAGGATCAGAACAATCTCAAAGTTCTCTCTCTCTAATTTAAACTATAATTTCCAGCCTCTGCTACCAATTTCTCTTAAGACTTCAAGATCACCCTTGAGGGACAGAAGAATCCCAAAGTTCTCTCTCTCTAATTTAAACTATAATTTCCAGCCTCACCCTGATGCAACAATGTCATAAACATTTTGGGTTCTGTGTAACTTGGTCTCAAAGGGGAAGTTGAACACGTTGTGATATTCAATCTTCTTTATTTATAAAAATATCGAGATACAGTACAGCTTGGACTCAGAACTGGAGGCAACAAGTTTCGCAGGTCCCTCGTGATAAGACTAAACTTGCAAAAGCCCGCACTACTGATGACGTCACTCATGCATGCTAATACCCGTTAAAGACATCAGTATGTACATTCAAATAGGAAGAAGCTTACTATAACACTCTATAGCAGGTTTCAAAGTTGATGCCCCTCCCTGCACAGCCCACACCCTCCTCCCTCCTCTCAGCTTCCACACACTTGTTTGAATTCCCCATTTTCTCCCAATTGTCATCTATCTCCAACCTCTCCTTGTTTGCAAGCTAACTCCACCCAGATTGTTTGGAATATTAAAATCCCTTCAGCCCATCTTCCATTCTGTTGACAGTGCCAAATCTGTTCATGCCAAAGTTACCACTAATTGCACCTGGGGTTTGTCCCTTGTTTGTCCTCCTGGATCTCTGCAGTTACCTAGATAGCCAAATCTGTCATCTTCATCTCTGGACTTTCCCCCTTGGCACTGCCTTTTAATGGTTTCTTTGTATATGTACCAATAAAGCAAGTATATTTCCTGCAGTAGCTTGGCCTCCTCTACATACACTAGCCCTGTAGAACCCCTGTTGAGCCACTTCATCTCATTGGGGAGATGGTAGGGTAATATCACGAGTCTAATAATTCTGCTAATACCCTGAGAACTTGGATTCAAATTCCAACATGGCAGTTGGTGGAATTTGAATTCAATTAATAAATCTGGAATAGGAAGCTAGTCTCACTAAACTATCATTAATTGTCATAAAAACCTATCTTGTTCACTAAATGTGGTTAGGCCACATTTGGAATACTGCGTCCAGTTCTGGTCGCCACACTACCAGAAAGATGTGGGGGCTTTGGAGAGAGTGCAGAAAAGGTTTACCAGGATGTTGCCTGGTATGGAGGGTATTAGCTATGAGGAGAGATTGAGTAAACTAGGGTTGTTCTCCCTGGAAAGACGGAGGTTGAGGGGCGACCTATTAGAAGTTTATAAAATTATGAAGGGCATAGATAGGGTGAATAGTTGGAAGCTTTTTCCCAGGTTGGAAATGACAAACACAAGGGGTCACAAGTTCAAGGTAAGGGGGGCAAGGTTCAATACAGATATGTGGGGGACGTATTTTACACAGAGGGTGGTGGGGGCCTGGAATGCACTACCAAGCAAGGTGGTTGAGGCAGACACGCTAGGATCATTTAAGACTTATCCAGATAACCACATGAACAGACTGGGAATAGAGGGATACAAACGGATGGTCTAGTTAGGAACACATGATCGGTGCAGGCTTGGAGGGCCGAAGGGCCTGTTCCTGTGCTGTATTGTTCTTTGTTCTTTGTAATGCCCTTTAAGAAAGGAAATATGTCATCCTTACCTGGTCTGGCCAGAATGTGACTCCAGACCCATAGCAATGTGGTTGACTCTTAATTGCTCTCTGAAATGGCCTCACAAGCCACTTTGTTCAAGGGCAGTTAGGGATCAACAACAAATGCAGACCTTTCTAGCGATGCCCACATCTCATGAAAGAACTTTTTAAAAAGCATATATATGGTGTTCTATTAATTCCACAAAAGTGGCAGTGAGTACTATCATCTTGGGTATCAATGTAGTCAAACCCAAGTAGCACCAGACAGCTTCATTTCAGACATACTTTGCTGTGCTCTATAATAACTTCAAAATAACTGCCAAAATAACTTCAGCTAAGTAATTTAATCACTGTCACATAAAAAGTAGTAAGGAGTCTAACAACACCAGGTTTAAGTCCAACAGGTTTATTTGGTAGCAAACGCCACTAGTTTCGGAGCGCTGCTCCTTCGTCAGATGGAGTGGAAATCTGCTCTCAAAACAGGGCACAGACGCACAAAATCAAGTTACAAAATACTGATTAGAATGCAAATTTCTACAGCCAACCAGTTCTTAAAGATACAGACAATGTGAGTGGAGGGAGCATTAAGCACAGGTTAAAGAGATGTGTATTGCCTCCAGACAGGACAGCCAGTGAGATTATGTGAGAATGCTCCCTCCACTCACATTGTCTGTATCTTTAAGACCTGGTTGGCTGTAGAAATTTGCATTCTAATCAGTATTCTGTAACTTGATTTTGTGTCTCTGTGCCCTGTTTGAGAGCAGACTTCCACTCCATCTGACGAAGGAGCAGCGCTCCGAAAGCTAGTGGCGTTTGCTACCAAATAAACCTGTTGGACTTTAACCTGGTGTTGTTAGACTCCTTACTGTGTTTACCCCAGTCCAACGCCGACATTTCCACAACATAAAAAGTAACCAGTATGTAATTGCTTCATTGTTGTTTGTCGGTTTACAGGGTACACTTGTGGTGTTAAGTCCACAAATGTTAATTATTTTATTTAATGTCAGTAATTTAATCTTGGTTCATTTCTCTTTCACTTTGACTACTTTTCATTTCTCTTCAAATCACAATTTAAGTGAGTGTTAGGTGTCAGTTTATTTCAGCAGTTCCTGTAGCAAGGTATCAAAATCTTTAAATATAAGTAACCTTATCCAAACTTGACCAGATTCATATCTTTCAACTGGTCCATTACAGCTTATTAAATGGATGAAATGTAATCTTTTAACCTCCTCCTATGACTTAGTGATGGAGGCAGTAACTGAACCAGAGGGATCAGGAAGGTGCTCGGCTTCAGCCCAGTTGAATCAGTTCAGCTAATTGGGTCAACACTAAGAAGGCCAGAACTAATCTCCCCAGAGGAAGAGAGGGGAAAGCACTGACCTCTGCTAGAAATGTCAGAGGAGGTCAGAACTGGATGACTGTGAAATCCCTTTGTTATAAAGCCCACCAAAAGGCAATGTCTCAGCAGTCATGCCATCGTGAGAGGCCAGAAAGACTCGCAGAACTGTACCCAGCTTGGATTGAATGGTTTTAGGAGGGAAGGAAGGAAGAAAATTGACCGAACAAGAGAAAAAGAAACACCTTTCTCAATAAAAAACATTAATTTGACGTGGTTTGCATCATCAAATTAAATTTATCAAATGGTTGCAGCACAGAGGGGAATGTCATTCAGCCAAAATGTTCATGTTGCGCTTTTCATTAGCAACTCAGCTCACCCAACTCCCCTGCCCTTTTCTTGTAGCCTGGCAGATCATCTTCTCCTGATAATTATCCAATTCCCTTCAGAATCAAGACACTGAAGAGGGAATTGGGTTATTATCTGAAAAAGGAACAATGGTACAGGGCTACAGAGAGAAGGCTGAAAAGTGGTACTAGGTAAATTCCCCCTTTGGAGATTCAGCACAGACATGACAGGCTGAATGGCCTGCTTTTTGTGATTCTGTGAAAGACATGATTGATTCTACTTCCACCGCACTCTTTGACTGTGCATTCCAGATCTTAATCAAATGCTGCATAAAAAGGATTTTCCCTCATGCCACCTTTGATTATTTGCCATTCACCTTAAATTGGTGTCCTTCTGTCAGTGGGAACAGGTTCTTCCCATCTACACTATCCCGAGCCCTCACGATTTTGAAAACCTGTATCAAATTTCCTTTCAAACTTCTCTCTTCTCAGGGGAACAGTTCCATTTTTTCCAATCTATCCACATAACTGAAGTCCCTCATCTTTGAAACTATTCTCACAAATCTTGTCTGCATCCTCTCTAATGCTTTATATCCTGCCTTAAAGTGTGGTGCTAAGAATTGGACTCAATATTCCAGTTAAGATCAAATTAGTGCTTTGTATATTTTCGTGATAACATCCTTGCTTTTGTACTCTATGCATCTATTTGTAAAGCCCAAGATTTGGTATGCCTTATTAACTACCTTCTCAACCTGCCATGCCACCTTCAATAATGTATGCACACATACTCGTAGGTTCCAATTCAGTGACATATTTCAGTAGGATAGCACAGGCTTATAACTTGTCATCGAGTTCAGCTACAAACTTCTGTCTTGGTTATGATGCTCTTTGCATGTGACAGATTATAGAGTACATTCAGTTACCCAACATTCCCAACGATGTACTCCATGAGAGCGCAGTTTGGAAAAAGGGCAGCATTGTAATATGCATCTCCTAAACTATGTTCCTGTTAAGCAAGGCTCCTTCCTAGAAGCATAAGATTGCTGAGTAAATCAATACTTGAATTATTCTTGCATTTGGCCAAGATTGTTCTAACTCAGTAGTAGGAGGAACTGCTAATTGTGTACCACACCAATATGGTATTCTGTACTTACATGTGGTTATATTATTTTATTGTTAATGAAGAATTAGTAATAAAAGTTTTGTTATAGAAAGGATCTTAGTAAGAATGTAAGACCCAATTAACATGGAATAATGAACTTGCAGCTCATCAGTTATGAGTGAACAGGTGAAATTGATTTGTTCATTCCACTTTGGAACATGATCTTTGGCTGTTATTAAATATCACAGATGACATCCAATGTGACTGTGAAAAGGGTATAAACTATCCCTCCTCATCCTTTTTGATCTGTCTGTAGCTCATGACATGGTTGACACACCATCCTCATCCACCTTGACTATTCCACTGCACCCCTAGCTGCCCTTCTACATCCTGCCCTCCATATACCTAAGGTCGTCCAAAACTCTGCTGCCAGTGTCGTAATACACACCAAGGGCGGGATTTTCTCAGAAACTGGCAAAGGCCGATTGCGTAAGAAGAAAACGGCATTGAAGCCACCGGTGGAAATGGCATTTTTCTCCGCCATATCGTGCAGCACTTTGGAAAAGAAACCTTCAAGGATTGGGTCCACTGGTGGAGTGGCCTCTGATTCGTCTGCCCTGCCAACAACTTAGAAGCATGAGGATCAGGGTACCATTTTTAAAAGCCACTCCAGCACATAGCGAGTAAACCAGTTAATCCTGGAAGCTTTCAGGAACACCCCACTCCAGCCACTACCTGGCAATATCTGGGCACTACCAGACATTGCCTGGTTGCCCCTTAGTATTGTCAGTTGGTACCTGGACAGTGCCAGAGGGTGTCTGGGCAGTACCCAGGCATAACCTTCTCCGTCCTGAACAATGCATTCACCTGAGCTCCTCTGGGAGATCTGCTCACAAGGTGCACACCTTCAGAGACCAATGATGATTCACGCCAGTCTGCCGTCACACTGCCGTGGATGAATTTTCTGATGTGGGGAGGGTGGTTCCAGCATAGGGGCATAATAATCATGTGTTCACTTATTATAATGATGTTCCCGATGTTCAATGTCAGGAAATTCACCCCATCGCTGACAATCGCATCACGCGTTTATGTCGACATAAAATGTGACTTTGCAGCGCTCACAGTATTTTCCACTCTCATCGTCAAACCTGCCCGACATGAACCGGAGCAGAAAATCCTGGTCTTATTCACCCACCACCCCTTTGCATACTGACCTACTTTGGTTCCTGGTTAAGCAAGAACTCAATTTTAAAATTTGCATTCTTGTTTTAAAATTCCTCCATGACTTCACCACTTCTATCTCTGTAATCTCCTCAACCATATAATCCTATGAGACAGAGCATTCCTCCAGTTCTGGCCCTTGAGTACACCTGGTGGTAGCTGTAGCCAGGCAGGCAGACAGGCCTCAAAGCCTGTCTGAGGCACTGGACTGTTGGTCTTCAATGGGCCGGGCAGTTCCCTACTGCCTCTGGGTGTCTAGAGGCCAACTGAATAACTTCAATCAATCTCTGACAATAGGTCTCCAAACAGTCTTAATTGCCTTGCAGTCTCTGCACAGCCCCTCCCACTCCTGCCTCCAGAAATGGCATGGTGCCAGGAAGAACAGCTTGGTTGTCTGCTTGTGTGCTGGACCAAAGCACTTTGCTAGAACAATGAATTGACAAAAATTGACACCCAGCCAAGGGAGGGGACATTATGCTAATGAGAGCTTGGTGAAAGAGGTACAATAGGTTTTAAGGAGCATTTTAAATGATGAGAGAGAGACATGGAGGTAATTCCAGAATTTAGGGTCTAAACAGCCGAAGGCGTAGCTACCAACGATGGTTTTAAAAAAAGGTTGGGCTATACAAGAGGCCAGAATTGGCGGAACACACAGTTCCCAGAAGACTGTAGGAACATTAGAGGTTACTAAGCGAGGGAAGAGAGGCCATGGAGGAGTTTATACACGGCAATGATAAATTTAAATTTGAGGCTATTTAACTATTTGGTTAAATGATTCTAGATCTGCTTTTTCCTCTCTTAAATTGATTCCCACTTTTTGCTTGCAGAGTTACAGCTGAAGTGAAGCATAATCCGACAAATACAATTGTATGCAAGGCACAGGGAGAATGGAATGGAACACTTGAATTCACATACAGTAATGGGGAAACAAAAGTAATTGATACGACCAAACTTCCAGTAATAAGAAAGAAAATACGACCCATCAAAAAGCAAGGATTGTTTGAATCTAGGTTTGTAGAATCTGAGCTCTGATAAATTCATTGAAACTGCTTAGTTACCTATGGCCTTTCAGGCATCAGAAGCCTAAAGCCCACAGTGTTGCATGTTTGAACTGCAAATTCTTAGCTCTCATATTCAAATATCTTTGCTTGGATAGTTATATTTCTTATCAAGTCTATTGCTGATGGCTTCATCATTCAATCCACATGCAACTCTAAACATTTTCCATCATTTTCAAAGATCAGGATGTCAGAATTAGGAAGTGGATCATTTTCCATTTCAACCATCCAGTGTCAACTCCAAGAATTCCTAGATCTGTAGTAGCACAGCCAGATTCAGAGCAAAGCTTGCTCAATTCTGCCACAACCGCAAAAAAGTACCTTCATACTTGTGTGGCACTTTTCCCTTGTATTGGGACTAATTAATTTGCGCCACCTTTGGGCAGTGGGCTGCTGGGAGCTGAGTTGATGCTGCCCAAATCACTTTGGGCAGCATCTTTTCCATCAGTCATGTTGACGCAGAGGTGAAAGACTAATTTCTAGTCCATGGTACCACCCAACTTTCCATTTACTTTCATTGTTGTGCTTGAAGTGGGAAACTGTAGTGACAGTTGGCAATGCAGTTGGTACATTGGGCAGGATTTTCCCTGCGGGCTTCTGAACCCTGCCATCAGGCTCAAATGGGAGTCAGAAGCTTGTACTGTGGAGGAAACTCTCACTGTGATTTATCCCAGAGCAGCCAATTACTGACCAGGGGACAGGCTCACCCTCCCGTTGAGAGCAATTGGTGGCATCTCAAAGCTGAAGAGCCAATCAGAGGCCCTCCAGCAAGAAAGCAGCAACACAGTGCCATTGAAGATAATTGAGGGAACGGGCACACAAAATTCAGGAGACCTCTCTCCATCTTTCTTACATTTAAAAATAGATTTAGAATCTGGACCGCCACTGGGGACAGTGGAGAGGAACCCCTCCACCCACCCTACAGGGCACCTTGCAGCTGTTTCTGCTGCACCAAGGCAGACATAGAGGACCTCCAAGCCTGCTTAGAGCGCTAGGCCCCTGGCCTGCTGCTAAGAGATCACATCCAGGTAGCTAGACTGTACCTTGCCACCTCCGGGAATCTGGAGCCAATGAGGATTTTTTAGTTTTCCAACCGAGAAACCCCAGTTGGCCTCCAACAATTGACATAAGTGGCCGTTGATTAGCTGACTACCTGTCGCTTGCAGGAAAATAGCCCAGGGGCAGGATGGATCTGGGGAACCATAACAGACGCAGAATGGAGCTGGCTTGTGCTGTGAAATTCCGGACAGTCCCAAGTCTGTTCAGAGCCTTGAAAGACCTTAAATTCCTCCCCATTAGGTCATGGGTGTAAACCTTCCTATCTACACAGATACATGTCACAAGCGCTAGTGTTACCTTTACTCAAGTATGCAAATCATAGCATACCACACCCCTGAACCCATGACGTAACTTGATTAGAAATATTTTCCAGAACAAGCATGTTGTCCTTTCATATTGCAATTAAATGATCTATTAAATTGCAGACACCACATTTGTAACTTGTGATACTGTTCCTATGATGCTGTTCCTGATCTTTGTATGATAATTGAGATTTTTTTTTAAGTGTTGAATTCCTGATCACTATATTTACATAATCTCTTATAGACGTCTGTGGGAACTGGTTACCAACGCTCTGCAAGATGGGAATATTGGTGCAGCTACTGAGTACAAGCACATCCTGGAGGAGCGGCAGAGAGCTGAGGAAAGGCAACGAGCAGCAACAAACACTCCTTGGAAGCCAAAGTATTTTCTGAAAGAGGTAATTAAAAATCCAATCGATTGAGAAAAAACAGTTATACAAGGACCCAATAGATTCTGCATAACCTGATTATGGATTATATGGATTCTAATATTTGGTTAGCTCTTGTGGTGGCACTATATAATGGAGCTCCAGCAACCTGCACTAGTCTAGGTTTTCCAGTTTGGCCTTGTCATTCTCTAAGGTGAGTTTTAAGGAGGAGAGTGAGGTAGACAGGTTTAGTACAGGTGCCTAAACCACTGAAGGCACAGCCATGGCACAGTGGTTAGCACTGCTGCCTCACAGCGCCACAGACCTGGGTTCGATTCCCGGCTTGTGTCACTGTCTGTGCCGAATCTGCACGTTCTCGCCATGTCTGCATGGGTTTCCTCTGGGTGCTCTGGTTTCCTCCCACAGTCTGAAAGATGTGTTGGTTAGGTGCATTGGTCATGCTAAATTCTCGCTCAGTGGACCCAATCAGGCGCTGGAGTGTGACGACAAGGGGATTTTCACAGTAACTTCATTGCAGTGTAAATGTAAGCTGACTTGTGACATGAATAAAATTTTAAAAAGTAAGAGGGGAATGCATATGCCACCAGAGGTGGAGGAGCACTGAGTTCTTGGAATGTTGTAGGACAACAGGGGGTTACTGAGATATGAAGGAGTGAAGCCAGTGAGGGATTTTATTGCCTCTCTGAACCATGTTGCTGGGAAGGGCTGAGAAAGTCACTAACGAAAAGAAGTTTACAAAAACTTTAAACTGATTAGTTGATCGATAGAAGAAAACTCAAGCCAGTTAAATCACTTGCTTGTTTGCTATGTTTGTGTCGTAGCATCATCAATAGTGTCAGGGGTTTCATTCCATTCTTAACGTTGTTACATTGTCAAACTCTAGAAGAGTCACAATTGCATTTTGCAACAAAATAAGAATGAGTGGTGGAATTGATTTAATTCTGTTTCACAGCATTTGGAACCGAAACAGTATCGCATGGTAGGTTGTTGCATAAGGTTAAATCTCACGGGATCCCGGGTGAGGTAGCTAAATGGATACAAAATTGGCTTCTTGACAGAAGCTAGAGGGTGGTTGTAGAGAGTTGTTTTTCAAACTGGAGGCTTGTGACCAGCAGTGTGCCTCAGGGATCAGTGCTGGGTCCGCGGTTATTTGTCATTTATATTAATGATTTGGATGAGAATATAGGAGGCATGGTTAGTAAGTTTGCAGATGACACCAAGGTTGGTGGCATAGTGGACAGTGAAGAAAGTTATCTCCGATTGCAATGGGATCTTGATCAATTGGGCCAGTGGGCTGATGAATGGCAGATGGAGTTTAATTTGGATAAATGCGAGGTGATGCATTTTGGTAGATTGAACCAGGGCAGGACTTACTCAGTTAATGTAGGGCGTTGGGGAGAGTTACAGAACCAAGAGATCTAGGGGTACATGTGCATAGCTCCTTGAAAGTGGAGTCACAGGTGGACAGAGTGGTGAAGAAGACATTCAGCATGCTTGGTTTCATTGGTCAGAACATTGAATACAGGAGTTGGGACGTCTTGTTGAAGTTGTACAAGACATTGGTATGGCCACACTTGGAATACTGTGTACAGTTCTGGTCACCCTATTATAGAAAGAATATTATTAAACTAGAAAGAGTGCAGAAAAGATTTACTGGGATGCTACCGGGACTTGATGATTTGAGTTATAAGGAGAGGCTGGATAGACTGAGACTTTTTTCTCTGGAGCGTAGAAGGCCAAAGGGTGATCTTATAGAGGTCTATAAAATAATGGGGGGCATAGATCAGCTAGATAGTCAATATCCTTTCCCAAAGGTAGGGGTGTCTAAAACTAGAGGGCATAAGTTTAAGGTGAGAGGAGAGAGATTCAAAAGTGTCCAGAGGGGCAATATTTTTCACGCAGAGCATGGTGAGTGTCTGGAACAAGCTGCCAGAGGTGGTAGTAGAGGTGGGTACAATTTTGTCTTTTAAACAGCATTTAGACAGTTACATGGGTAAGATAGGTATAGAGGGATATGGGCCATTGGAATTAGCATTGGGGTTTTTAAAAAAAAGGGCGTCATGGACAAGTTGGGCCGAAGGGCCTGTTTCCATGCTGTAAACCTCAATGACTCTCTGACTCTTACCTTGTGTTCTTGAATAACTTTGAAAATACATACAGCACATTAGAGATGAATTATTTATAGGATGGGATGTCAGATTGTTGCCTGCTGGTTGGGATGTAGGAAACTACTTTCATAAAATCTTAAATCACCAGTGCTAAAATTGCAATGTGCTCACATTGAGATGTCAAATAAATTCCATCCCCATCTCTCAATGTCATTGTGAACCTAAGCTGCTCTGAAAATGAATATGTAATCCATTTATTTGGGTGTAAGATGGCCATTGGGATGTTTAAAACATTAGAATGTGTAAGAAAGACAATTATAAATGTCGACAAAGGTTTCCGTAGGAATTTTCTGTTTTGCATGGATTTTCGCTACTTACAGTTCAAGATTGTTTAAGGATATTTTTGCTCACATACTTAGCTGAAATTTGCAGAAATAGAATATTCTCTATCAATTTGACCTAGTTATAATAAACAAATGCTAACAATTTGCAGCAGTGTACCTTAGCAACATTCCTAAAACCAGCAGTTGATTATTCTTGAGCTTGTGATTTAGCCGAAGTGCACAGCATCCACACATTTACCATAGCTAATTATTCTAACCTACACATCTCGGGACACTGAGAGGCAATTTAGCATGGCCAATCCACCTAACCGGCACATCTTTGGAGTGTGGGAGGAAACAGGAAGAATCCACGCAGACAAGGGGGGAATGTGCAAACTCCATACAGACAAGGCCAGAATTAAACCCGGGAATTGAACCCAGCCTTGACTTCTCCCTGATCTGTAATTTTTCACACGTTAAATGTAGACTGGGGTAAGTAGAAACATTTTATTATTTCTCACAGGCAATATTACACTGTTGTCAAGGGGTCATAGAGGTCTACAGCATGGAAACAGGCCCTTTGGTCCAACTTGTCCATGCTGCCCATTTAAAAAAAAACCCTAAGCTAATCCCAATTGCCCGCATTTGGCCCATATCCCTCTGTACCCATTGTACCCATGTAACTATCTAAATGCTTTTTAAAAGACAAAATTGTACCCCTGTCTACTACTACCTCTGGCAGCTTGTTCCAGACACTCGCCACCCTCTGCATGAAAAAATTGACCCTCTGGCCACTTTTGTATCTCTCCCCTCTCACCTTAAATCTATGCCCTCTAGTTTTAGATTCCCCTACATTTGGGAAAAGATATTGACTATCTAGCTGATCTCTGCCCCTCATTATTTTATAGACCTCTATAAGATCACCCCTCAGCCTCCTACGCTGCAGAGAAAAAAGTCCCAGTCTATCCAGCCTGTCCTTATATCTCAATCCATCAAGTCCCGGTAGCATCCTAGTAAATCTTTTCTGCACTCTTTCTAGTTTATTAATATCCTTTCTATAATAGGGTGACCAGAATTGCACACAGTATTCCAAGTGTGGCCTTACCAATGTCTTGTACAACTTCAACAAGACACTCCAACTCCTGTATTCAATGTTCTGGCCGATGAAACCAAGCATGCCGAATGCCTTCTTCACCACTCTGTCCACCTGTGACTCCACTTTCAAGGAGCAATGAACATATACCCCTAGATCTCTTTGTTCTCTAACTCTTCCCAACGCCCTACCATTAACTGAGTAAGTCCTGCCTTGGTTCAATCTACCAAAATGCATCACCTTGCATTTGTCTAAATTAAACTCCATCTGCCATTCGTCAGCCCAATTGATCAAGATCCCGTTGCAATTGAAGATAACTTTCTTCACTGTCCACTATGCCACCAATCTTGGTGTCATCTGCAAACATACTAACCATGCCTCCTATATTCTCATCCAAATCATTGATATAAATGACAAATAACAGTGGACCTAGCACTGATCCCTGAGGCACATCGCTGGTCACAGACCTCCAGTTTGAAAAACAATTCTCTACAACCACCCTCTGGCTTCTGTCAAGAAGCCAATTTTGTATTCATTTAGATACCTCACCCTGGATCCTGTGAGATTTAACCTTCTGCAACAACCTATCATGTGGTACCTTGTCAAAGGCCTTGCTAAAGTCCATGTAGACAACATCAACTGCACTGTCCTCATCTATCCTCTTGGTTACCCCTTCAAAAAACTCAATCAAATTTGTGATACATGATTTTCCACTCTCAAAGCCATGCTGACTGTCCCTAATCAGTACTTGCGTCTCTAAATGCCTGTAGATCCTGTCTCTCAAAATACCTTCCAACAATTTATCCACCACAAATGTGAGGCTCACTGGCCTGTAGTTCCCAGGCTTTTCCCTGCAGCCCTTTTTTAAACAAAGGCACAACATTTGCCTCTCCAATCTTCAGGCACCTCACCCGTGCCAATCGATGATTCAAATATCTCGGCTAGGGGACCCGCAATTTCCTCCCTAGCCTCCCACAATGTCCTGGGATACACTTCATCAGGTTCCGGGGATTTATCTACCTTGATGCGCTTTAAGACTTCCAGCACCACCTCCTCTGTAATATGTACACTCCTCAAGACCTCACTATTTATTTCCCCAAGTTCCCTAACATCCATGCTTTTCTCGACAGTAAAACTGATGAGAAATATTCATTTAGGATCTCACCCATCTCTTGTGGATCCGCACATAGATGACCTTGTTGATCCTTAAGAGGCCATACTCTCTCCCTTGTTACTCTTTTGCCCTTTATGTATTTGTAGAAGCTCTTTGGATTCTCCTTTGCCTTATCTGCCAAAACAATCTCGTGTCCCCTTTTTGCCCTCCTGATTTCTTTCTTAACTCTACTCCTACACTCCCTATACTCTTCAAGGGATTCACTTGATCCCAGCTGTCTATGCATGTCATGTGCCTCTTTCTTCTTCTTGACCAGGGCCTCAATATCCCGAGTCATCCACGGTTCCTACTTCTGCGAGCCTTGCCCTTCACTCGAAGAGGAATGTGTTTACCCTGAACCCTGGTTAACACACTTTTGAAAGCGTGCCACTTACCAGACGTCCCTTTGCCTTCCCACAGACTCCCCAAATTAACTTTTGAAAGTTCCTGCCTGATACCATCAAAATTGGCCTTGCCCCAATTTAGAATTTTAACTTTTGGGCCAGACCTATCATTCTCCATAGCTATCTTAAAACCAATAGAATTATGGTCACTGGTCCCAAAGTGATCCCTCACTAATACTTCTGTCACCTGCCCTTCCTTATTTCCCAAGAGGAGGTCAAGTTTTTCCCTTCTCTAGTCAGGCCATCCACATACAGAATGAGAAATTCCTCAAAGAACAAAGAAAATTACAGCACATGAACAGGCCCTTCGGCCCTTCAAGTCTGCACCAACCATGCTGCCTGACTTAACTAAAACCCCCTACGCTTCCGGGGACCATATCCCTCTATTACCAGCTCATTCATGTACTTGTCAAGACGCTACATGTTAAAAGTCACTACCGTATCTGCTTCCACTACCTCCCCCGGCAACGAGTTCCAGGCACCCACTACTCTGTGTAAAAAATCTGCCTCGTACATCTCATTTAAAACTTGCCCCTCGCACCTTAAACCTATGCCCCCTAGTAATTGACTCTTCCACCCTGGGAAAGAGCTTCTGACTATCCACTCTGTCCATGCCTCTCATAATCTTGTAGACTTCTATCAGGTCTCCCCTCAACCTCCATCACTCCAGTGAGAACAAACCAAGTTTCTCCAACCTCTCCTCATAGCTAATGCCCTCCATACCAGGGCAAAATCCTTGTAAATCTTTTCTGTACCCTCTCCAAAGCCTCCACATCCTTCTGGTAGTGTGGCGACCAGAATTGAACACTATATTCCAAGTGCGGCCTCACTAAGGTTCTATAAAGCGTCAACATGACATGCCAATTTTAAAACTCAATACCCTGGCCGATGAAAGCAAGCATGCCGTATGCCTTCTTGACTACCTTCTCCACCTGCATTGCCACTTTCAGTGACCTGTGTACCTGTACACCCAGATCCCTTTGCCTATCAATACTCCTAAGGGTTCTGCCATTTACCGTATATTTCCTATCTGTATTAGACCTTCCAAAATGCATTACCTCACATTTGTCTGGATTAAATTCCATCTACCATCTCTCCGCCCAAGTCTCCAACTGATCTATATCCTGCTGTATCCTCTGATGGTCCTCATCGCTATCCGCAAATCTACCAACCTTTGTGTCATCCGCAAACTTATTAATCAATCCAGTTACATTTTCCTCCAAATCATTTATATATATTACAAACAGCAAAGGTTCCAGCACTGATCCCTGAGGATCCCAGCACTGATCCTCCTGAATACACTCAACAAATATCTCTCCATCCAACCTTCTAATACTCTGGCTGTCCCAGTCAATGTTGAGAAAGTTAAAATCTCTGACTATTACCACCCTATTTTTCTTGGAGCTATCTGTAATCTCCTTACATATTTGCTCCTCAATTTCCCGCCGACTGTTTAGGGGCCTATAGTACAACCCTATCAAAGTGATTTCCCCCTTCTTATTTCTCAGTTCTACCCATATAGACTCAGTGGCCGAACCCTCGGATATATCCCCTCTCAGTACGGCCATGATGCTTTCCCTAATCAAAAGTGCAACTCTCCCTTCTTTCTTCCCTCCTGTTCTATCTTTCCTATAGCATATGTACCATGGAACATTGAGCTGCCAGTCCTGTCCCTCCCTTAGCCATGTTTCAGTAATTGCTATAATATCCCAGTCCCATGTGCCCATCCATGCCCTGAGTTCATCTGCCTTGCCCGTCAGGCCTCTTGCATTGAAATAAATGCAGTTTAATCTGGACTTCCCTTGCTCTCTGTCCTGCTTTTGCCTGATCTGTCTAGTACTAGGATTACTAACACTGCCTTTACTACTTAATGTGCTCTCTTTAACTTCTGTGTTGTTCTCAAACTTCTCTTCTGTCTCCCTACTGCTTTGGATCCCACCCCCCTGCCAAGCTAGTTTAAACCCTCCTGAGTGGCTCTAGCAAATCTCCCCACCAGGATGTTAGTCCCCCTCCAGTTCGGGTGTAACCCGTCCCTCTTGAACAGGTCAGCCCTTCCCCCAGAAAAGATCCCAATGATCCAAAAATCTAAATCCCTGCCCCCTGCACCAGCTCTCAAGCCACGCATTCATCTGCCTAATCCTCCTCTTCATACTCTCACTGTTGTCATGGAATGCTTAAATTAAGCATTTCCCTTGCTTGTGATATGACAGAATATTTTACGGCTGTCAGAAAAATCTTAGGCAAATTTCTACTCTTGATCATTGTGAATTATGAGATCATTCATGAGATCATTTTCCATGGCTCCTCTGCCTTTCATCTGCCAATAAATACGAAAGAATATTCTCTATTTTTGCTGTTGCTGAACATGTGCTTTCTGTTACCCTAGTTGTGCAACTGAACTAACTAACTTTTTGTTTCCATAATAGGGAGATGGTTGGGTGTACTATAGTCCTCTCTGGAAGACAAACTGCTGACAAGCTGACAGACTCAGCTTAGCCTTTACGACCTACCTCAGATTTCCTCTGATTTGCCACTTGCCATCTGCAAATAATTCTGAGGTGATGTTGAAAAGACAAAAAAACTGAAAAGCTAAAAAGTGACTACGCCATATTAAAAAAAATGAACTTGTACCGAACAAGACATTATATTGTGTATTGACTTAAAATAATTGCAGGTTCACCAAAACGGATTTATTCAGGAGTTGTCCTTGTACACCTGCATGAGAGAGATTAAAATGTTAATGATGGAGAAATTTTATTTTACTGTTTTAAGATTTTATATTTTTCACTTGCAAAAACTTTTTTTGCACTTATATAAAGAAATGTGCCATTGGTGTAGTCACTTTAGGCTGTGTGTGTGAACCAAATGATGTAATACATTGTCAAAGTATTTTAATGTGGTTAATGGGCATGCCATTACACAAACGTTATAACATACAGCATTATAGTGCATGTGGACCCCTTTGTACTGCCGTGAGCTTCATCACCTGCACAACTGAAGCCAAAAGACCTGGCTTCTTTTCTTAAATTATTCAAAATGAATAGTGGCTTGAAAAAGCAGGCATCTGATGAGAGACACAACCATTTGTATCTGGTGTTTATAAGGTTGTAACATGCAGCTGAACTTTGTATTCCCATTAACTAAGCAGAAAGGGCCCCATGCACAATCACCTAAACCTCTATACAATGAAAATTATTCACAAAAAATGATTTTTATCCTTTCAATATCCCTAATGTTGTCTTCTCTCATGTTCGGAATAATAAATATGAGGAGAATTAAGCTGCCTAAGAATTTTAGAAGTGCCCTTATCTCGAAAGCAAAACAATAGTCAACTGTGATCTTAAGCAAAACAATAGTCAACTGTGATCTTACAATTGTTTGATCTGACATGCACATTTTATTTCTTGATGAATAATTTGAAGCTCACAAGGATTGTTGATGGCTTTCTGACTTTGGAGCTAAACTCAGAAATATTCCACCAATTTGATAGAGATCTCCTCTTGTCTTTGCACCTATTTGTGATTCTGTATTCATATATATATTTATATTATGCACTCTTCCAATTCTGCAGACCTATGCACCAACGAGTAAGACACCTACTTGTCACTGATAGCACTGGCATCTCATTTGTGTCAGTTTTGCACTCCCTTCTCACAATGAATTGAAAACATGTAGATGTGTGTATTGCCATGCTAAAATAAACTTCTGTAATGGACTTGCATTTTTGCTCCACAGCACAAACTTTAGAAAAAGAATTCCCTTGATAATGCTAAAAAAGTGAAAGATTGATTCAGAGCAAGCATTCAGGCATGTTTGACTTGGAACTTCTTGCTTAAAACATATCTTCCAAACAGGAGCCATTTTTGGATTTCACAGTAGAGGCTGGGAACATTATGGTTATAAAGAACAAAGAACAGTACAGCACAGGAACAGGCCCTTCGGCCCACCATGCCTACACAGATGCCTCTCTAATCTAATATTTTCTTGCCTCTGTAGTCCACATCCCTCTATTCCCTGCCTATTCATGTATCTTTCCAAATGCCTCTTGAACGTTGTTATAGAATCTGCTTCCACCACCTCCTCCGGCAGCGTGTTCCAGGCATTCACCACCCTCTGTGTGAAAAACTTGCCCCTTACATCTCTTTTAAACTTTCCCCCTCTCACTTTCAAACTATACCCCTGAGTAATTGACCCTTTGACCTTGGGGGAAAAAGACTCTGACTATCCACTCTATCCAAGCCTGTCATAATTTTGTAAATATCTATTAGGGCCTCCTTCATCCTCCGACGTTCCAGTGAAAACAATCCAGGTTTGTTCAACCTTTCTTCATAGTCCATATCCTCTAAACCAGGCAACTTCCTGGTAAATCTCTTCTGCACCCTTTCCAGTGCATCAACATGCTTCCAGTAGTGTGGCGACCAAAATTGTACTCATTACTTCAAATGCGGCCTAACCAAAGTCTTATACAGTTGCAACATGATTTTCCAATTCCTATACTCAACGGCCCGACCGATGAAGGCGCATGCCATGCGCCTTCTTGACCACCTTGTCCACCTGAGTTGTCACCTTCAGGGAACTGTGGATCTGCACGCCTAGATCGTCTGTATGCTAATATTCCTAAGGGTTCTACCATTTACTGTATACTTTCCTTCTGCGGTAAACCTTCCAAATCGCATCACCTCACATTTGTCTGAGTTAAATTCCATCTACCCCCATTCTTTTGGCCCAGGTCTCCAGCCAATTTATATCCTGCTGTATCCTCTGACAATCCTCCTCACTATCCACTACTCCTCCAATTTTTGTATCATCTGCAAATTTATTAATCAGACCATCTACATTTTCCTCCAAATCATTTATATATTAAATATATATAATATATATATATATTACAAACAAAAGAAGCCTCAGCACTGATCCTTGTGGAACACTGCTTTTCACAGACCTCCAGTTAGAAAAGTACCCTTCCATTGCTACTCTCTGCTTTCTATGCCCAAGCCAGTTTTGTATCCATCTTACCAGCTCACCTCGGATCCCATATGACTTCACCTTCTGTATGAGCCTGTCATGAGGAACCTTATCGAAAACTTTACTAAAGTCCATGTATACGACATCCACTGCCTTGCCTTGCCCTGGTCAATTTTGTTTGTCACTTGCTCAAAGAACTCAATCAAGTTTGTGAGATATGACCTCCCCTTCACAAAACCATGCTGCCTGTCGCTAATAAGTCTATTCTGTTCCAGATGTGGGTACATCCTGTTCCTAAAAATCTTCTCCAATAATTTCCCCACCACTGATGTAAGGCTCAGTGTAATACAATGTGATACTTTATTTTTGTGGGGGGAAGCAGCACAATAGAAATATACTTTCCCAGAGGCAGGGGGCATAACTGAATGTTCAAATGACATTGAATTCACAAATATAATTGGAACAAAATAATTACTAAAATATAAGTATGCAACCATTTCAATACAGCAGCTCAAATTGGTACAGCGTAGGTTCCACAGAATTGCATAGACTATACTGCACAAAAGCAGGCCATCCAGTTCAATTAATCCCCCCTGGGTTTACGCTACACTTAAGGCTCCTCCATCTTTCCTCACGTAACTTTATCAGCATAACTCTCTATTACCTTTTCCATCATGAGCTTGTTTTTCTTCCATAAATGCAGCTATGCTGTTTGCCTCGACTACGCCCTGTACTGTTGATGTCCACATTCTCATCATTCCCTGGGTATAAAAGTTCTTCTCAATTCCATATTTGATTTCTTGGTGACTATCTTATCTTGTTGACTTCTCGCCTTGCTTTTCTGCACCATCCCTATTTCATTAAAATTACCATAATGCTAAAGGCCTCTATCTGGCCACCTCCTCACCAAGAGACCCAGCCTGTTCACCCTTTCCTGATAGGTAGAGCCTTGCAGTTCTGATATCTTTCTAGTAAAGCTTATTTGCACCCTCTCCTGCACCTCTTTATATATTTTTTTATGTGCCAACCAGAATTGTATTCTTAAGTGTGATTTAGCCAAGCTTTGCTACAAGTTTAGCATAAGTTTTCAATTCGATTTTCAACTTTTCAGTTGGATACAAATGAAGACAGAAAGGTTAGAAGATGTAGTATTTATTCTAAACCTGATTTCACAAAGCTAAAATAATTGGAGATTCTAAATGTATTTCTGATTTTGCTCTCTTTTATAAATGTGACCTTTCACAACACTAATTTTCAAATAACCACTTTCTGCAAAGCCTCCAGCACTTTTGGATAAAGACAGTTTTGATGTGATGTGAATTTTAAAGCGGTGGGATCAGTGATGCAATTGAGCTCAGACAGACAACGTTAGAGAAAATACAGCTGGCCTGGGTATTCAAATAAAGAACATTACAGCACAGGAACAGGCTTTTTGGCCCTCACGAACTGACTTAACTAAAACCCCCTACTCTTCCGGGGACCATATCCCTCTGTTCACATCCTATTTATGTATTTGTCAAGACGCCCCTTAAAAGTCACTACTGTATCTGCTTCCCCCGCAATGAGTTCCAAGCACCCACCATCCAATGTGTAAAAATTCTGCCACGTACATCTCCTTTAAACCTTGCCCATCTCGCACCTTAAACCTATGCCCACTAGTAATTGACTCTTCCACCCTGGGAAAAAGCTTCTGATTATCCACTCTGTCCATGCCTCTCATAATCTTGTAGACTTCTATCAGGTCTCCCCTCAACCTCCGTCGCTCCAGTGAGAACAAACCAAGTTTCTCCAACCTCTCCTCATAGCTAATGCCCTCCATACCAGGCAACATCCTGGTAAATCTTTTCTGTACCCTCTCCAAAGCCTCCACATCCTTCTGGCAGTGTGGCGACCAGAATTGAACATTATATCCCAAGTGCAGCCTAACTAAGGTTCCATAAAGCTGCAACATGACTTGCCAATTTTTAAACTTAATACCCCGGCTGATAAAGGCAAGCATGCCGTATGCCTTCTTGACTACCTTCTCCACCTGCTTTGCCACTTCCAGTGACCTGTGTACCTGTACACCCAGATCCCTTTGCCTATCAATACTCTTAAGGGTTCTGCCATTTACTGTATATTTCCTATCTGTATTAGACCTTCCAAAATGCATTACCTCACATTTGTCCGGATTAAACTCCATCTGCCATCTCTCTGCCCAAGTCTCCAACCAATCTATATCCTGCTGTATCCTCTGATGGTCCTCATCGCTATCCGCAAATCCACCACCCTTTGTGTCGTCCACAAACTTACTAATCAAACCAGTTACATTTTCCTCCAAGTCATTTATATACATTACAAACATAAAAAAGGTCCCAGCATTGATCCCTGAGGCACGCCACTTGTCACAGCCCTCCATTCAGAAACACTCCCTTCTGCTGCTACCCTCTGTGAAAGCTAATGGCATTTGCTACCAAATAAACCTGTTGGACTTTAACCTGGTGTTGTTAAAACTCTTACTACCTTTGACCGAGCCAGTTTTGTATCCACCTTGCCAGCTCACCTCTGATCCCATGCGACTTCACCTTCTGCACCAGTCTGCCACGAGGGACCTTGTCAAAGGCCTTACTGAAGTCCATGTAGACAACATCTACTGCCCTATCCTCATCAATCAACTTCGTCACTTCCTCGAAAAACTCTATCAAGTTCGTGAGACATGACCTCCCCTTCACAAAACCATGTTGCCTCTCACTAATACGTCCACTTATTTCCAAGTGGGAATAAATCCTGTCTCGAAGAATCCTCTCCAATAATTTCCCTACCACTGATGTAAGGCTCACTGGCCTGTAATTACTTGGATTATTCTTGCTACCCTTCTTAAACAAAGGAACAACATTGGCTATTCTCCAATCCTCTGGGACTTCCCCTGTAGTCATGATGTGGAGATGCCGGCGTTGGACTGGGGTAAACACAGTAAAAAGTTTAACAACACCAGGTTAAAGTCCAACAGGTTTATTTGGTAGCAAAAGCCACACAAGCTTTCAGAGCTCATGTAAATTGAGTCTGTGTCTTTATATGCCCTGTTTGTGAACAGAATTCCCACTCACCTGAAGAAGGGGCTTGGAGCTCCGAAAGCTTGTGTGGCTTTTGCTACCAAATAAACCTGTTGGACTTTAACCTGGTGTTGTTAAACTTCTTACTGTACTTCCCCTGTAGCCAGTGATGATACAAAGATTTTTCTCAAGGTCCCAGCAATTTCCTCTCTTGCCTCTCTCAGTATTCTGGGGTATATCCCATCAGGCCCTGGGGACTTGTCTACCTTGATGTTTCTCAAGCACCCCAATACCACCTTTTTGATCTCAACATGACTCAAACTATCTACACATCCTTTCCCAGACTCATCATCCACCAAGTGCTTCTCTTTGGTGAATACTGATGCAAAGGACTCAAATGTTAGTGAAGTACAGACTACAGATACCCACTCTCTCAATTGAAGAACTTGCTACTGGTCTTGAAACAGTGGCATTGCAGGGCTGCTGTTTATTGTAGTGCTGCACTTTGTCATGAGTCACTGACATCAGGAGAGGTGGAGGGTTCATGCAATCTGGTAAAATTACATAATTATCAACTGCTTATGCCACCAGAGCTGTAGTATATAATTTAATACAGAAAAGTATCTTCTTAAACAAATGTTCCAAGCAACATTATTGTGGGAGCTACACAGCATATACTGTACAACATGATATCATTTCCCCAAGTAGGTGCTGGTATCAGGCAATTGCTGGGTTTGATAGAATCATGGTTCTGAAAATTGTGATTTTGAGTAATTTGCAAAAAAAGCAATGTGACAGAAGACAGAAAAATATTTATAAGCGATATAAAGCAGAAAAACTAACGGGCATTTTTGGTTCCAGTACAATTTTGTGACTCCTGCTGGAAATGCACATGTTGTGCTCATGGGCACAGAGCTTCAATTGATGGGATTGTGGATCAGCAAATTGTAACTGCAATGTTGTAGTGCCCTCGCTGACCTGCACTTTTATCTAGTGAAGCGCAAAGGTGACTTTGCCCGCTGGAGTAAGGACCTGTTTGGACAGAGCTGTGATGACCTCTAAAGTGGAATAGTCAACTAACAAGAGCAGTGTACTTGAGTGGTGTACAAGAGAACCAGGGCTGCATCGTGCAAACTTGTCATAGTGGAACAGCCTAGTTTAGGAGAGAAGACGTGGATGGATACTGAGATTGGGAGTTGGAGATAAGACAATGCATCCTTGGTTTATCTGCATAATTGCTCAGCAATGACTAACTTAACTGATTTCCAAATGTATGGACTTACTGACATTCTTGGAATCACTTTATCCTCCAATATGCAGTGATGTTTCATTGGAGTTTCAAACATATATCAGAGACCCCCCACTCTGCGCCATGTTTTCCAGCACATAGGTGGCTCGCCATTGGCCCCCGGCAGGATCTACCAGGCCCACCGATCTCTATGGTGTTTTGCGCGGCTCACCTGAACTGCCACCGGGCAGCCTGCCGTGGGGGGTCCCCTTTGGCTGGACAGGAAGATCCTGCCAGTGGGAAGGGCTGGAAAATCCCACCCTTAAGTAAAAATAAAGTAAATAAAATATAAAATAAAGATTATTTATTAGTCACAATTAGGTGTACATTAACACTGCAAATCCCCAGTCGCCACACTGTGGCGCCTGTTTGGGTATGCTGAGGGAGAATTTAGCATGGCTAATACGCCTAACCAGCACGCCTTTCGTATTGTTGGAGCACCCGGAGGAAACCCATGCAGCCATGGGGAGAACATGCAGACTCCACACAGATACTGCCCCAAGCCAGGAATTGAACCTGGGTCCCTGGCACTGTGAGGCAGCAGTGCTAACCACTGTGCCACGACCTGACCTGTATTTGTATTAGTAAAGACTAAAGGCTTTAAATAAGAAATATTTGTGCTGTATAATTAGTCATCTTTGTTCACCCCTATTAAATATATATTTTCTATATATTATGCTATATTATCAGGGATAAAAATTAGTGTGAGAGATTTACCATCGTGCAAAGTAGCATTCTAATAGTAATTTCTACAGATTTTGGTATTGCTTTGGCATTGAATTGCTAGGTAGGACACGTTTGACATAATTCCTTCACATAACTGATTTCCAATTTCAACCAAGCCTGAACAGTGGGAAGGCTGACGGATATGTCAAAACAAGCAGCTCATTGCACAGCAGTATTGGTCATAGTGTGAAGATAAGCCACCTTGCTGCTCACTGCTGGAAACTGATTTATACTGAGGGATTGGAAGAGAGAAGCAAGAATTTGTATCTTTTGAAAAAAAGGGAGTTAAATTATCTTACTAATATATATAAATTCCAAAGAAGTGCAGGTTAGGTGGATTGGCTATGCTAAATTGCCCCTTAGTGTCAGGGGGACTAGCTAGAGTAAAGGCATGGGGTTACGGGGATAGGGCCTGGATGGGATTGTGGTCAGTACAGTCTTGATGGGCCAAATAGCCTCCTTCTGCACTGTAGGATTCTATGAAATTGAGATTCTGGGGATACCAAAACTTCATTAACTCACTCCAAAGTTCCATAAGTTTAGGGCTAAGGACCGAGGCTTCATTTGGCCCATATCCATGCTTGTCATACCACATATTGATTCCGTAGCTGGTGTGTTGTTTTTCCCTCCAGTGCATTTTCATCAATGGCTAGCCATTCTTATTTCCCCGTTTTTAAGTATTACAAGACCAGTTCAGACCAGTATTCTTATTTTCCCATTTTACTTTTTTTTTCCCCTTCTGGGCTGCTTACCTGAGAGTTTGGAGTTAAAAAAATGGACACAACTCAGTTGCTGAACTGCTTGTCCTCATGGATATTTCCACTTGATCTTCGCTAATCAAATGGGGGTAAAAAATGGCTAAAAGGTTTAAAGCCTGTCTCGCCACTGCTGGCATTGCAACACTAATTCAGTCACATGAAAGCAACAGCTCCAGATTCACTTGTGAGTTATCAGCCAGGCCCCAGTGAGTTATTTTACCTTTGTGTCATTCTAAATTGTTAGAAAGGATTCACTGGAATTAGGGCACAATGAAATAAGGAAGACCCACAGAAAATGGCTTTCATAGTTCAGGTGGCTTCTATACAGGATTTATTTAAAGTATGAAACAGGAAATAATTGCACAGGAAGTAATGCATTTAAGAAGAGGATTAATCTCTCTTCTCTTTTCCCCTTCCCCCACCACCAGGGGTGGGAAAGTGATTATAGCTACTGCCTCACAGCACCGGGAACCCGGGTTCAATTCTGGTCTCGGGTCAGTGTGTATAGTTTGCACGTTCTCCCTGTGTCTGCATGGGTTTCCTCTGGGTGCTCTGGTTTCCTCCCACAGTCCCTTTAGTGTCAGGGGAATTAGCAGGGTAAATATATGGGGTTATGGGGATAGGGCCTGGGTGAGATTGTTGTCGGTGCAGGCTCGATTGGCCGAAGGTCCTTCTTCTGCACTGTAGGGATTCTATGATTCACAAATATTCAGAAGTTCCCACTAATGCAAACTGCTTTGTAACTTCTATTGTTTGAATGTGCAACATGCGGTCTTACTTGAAACCTTGTTTATTTGACCTGTTTACTTGCGAATGATTTGTTCAGGTGATGCTGGAATGCCAGTTCTTAGAGAAGAGGCAATCAATCACTTCTAACCGCACCTAGCTCGAGACAGGTTCTGAAAAGATGATTCATGAGAATATCATTCAACCATGACCCCTCTCTCAAATGAAAGCAAAACACTGTGGATGCTGGAGATTTGAAACAATACAGAAAGTGCTGGAAACATCAGCAGGTCTGGAAGCATCTGGGAGTGAAACAGAGTTATTGTTTTGAGTCCAATATGTCTTTAGTTCTCAAAAAAGTCATATTGGATCTGAAGCATGTTTCTCTCTCCACAGATGCTGCCAGACCTGCTGAGTTTTTCCAGCACTTCCTGTTTTTATTACAACTCTTCTCTACTTTGGGCCCAAACTGGATGATTGTGGGAATGTGCTGTCTGTATAATGAGCTACGCAGTTTTGAACAGATTTTTTAACTTTTCAAGAAATTCATAATTTTGTGTCCTGTAATCTCACTGCACCATTCACAACTGTAGTAATGTGATCTAGTGCCTTCCAGAGTGTAACTGATACTGTGTTGAAACTGTGAAGTGTTTGTAGTAAATTAAACCATGGCATATGTTAAACCATGCCAAGCTAGGTGAATGTGCAAGTTATTAGCACTAAAGTTTGTTTATTAGTCACAAATAGGTTTACATTAATACTGCAATGATGTTACTGTGAAAATCCCCTAGTCGCCACACTCCGGTGCCTGTTTGGGTACGTTGAGGGAGAATTTAGCATGACCAATGTACCTAACCAGCACGTCTTTCGGACTGTGGGAGGAAACCGGAGCAACCGGAGGAAACCCATGCAGACACGGGGAGAACATGCAAACTCCACACAGACAGTGACCCAAGCCGGGAATCGAACCTGGGTTCCTGGCGCTGTGAGGCAGCAGTGCTAACCTCTGTACCACCGTGCTGCCCACTATGTAACAACACTAAATAAATGTTTATTAACGACCAAATAATGATCACTTGGTGAACACTTAACCAGATGAGAAATGCAATGGAGTGAAGCCCAATTTAAAATAATAATATGTCAGTTTAATACTTATCACATTAGAATGTTCAGCAGTGAAATTTGTGAATTTACGTGTTGAATTTCCGGATCTACTTAATTTGGTCCTGATGTTTCACTTCCGAGTCAGGTACACAGTGTCAAGAAGTTGCAGGACTCTGCAAACCTTACTTGGGAGTAACTGCCCAGACCTGCCGGCTTGGTGGTGGGGAGGGGGGTGGGGGGGTGTTGGAATGCTTGTAGCATAGCAGAGTTGGGCCCTCTACCCCCAGAAAAAGTGTGGAGACAGTCATGGGGCCTGCCAAATATCAAGGCAGGCTGTTCAAGGGGCCTCCCTTGGTGCTCTGGGACTACATTTCAGTTGCTATAAAAATAATAAAACAAACAAAAGCCTTCTAACCCACACCTCCACATACTCCATGCCAACTTAGCCCCCCCCCCCCCATCCATCCTATGGACCCTCATACCCTCTGTGCCCCCTCATATTCTTCTTGCCCACCTCCCATGGCCTCTTGTACCTTCCATTCCAACCAATGCCACTCTTTCCACCCCCCCACTCCCATTACCCTTTATCGTCCCTTAGTGCCAACTCATGCCAACCCATGAAATCCTCACCCATGACCCTTCGCCCATACACACTCCATGCCAACTCAGTATCCAGTATAGGCAGACCTCAGGAGCCATGCTGAGAGGAAATAAAATAACATTCTAAATATATTACATACTTTTCTATATTTCAAAAAACAATCTCATTTAAATCTCTTTCAAAGTACTTAATCTCTTCTAAAACTAAACTTTTGTATTCATAGCCCCACTTCAAAGGCAGCTAATCTTTTTATGACTGTTTGGAGCTGTCAATCAAACTGAACGCACAGGTCCCCATTGTGATAATGAAATGTTGTGGAAGCAGTCAAGCCAAAATAATGCTATAATGATAGCACTCAGGCTTATGCCAACAAACATCTATTGAAATTGTAAGCACCAATATGTTTTTTCCCCAAAATTTAAAGAGCAGGGGATTTAAAAAGACACAAGAACTTGACAGTCCCATAGAACTTACCCACTTTTTATGCACATTCATGTCTACTCTTAATCCCAAAAGGGTACCAGACTTCTCCCAAAGGGCACCCGACCTCTCCCAAAGTGGTACCTAATCCTCCAAAAGTGTACCTGACCTTTCCAAATAACTTCGGTCGGTTTAGACCTTTCAATCCTTTAAACCCTCGAGTTGTGTTTCAGAAACTTGAGTGAACAAATTGCCTCTGCATGATGGCAGCTACACGTTTAAATGTGCTGCCGCCTCAGTGAACTGCGATGCGTGAAGTACATCCCCCTCCATTCCCCCCACCCACCCCCTCCGAACTCCCCCAAACTCCTGAATAAGAGAGTCTAAGTGACCATGCCTCAAACTGTCATAGTACTATTAGGAATATTTCAAAGTTCATATATATACCAGGCCAATTAATCATCCTACAATCTTCAACTGTTTCTTAAGTCTAGCAGATAGAAAGGATGCTGTCCATCTTACCCTGGTCTGCACGGTGAATCACTTTTAGCTTGTCCATCACAATATAAACAGAGGTTGATGCCCTCTAAAGTAGATTTTTGTATAGGTCGGCATTTAATAATTCATGTTTAAGCGCATTTATTTGAGAAATGTTTAGAATCAAATTATTTGCAGGGATCAGCAAATCATCAGGAACCAACCCTTAAGTAAGCTAGTCTTGGGGTAACATTTATCTTTCATTATCTTATATATGCATTTTCCAAGAACGGAATCTTGTAATTTTCTTAAATTGCTGCAAGTTGCATTATTTAGCTAAAGTTCACTGTTTGTGTTTGAGAGATAGAGTTCACTGTTCACATTTAGCCACAGAGTCATGATTGTTGGCACTTCGTTAAGCTCACTGTTTGTGCTTGAAAGATAGAGTTTTGAACTGAGATGATGACCTTCCTGGCTAGTTCCTGATATCAGTGGGTATTAACTGAGGATAAAGTAGTGGTGAGTTTTGCATCAAATGTAAGTTTTATTTCTGTGCCCCTGTGATTGAACATTCAGCAAATGTGCTGCAACTTTGAGAGATTGTCTTGCCAGAATACTGCAGGGGGAACCACACTTACTGCTAATCCCATAACTGTTTATTTCCGTTACTGGATACGGAGCAGAAAAACATCAAGGACCTGTAAAAAAAAATTTTAATGTTACTAAACTTGAGGTGTGGGGGATGACAGTTTAGTAAAAAAAGATTTTAAAGTATAAAGTAAAGTTTGAAGTAAAGTAAAAGTAAAGTTTATTTATTAGTCAAAAGTAAGGCTTACATTACACTGCAATGAAGTTACTGTGAAAGACCCCTATACTACCTTGTTCCATATCTATCCATCAATCAAGCAGCAAATTTACAAAATACTATGTTCAGTCTCAACTCTCCTACATGTTTGAGGTTTATTTAACGTCTAATAGACCATTGATTGATCTTTTTGTAATTAAGTCACTTTATTAATAAGTGAAACATGCAGAAACTGTTTAGTTTTCCCCTGCAATATGGCCCTGGATTAATCTGGTGCATATTGAGTTCAGCAGAGTACATAAATACAAATCCAAAAACAACATAAGGAGAACAATTCAACAGACATGCCTCTTAAATTTGCATTAAATGACAATTTTTGCCAATGAGTACAATACTAACCATCTACTGTTGATACTTTAAAGGGACAGAATCAGATATGTGTATCTAAATACAAAGCCTCCTGAGGTTTAAATTGTCTAGAAAACAACAACTTAAGTTAATGCAAGCTCTTGTTGGCTTTCTGTTAAGTGCTTGAAAGTGCTGTGTATTATGCAAGAAACTGTGTGTGAGGTTTGTTGAATGTATTATTAAACAGAGCTTCCAAACACATGAACTGCTCAGAAATTCAGTGGCTCCAGCTGGCCTCTCTAGATGAAGCTCTGCTATTTCTGGAAGAACGGAAACGCCAGGATGACCTACTTGACTCTGTCAGTTGAAAATTAATTTGTGTAGACGTCACTACAGAAATGGAATTCGCTACAGAAATGGAAGTCACAATATATAAACAGTGTCCTTGACTAAATGTTAAATTGCATAGCACTGCATAATTTTTTATCATTTCTTATTGATGTCTGTACTCATTTGATCAGTGTTACCTTTTAAAATCAATCTTAAGCTTCCATTATGGTGTGCTCTCAAGTCTGAAATGTTTGAGTTTTATACCTAATGAAGCTGATGTTTTATTTCCATTTTCTAGAATGTTTTAACACAATCCATTGCCCTCAAGAATTTAGCATTTGTAGGTCCATAACTAATTCCACAAAGGTTACTTTTCATGATGCCAAGACAGTGGTTTTAACTAACCTTAATTCTTTCGAATGTAGGTGTGTAATATGGTTAACCTGTGTCGCTTTGCAATTTCTTAATTAGCATTCACCAAACTGTCACGTGCTTGAAACCTATGCAACACTCATTTTGTTATATAACAAATTAATTCACAATGGTGTGAAGATGATTTATAATTCTGTTTTTGGTTTAGTAATAAATATGCCTTGGCAGTCACATTTTGTATTTTACTATGTTTCCTTTGTGGTTCATCAAAGATTTGTTTTAAATAATCTTCCTGCTGCTGACCTCTTTCGCATGGACCAATCTGACCAACTCTCAATGCAGATTAACTTCACCTCTCACTTCCCCTACAAAAACACTCAAATCAATAGGTTAGCTGTGGAGCACAACCGTAAGTTTTCAGACCAGCTGACTGTGATTATATTTCATGCTATAAAGTCTAAGGAACTGTTTGGAATAAAAAAATTGCTATAAAATCTAAGCAGCTGTTGAAATAAGCTATTATATAAGTCTAAGCTGCAAATTGCCAAACAACCAAATTCTCCAGGTGACCAAATATTTGACTTACTAAACCCAATCCCATTTTAGTCATACTATTTCACGGCAGTGGAGCTTTTAAAGTATTTTTGTCATGTACAAGGTTCACTCAAAGATACTATTTAGAAAATTGTGTGGTTCTAAGCGTTTACAGGGACAATGTTTTACTTATTTGATGCAAGACCACAAGACGTAGGAACATAAGTGGGCCATTCAGTCCATCGGGTCAGCTCCGGCATTCAATGAGATCATCACTGATCTAATAGGATGATCCTCAACTCCACTGTCCTGCCTTATCTCCATAACCCTTGATTTCCTTACTGATTAAAAATCCATCTATCACAGCCTTCAACATTCTTAATGACCCAACCTCTACAGCTCTCTGTGGTAAAGAACTCCACAGGTTCACTACCACTGAGAGAAGCAATTCCTCCCCATCTCTGTTTTAAATGGGTGATCCCTTACTCTGAGATTATGCCCTCTGGTCCTAGACTCTCCTGCAAGGGGCAACAACTTCTCAGCACCTACCCTGAGAAACCCCCTGAGAATCTTATATGGCCAATAAGGTCATCTCTCATTCTTCTAAACTCCAATGGGTACAGGCCCAACCTATTCGAGCTTTCCTCATAAGGAAATCCCTCCAAACCTGGGATCAACCAAGTGAACCTTCTCTTACTGCCTCCAATGTCAGTATATCTTTCCTTAGATAAGGGGACCAAAACTGTTCACAGTATTCCAGGTGTGGCCTAACCAATTTCTTGTAGTTTTAACAAGACTTCCCTATTGTTTTACTCCATCCCCTTTGAAATAAAGGCCAGTATTCCATTTGTCTTCCCCATTACTTGCTGAACTAGCATGCTGGCTTCTTGTGATTTATGCATGAGAGCTGCCAAATTCCCCTTTGCTACGCCTTTCTGCAGTCTTTCTCCATTTAAGTAATAGACAACTCCTTTATTCTTCCTACCAAAGTGCATAACATCACATTTTCCTACATTATATTCCATCTGCCCAGTCTTCGCCCATTCACTGAATCTGTCTATATCCCTCTGTAGACTCTGTGTCATCCTCACCACTTGCCTTCCCACCTGCTTTTGTGTCATCCACAAACTTGGCAATTGTACATTCACTTTTCTCTTCCAAGTGATTAATATATATTGTAAATAATTATGGCCCCAACACTGATCCCTGTGGTGATCCATTAGTTACAGGTTGCCATCCTGAAAATATGCTTCTTATCCCAATTCTGTGAATTTTGACTGCTGTACCAAGGGGTGACAACTTTGTTTATTTTTTAGCTACATAAGTGTGACTATCTACATCCAAGTGGGATAGCCAAATGGACAGTTTGCTAAAAACAACAAATAAATGGATGTTTTTCTCAAATCCATCATCCCTCTCAGATTTCTTGGCTAGGATTTTGTCAGGCTGAGAGGTTGGAGAACCGGTGGAGAAACCCTATCAGTTTTGTGAGGAAGGCCCATTAAATGCCCTTCAGTCCCATGGGCTGAGAGCTGCCTGCCTTGTACAGCTTGTCATTAGCACCAATACAGGTGAGATCAGTGGCTGCTGGCAGCACTACTCCACCTGAGGGTCAGGATCGACAAAGGACCCCAGGCCACAGGTGAATGAAGGCAGAATGGCAGTTACAGGAGGGGGTTTCAGCAGCCAAACCCTGCCTGATGCTAGGTCCCTCAGTCAGTGCCTGATAGCGAGGGATTACCTGTCCCAACCCGGTGATGCCATTAGCAGGTCCGACAGGGTTTGCTGGTCAGCCGTTAGGGGGGCATGAGAGACCCATGTAGACTCTTTAATCCCTGAGCCACACTAAATTGTAATGGGCTCAGGGAATGATGTGTCAATTGGCTCATTACTGAGTCTAATTGAAATCCTGCTGGAAACAGCCAGGAACTCCACGAAAGCCCCTTCTGCCATTTGACTTCATTGGGTGGTTTTCCTGCCTCCAGGTAACTATCATGGAGCCTCTTCCATGATGAGGTTGAATGTCAGTGTTGGCTATTTTAGTAGGGAGGTGCCAGGAGAGAAAGGAATGATGGAACTGGAAGGTGGCTTTGAAAAGCGTTGTGCACGCTAGTGCTGGGGATGTCAGAGTGTGGGTGTTGGCACCTGAAAGTGTTACGCCTCTCACCTTTACTGTCTTCCTGAGATCCTTGAACCTCTTGATGGACTGTCTCCAGGTTTAAGGGACCACATTCCTGCTGCTCACTTCCTCCATGCCTGCTAAAGCCACAGGAATCAATGCACAATTCAGCCATTCTGACCCCTGCTGGGTTTCCTTTATGTAGAAATCTTTCTTTTAACATCTTCAGTGCACCATCCCACCTGCACTCTCTTCAGAAACCCGGATACTAGTACCATGACTGAGTTCTATGGCAAAGCCAGTTGACAGAGAAAATGGGATTCTGACTTGCTATTGGTCTCCCCACTCCCTGTGGGTCTGTGTAGATAAAATTCTGTGCATGGTCTGAGATGAATAAAACTGGTTTAATGTGCTAGCTTGATTTAATGCAATCATTGATATCAGTGGATTAAATAGGACCCTTGATAGGTGACAGAATGGCATGTTATTTACCAGTCATTGCAGAGCATATCAAATGGATTGGGGTGAACATCCTTTGCGATTGACAACCCGTCGCTGCCCTTGAGGGACAATTGTTTGACAGCTACATGGATGGTGAGGCCAATGATTGTTTATAGTCCATAAGACCAGAAGACATAGGAGCAGAATTAGGTCACTCGGCCCATTCAGTCTGCTCCACCATTCAATAATGGCTGATTTTTTTTCTCATCCCCATTCTCCTGCCTTTTCCACATCACCCCTGATCCCCTTATCAATCGAGAACCTATCTATCTCTGTCTTAAAGACACTCAATGACCTGGCCTCCACAGCCTTCTGCGGCAAAGAGTTCCACTGATTCACCACTCTCTGGCTGAAGAAATTCCTCCTCATCTCTGTTTTAAAGGATCATCCCTTTAGCCTGAGGTTGTGCCCTCTGGTTGTAGTTTTTCCTACTAGTGGAAACATCCTCTCCACGTCCACTCTACAGGCCTCGCAGTATCTTGTAAGTTTCAATAAGATCTCCCCTCATCCTTCTAAACTCCAACAAGTACAGTCCCAGAGTTCTTCATATGACAAGCTCTTCATTCCAGGGATCATTCTTGTGAATCTCCTCAGGACCCCTTCCAAGGCCAGCACATCCTTCCTTAGTTATGGGGTCCAAAACTTCTCACAATACTCCAAATGGGGTCTGACCAAAGCCTTATACAGTCGCAGAAGTACATTCCTGCTCTTGTATTCCAGCCCTCTCGACATGAATGCTAACATTGCATTTGCCTTCCTGACTGAACCTGCACATTAACCTTAAGAGAATCTTGAACAATGACTCCCAAGTCCCTTTGTGTTTCTGATTTCCTAAACATTTTCCCATTTCGAAAATAGTCTATGCCTCCATTCCTCCTTCCAAAGTGCATAACCTCACACTTTTCCACATTGTATTCCATCTGCCACTTCTTTGCCCACTCTCCTAACCTGTCCAAGTCCTTCTGCAGCCCCCCCTGCTTCCTCAATACTACCTGTCCCTCTACATTTCTTTGTATCATCTGCAAACTTAGCAATAGTGCCTTCAGTTCCTTCCTCCAAATTGTTAATATATATTGTGAAAAGTTGTGGTCCCAGCACTGACCCCTGAGGCACACCACTAGTCACTGGCTGCCATCCTGAGAAAGACCCCTTTATCCCCACTCTGCCTTCTGCCAGTCAACCAATCCTCTATCCATGCCAGGATCTTACTCTTAACACCATGGGCAATTAACTTATTTAATAGTCTCCTATGTGGCATCTTGTCAAACCTAAATAAATCATGTCCACTGGCTCTCTTTTATCGAACTTGCTTGTTACCTCCTCAAAGAACTCTAACAGATTTGTCAGACATGACCTCCCCTTGACAAAGCTGTGCTGACTCAGTCCTACTTTATCATGCACTTCCAAGTACTCTGCGATCTCATCTTTAATAATGGACTCTAAGATCTTACAATGACCAAAGTCAGGCTAACTGTCCTATAATTTCCCATCTGCTGCCTCGCTCCTTTCTTAAACAGCGGTGTTACATTCGCTACTTTCCAGTCCTCTGGTACCCTCCCTGCCTCCAGTGATACCTGAAAGATCACCACCAATGCCTCCACAATTTCCTCAGCTATCTCTTTTAGAACCCTGGGGTGTAGTCCATCCGGTCCAGGTGATTTATCCACCTTCAGACCTTTCAGTTTCCCCAGAACCTTCTCCTTAGTGATGGCCACTACACTCACCTGTGCCCCCTGACTCTCCTGGAGTTCTGGCATCCCACTGGTGTCTTCCACCGTGGAGACTGATGCAAAGTAACTATTCAATTCCCCTGCCATTGCTTTATTTCCTACTATTACTTTTCCAGCCTCATTTTGCAGTGGTCCAATGGCTATTTTTGCCTCTCTCTTACCTTTTATATATTGAAAAAAACTCTTCCTATCTTCTTTTATATCACTAGCTAGCTTACAGTCATATTTCATCTTCTCCCCCCTTATTGCTTTTTTAGTTGTCCTCTGCTCGCTTTTAAAAGCTTCCCAATCCTCTGGATTCCCACTAATCCTTGCCACTTTGTATGTTTTTTCTTTTGCTTTTATGCTGTCCTTGACCTCTCTCGTCAGCCATGGATGCCTCGTCCTCCCCTTAGCATGTTTCCTCCTCCTTGAGATGAATTTCTGTTGTGCCTCCCGAATCACTCTCAAAAACTCCTGCCGTTGCTGTTCCACTGTCTTCCCTGCTAGTCTCCCTTTCCAATCAACTCTGGCCAGGTCCTCCCTCATGTCTTTGTAGTTACCTTTATTTAATTGTAATACCATTACATCAGACTCCAGCTTCTCCCTCTCAAACTGCAGGGTAAATTCTATCATATTGTGGTCACTGCTCCCTAAGAGTTCCTTCATCTTAAGTTCCCTAATCAGGTCTACCTCATTACACATCACCAAATCCAGAATTGCCTGTTTCCTAGTAGGCTCTGTCACAAGCTGCTCCAAAAAACCATCTCTTAGATATTCCACAAATTCCTTTTTTTGGGATCCACTACCTACCTGATTTTCCCAGTCCACCTGCATATTGAAGTCCCCCAAGATTATTGTAATATTGCCTTTTTTATATCTTGATTTATTTTCTGTCCCACACCCTGACTACTGCTAGGGGCCTTGTACATATCTCCCATCAGGGTCATTTTACCTTTGCGATTCCTCAACTCTACCCACAGAGATCCTATGCCTTGATCCTGTATCACTTCTTGCTATCGATTTAACTTCATTCCTTACCAACAATGCAACCCCGCCGCCTTTGCCCATCTGCCTGTCCTTCCGATAGGACACATATCCTTGGATATTTAGATCCCAGCCCTGATCCCCTTGCAGCCACGTCCCTGTGATGCCCGCAACATCGAACCGGCCAATTTCAATGTGCGCAACAAGCTCATTTACCTTGTTCCGTATACTGCACGCATTTAGGTACAACACCCTCAGTCCTGCATTGACCACCTCCCTTCTCATACTTGTCCCCTTTTTTGCTCTGCCTGAAGTTAGATTCCTGCCACCTTCTATACTCTCTGTTCTATTATGTGGTCTGGAAACTTTACTACCCTCTCCTGAGCCCTCGGCTCCATTAACCTGCACTTCTACCCTCTCCTTTAACTTTGATTTTCTAATTCTCCATACAACTGAACCCTCCCCTCCCCACTATTCAGTTTAAAACCCTATCTACAGCCCTAGTTATAGGATTCGCCAGGACTCTGGTCCCAGCATGATTCAGATGAAGACCGTCCCATCGGAACAGGTCCCCTCTTCCCCAATACTGATGCCAATGTCCCATGAATTCAAACCCATTCTTCCCACACCAATCTTTGAGCCATGCATTTACCTCCTTAATCTTATTGACCCTGTGCCAATTAGCTCGTGGCTCAGGTAGTAATCCAGAGATTATTACCTTTTTGGTTCTGCTTTTTAATTTAGCTCCTAGCTGTTCATACTCCCTTAGCAGAACCTTTGTTCCTGTTCTACCAAAGTCATTGGTACCGACGTGGACCACGACAACTGGATCTTTACCCTCCACTCCAAGTTCCTCTGCAGCCCAGATGAGATATCCCGACCTGAGCACCAGGCAGGCAACACAACCTTCGGGATTCTCAATACTGGTCACAGAGAACAGTGTCAATGCCCTTAACTAATTTCTTTTTCCTCCCCCCACTTGAACGGCTCCCTGTACCACGGTGCTGTGGTCAGTTTGCTCTCCTTCCTGCAGTCCCCGTTCCCGTCCCCACGGAGCAAGAATCTTGAACCTGTTGGACAAGTTCAGGGACTGAGGCTCCTGCAACCCTGCCTCCTGGATCCCTCTACCTGCCTCACTCGCAACCACACCCTCCTGTCCCTGTCCACTGGTTGAATTCAAGGTATTTAATCTAAGGAGTGTGACTGCCTCCTGGGACGCAGGGTCCAGGTGTCTCTCCCCCGCTCCCTGATGTGTCGCAGTGTCCGAAACTCAGAATCCAGCTCATCCACTCTGAGCTGGAGTTCCTCAAGCAACAACACTTACTGCAGACATGCTCGCTGGGAATCACAATGGGGATCCACCAGCTCCCACACCATGCATGAACAACACATCACCTGACCCTTCATCTCTATTTTATTTAATTAGTTTTTAATTTGGGTTTTAAATTTTTTAATTTAATTTTTAAAAAAATTATATATCTCCTTTTTACCTCAGTCTCAATGCAATGTCTAATTTAAATGGGTTTTCAAATTTAGTACAGCTCCCTGTTAGCCAATCAAATCACAGCCCTCCTGTGATGTCACTTTTAAGTCTTTTTAGTCCAAACTCTCTGTCAGTTTCAGAGAATCAAGACTAACACTTACTGACCAATCAGCACTCTCCCTTGTGACCTCTGTTGCCTGTTTGACCTAACTCCCTGTTTTCACCCAACTCCAAAAGCACTCCTCACAATCAGGCAGTCTCAACGTGCAGTCCGTTTGTTGTCTAAACCTTGACCTGAAGGAGTGTACATTAGAAAACACAAAACACATCCCAAGAACAGTAAAAAATGAAGAGGCAAAAGGGATGGAGGAGCTTAAAACAATTACTATCACTGGAGAAACAAATACTAGGAAAAATAATGGGACTAATGGCTGACAATTAAGGTCCATAAGACGATAAGAAATAGAAACAGGAGTAGGCCATTAGTCATTTTGCACCCACTCCCCCCCCCCCCCCCCCCCCGTACCTGCTCTGCCATTCAATAGGATCATGGCTTATCCAACATTCCTCTATGTCCACTTTCCTGCAAAAATCAAAAATCTATCTCTGTCTTAAATATACACAAGGACTCTGGCCCCACAGCTCTCTGTGGCAAGGAATTCCAAAGACTCTCAACCCTCTGAGAGTAGAAATTCCTCCTCATCTCAGTCTTAAATCGGTGCCCCTTTATTTAAAGACTATGCCCTCTGGTCCTAGACTCTCCCATGAGGGGAAACATGCTCTCAGCATTTACGCTGTCAAGCCTCCTAAGAATCCTATATGTTTCAATGAGATCACCTCTCATTCTTCTAAATTCCAATGAGTAGCGTCCCAAGATATTCAACCTTTCTTCAGAAGGCAATCCCTCCATACCGGGGATCATCCTAGTGAACTTTTTCTGAACTGCCTCCTTAATCATATCTTTCTTTAAATAAGGGGGCCAAAACTGCTCTCACTACTCCAGTTGTGGTCGCACCAGTACCTTGTATGGTTGCAACAAGACTTCCCTACTCTTCTACTCCAAAACCCTTGATATAAGGGCCAACTTTCCAGTAGCCTTCCTGTTGCACCTATGTGCTAGCCTGTGTTTCACGCACAAATACCCCAGTACTGCCCAGCCCTGCTCCTGACCACCCAGGGGCTTCAATGGCCTCCGATCCCCTCCCCCGGTAAGGCCTTCGCACCTAGTCCCTGTTGGTGGGGACTATACATGATTCTCACTGGGGAGAACGTCAGCCGGCGAGGTGGTAAAGGTAAGTGAGCCTGGAAGATAGCATCCGGGACTCTCATTAATATTTAAATCTGTTCAAGGGCGTGAAGCCAATTTCACTGGCAAAACAGTGCTGGCATGATTGAGGGAGGTGAAAAACCTGGCGTGAATCTGATTTTTCATCTCCTGCCACCCCCAATCTTACCACCTCACTTCACAATGTCGGGTAGGACAAGGTCATAACGTTGTGCCCGTAGTAGCAGGACATTTAGAAAATCATAATCATAAAGTCAGCATAGTTTTGTGAAAGGGAAGTTGTATTTGACAGATTTATCATAGCCCTTTGAGGATGTAACAAGCTAGGAAGATAAAATTGATATAGTGTATTCGGATTTCCAAAACACATTCAATAAGGTGCCACATAAAAAGTTACTACACACGCTAAGAATTCATGGTGTTGGAGGATAATAGCATGAAGAGGGGACTGCTTCACTTATAGGAAAGAGAGTTGGGATAAGTAAGTCATTTTCAGGCTGGAAAGCTCAAAGTAGTGGAGTGCCACAGGGATTAGTGCTGGGGCTTTAACTGTTTACAATCTATATTGATGACTTGGATAAAGGGACCAAATGTGCCATAGCAAGATTTGCTAATGTGAAGATAGGTAGGAAAGCAAGTTGTGGGGAAGGAACAAAGAGATATAGATGTGTTAAGTGAATGGGCAAAAAATTGGCAGATGGAACACAATGTGGGAAAATATGAGCTTGGCCACTTTTGAGGGAAGAATGGAAAAGCCTTTATAGCAATGGGCATTGAGTATAAAAGTAGAGAAGTGTTGTTACAACTGTGCAGAGCATTTCTGAGACCAAGCTAGAATACTGCATACAATTTTAGTCTCCTTATTGAAGGAAGGATATACTTGCATTGGGAGCGGTTCAGAGAAGGTTTAGTAGATTGATTCCTGGGATGAAGTGATTGTCTTGTGAGGAAATATTGTGCAGGTTGGTGCTACATTCCTCATTGGAGTTTAGAAGAATGAGAAGTGATCTTATTGGAACATATACAATTCTGAGGGTGCTTGACAGGGTGGATGCTGAGAGGATGTTTCCTCTCATTGGGGAATCTAGATCTACGGGGCACAGTTTCAAAACAAGAGGTTTAAGATGGAAATGAGGAGGAATTTCTTCTATTGGAGGGTGATTAATCTTTGAAATTCTCTACCTTGCAGACATTGGATATATTCAAAGCTAAGTTTGACAGATTTTTAGTCTACAAGTTAGTACAAGGTTATGGGGATCTGCTAGTATAGTGGAATTAAGGCCACAAGCACATCAACGTTGATTGTACTGAATGACGGAGAAAGCTTGAGAGGCCAAATGGCCTACTCCTGTTCCTATTTCTCATGTTTTTACGTTCTTATGAATCCACATACAGAATGTTACAAGATGACAAAAGCACATGGTGTTGGGGGAACATATACCACGGATAAAGTATTGCTTAGCTAACAGGAAGCAGGGAGTAGGGATAAATATAAAATTGGAGGGAGTGAATGTTGAAGGTGGTGGATGGGATACCAATTAAGTGGGCTGCTTTGTCCAGCATGGTGTTGAGCTTCTTGAGTGTTGTTGGAGCTGCATTCATTCAGGTAAGTGAAGAGTATGCCATCATACTCTTAACTTGTGCCTTGTAGATCGTGGAAAGGCTATGGGAAGACATGAGATGAGTTACTCAACGCAGGATTCCTAGCCTTTGACTAGGCACAGCATTTATGTAGCTAGTCCAGTTCAATTTCTGATCAATGGTAACCTCTAGGATGTTGATAGTTGGGTATTTGGCAATGGTAATGCTATTGAATGTCAAAGGTTGGTGGTTGGATTCTCTCTTATTGGAGCTGGTCATTGCCTGGCACTTGTGTGGCATGAATGTTGCTTGCCATTTATCAGTCCAAGACTGAACGTTGTCCAGGTCTTGCTGCGTATTGACACGAAATGCTTCAGTATCTGAGAAGTTACAAATAGTGCTGAACATCAGTGAACATTTCTGACCTTATGATGGAGGGAAGGTCATTGATGAAACAACTGAAGGTGATTTGGCCGAGGACACTAACCTGAGGAACTGGTGCAACAGTATTCTGGGGCTGAGATGTTTGGCATCCAACAACCACAACCATCTTCCTTTGTACCAGCTAGTGGAGAGGTTTTCCCTTGATTCCCATTCAGTTTTCCTAGGGCTGCGTGATGCTACACTCGGTCAAATGCAGTCTTGATGTCTAAGGGAGTCATTCCCACCTCTTGACTTCAGCTCTTTTGTCCATGTATGAACAAAGGTTGTAATGAGGTCAGGAGCTGAGTGGTGCTGGTGGAACATAAACTGAGTGTTCGTGACCAGCTTACTGCTTTGTAAATGCCGCTTGAAAGCACTGTCAACGACAGCCTCCATCGAGAGTAGATTGATGGGGCAGTAATTGGCCGGGTTGGATTTATTCTGCCCCTTTTGGACATGACATACCTCGGCAATTTGCCACCTAGATGCCAGTGTTGTACCTGTACTGAAAGAGCATGGCTAGGGTGTGGCAAGATCTAGAGCACATGCCTTCGGTATTATTGGCAGGATGTTGTACCTAGTGCCTTAAACCATTTCTTGATATCATTTGGAGTGAATGGAATTGGCTGAAGACTGGCATGTGTATCAATGGGTACCTCATGAGGACGTTGAGGCAGATCATTCGCTTGGCACTTTTGGCAGAATCTGATTGCAAATGTTTCAGCCTTGTGATTTGCACTGATATGTTGGACTCCCCCATCTTTCTAGGTGGCATATATTTTTGGAGCCTTCTCCTCTGGTTAAATGCTTGAATGTCCATCATCATTCACTGTCTCATCGTACCGCTGTATACACTCCAAGCGGAGGAATCTCCTGCATAAAGAAAGTAGAGTTTCCAACTCTTGGACATATGACTGGAGATTTTGTCACATGACACCCTGTTTCCAACCATGAGTTAAAAACTTCATCCAATCTCCCCCTAGTTACAAAAATAATTTTAAGAAGTGTTCAAATGAAAATACATATTTTACTATTTATTGTCCCTCTGATTTGTCTCAACGGTTACTTGTTGCTGTGTCCAGACGGTTTGTTCTTAATTCCTGGAGACTCCACACAATCCTTAATTAAATAAGTGACTTGAAATCTATCAAGTTTATTTATTAGTCACAAGTAAGGCTTACATTAACACTGCAATGAAGTTACTGTGAAATTCCCCTAGCCGCCACTCTCCGGTGCCTGTCAGGTCAATGCACCTAACCAGCACATCTTTCAGACTGTGGGAGGAAACCGGAGGAAACTCACTCAGACACAAGGAGAATGTGCAAGCTCCATACAGACAGTGACCCAAGCTGTGAATCGAACACGGGTCCCTGGCGCTGTGAGGCAGCAGTGCTAATCACTGTCCCACCGTGCCGCCCAGTACAGTTAACATGGTTTCCTTCTACACTATAAGTATGCTTCTAAATCAAAACATCTATTTTAATCTAAATTGGATACAAACTTCTCAAAGTAGTAATTACAAAAGTTCAGTCAATTATGGTTGGAAAGTACATCATTCTTCTTCAGTGATGTACAGAAGCCACTTGTAATATTGAACGGAGAGGTCAGTCTCACTGGCGCTATCTAATTTTTGAGATTTTGTAAAAACCGATTAGGGAGTTGAGAAATCTCCTACTGTCCGGGTAAGATTAACCTGCAATTAAAAAACAATTAAGAAAGAAGGGAACAACTAATATTGTAATTTTGTCTAAACATTTAATTTTACCAAAAGTAAAGTGTGTGCTGCTAACTTCAGTACAAACTCAGAATATTTCCTATTGCAATTTGCACCGTTATTAATCCTATCCAGACATTAACAGATGAAAATAGTTAGAAACAAACTCACCAGTATACTGATTACTGCATAAATCTGCCATGGCTTCACACAAAACAGCATAGAGGGAGGCGGATGGGCATGTGGGAGTGATTTGCCTAGTTAGTATTCCATTCCAACCAGGGTGTGAAAGTGAAATTTGCTAATTTGTTAGTCATCTTCATTTGGATTCATGTTTCTGATTCTCTCAAGCCTATGTGGAGTTTTGCCTTCGTTGGTGTCCTTGGGTGATCATGGGGGAAGGAGTAATCATAAAGTGATGCAGTGATACCACTCTCTCCTGTTAGTGTGAGGTTGTGAATTCAAGCCCCTCTTAACAGATTTGAGCACATAATCCAGGTTGATATCGAGTGTAATGCAGATAGAGGGCAGCGCTATTCGAGAAAACTGTCTTTCAGATTAGGTGGTGAACCTAGGTCCCCATCTGCCCAATCAGGCGGATGTTGTGGGGAAAACCTCTCCACAAACCGTATTCTATTTTGCAATATGGAAGGACACAGTGGATAGGATTTTCTGGCCATGTTCTCCCTAAAACCGGAAAATCCCGCCTGAGGTCAACGGACCTTTGCATAGTCCACCCCTCACCCCGTGGAGGGCAGGATGGGAAAATTCCCCACCCGGGGTATTTTTTGGACACTCGAATTTGGTTTAAAGATGGTCAAAAGTTTACCTTGGACTGTCAAGAAGCATTCCTTTTCCAAGAAATCACCTGACCAACATGGTACCTGAGAGGTCAGAGCTGTCAATTTGCAGTTGGTGTCCAACTGCACAAGAAATGCCATCTTGGTAAGTGCCCACTATTGTGGCAGTATCCTGCAACATTTAGCAGTTACCACTGTCTTCAAGCCTCATAGACACACCATAGAATGGCTGCTTGGCACCAAGGACTAACCCCTCCACATTTGCTTCATGACCCTCTGCCGACTTCCCACCATTTGAGGTCAGACAGCTTTAAATGAGAGCCATGGATCCACACCATACCAATTTGCTGCTTAGGTTGCTCAGGAGATGAATGCAGTTGCTGTCTAATAAGGTGTCCATGTTTGTGCTGCATTCTCCACAACCTTGTCATCAAGAGGGCCCAACCACTACATCCTGGAGGCAGCTCGGCTGGAAGATAAGGTCACATATCACATGGAACTGGATGGAATGAGACAGATCACATTGTGAGGCTTTACTTCAGTTCAGATGAACTCCCCCACACTCGGCATGGACCCACTGTTCCCTAACGGTACATCTATTTTAGAATTCCAATCAGGTCCCCTTGATCTATACCATTCAATAAAGCCCACAGCAAAAACCTTCACACAACCATCCAGTAATACAGAGCTCAGTTCAATACAAATACAGGTTTTGCACAAAGGGAGCAGCTCGTGAATGAGTGCAGCTTGTGACAGAGTGTGAACTGGGAAATGTGGGAAGTGAGGGAATTCGGTGCAGTGAGCAAGGGGCTGTTTGTTCTGACCTTAACAACAGCAGGACATGAGAGCTGAAGTTTGAAAGCATTAGTTAGGTGAGTGCTGTTTTCATATTCATTCATGGGATGTGGACATTGCTGGTTGGGACAGCATTTATTGCCCTTCAACCAAGTGACTTACTAGGCCACTTCAGAGGCCACTTCAACTTCAAAGAAGGAAATTAAAGGGCATTAGTGAACCAGATGATTTTTCTGACAATTGACTGTGGTTTCATGGTCATCATTAGACTTCTAATTCCAGATTTTTATTGAATTTAAATTTCACCATCTGCTATGGTGGGATTCGAACCTGGGTCCTCAGAGCGTTACCCCGAGTCTTTGGGTTAGTAGTCCAGTGATAATATCACAATGCCATCGCCTTCCCTTAATTGGTGCGTTTTAAGTTTTATTTCTCTTTATAAAGAAGGGCAGCAGTTTTAAATGGTACAAAGAGATTTAAGTATGGCACTAAGTTTATAATGTGGAGATGCCGGCGTTGGACTGGGGTAAACACAGTAAGAGTTTTAACAACACCAGGTTAAAGTCCAACAGGTTTATTTGGTAGCAAATGCCATTTGCTACCAAATAAACCTGTTGGACTTTAACCTGGTGTTGTTAAAACTCTTACTAAGTTTATAACTCAACTAGTTAAACCACTTGATGTAGCTACATTGAGTGATATTTGTAAATGCATTTTGTTAAATGAAACACAGTAAAGATGGCAGGGCAGGTGATATGTAGCAGCTATAGCATGTGGAACCCATGGATATCTATGTGATCCACAGAAACCACATCTACACTAGATTTCTGCAGCCTGAGGAATTTCAGCTCAAAGTTAATGAGCTGGAGTCTGAGCTTTGGACATTGTGTTGCATCAGGGAACGGGATGTAACCTGGACACTTTGTCCTAGGTGGCAGTCACACCCTTTAGGAGAGGGCACTTGGAATTTTACTTTAGGTACTCAGAATTTTTCTGTGCTGAGGGACAGGAATAAGGCAGTTTTGGGGATGCAGAGGTTGCACTGGAGGAACCAGCATCCTAGCCATTGTCCCACAGGTTTGAAGTTCATGTAGATGAGAGCAAGGATTGCTGAAAGCATGAGCATTCTGACCACGGCACCGAGATGCAGGGAGCCATTCAAGTTGGAGGAGTTAAAAAAAATGTAATAGCATCATAGAAGCCCACAGTACAGAAGGAGGCCTTTCGGCCCATTGAGTCTGTACTAACCACAATCCCACCCTGACCCTATTCCCATGACCCCACACGTTTACCCTACTAATCCCCCTGACACTAGGGTCAATTTAGCATGGCCCATCAACCCAACCTGCACATCTTTAGACATTGTCGTCAGGGGGATAGATCCGATTCTCTGAAGCTGAGAGTGTGAGTCCCGAATGCTCTGTTAGCTAACCAGTCCCTGAGTGAAGTACATCTCCTCAGCTCTGGACAGAAACCTGGAGTGGGAGGCGCAGGATCAAGTTGTCATGGTGCACATGTGTCCCAACAACATAGGTAGGATCGAGAAAGCGATTCTGCTTATGGGGTATGAGCAACTTGGGGCTGAATTAAAAAACAGAACCACAAAGGTAATAATCTAACTGAGCTACAATCAAATAGCCATAGAACTAATGAGATCAGAGAGTAGAATGCCTGGTTTAAAGATTGGTGTGGGAGAATTGGCTTTGATTCATGGGACACAGCATCAACACTGGGTAAAATGGGAGCTGGAGCATTGGAATGGCCTTCAACTGAGCTGAGCTGGGGTCAGTGTCTTGGTAAAAGGCTTTAAACTAAATAGTGTGAGGGACGGATGGAGGCGGAGAGGGTTTACTTGAAGGGAGATTCGGAAAGCTAAAGAGAGAGGACACGGCAATTGTTCAGGGGGATGAGAACCAGTGTGTGTCAGGGAAGGACAGAGTTTACAAATGCAAAAATCCATCAGCAAGTAAGGTCAGAGTAGGCAAAAAATGGTAAAAAAAAGGCAGCCTTTTTTATCTGAATGCTCACAATATTGTAACAAGCTGGATGAATTGATAGCAAAAATAGAAATAAATTAGCGTGATTCCCATTATAGTGACATGGTTGCAAGGTGATCAAGGCTGGAATCTGAATATGCAAGGGTATTTGATATTTTGGAAGGACAGAGGAGAAAAAGAGGCAAAATAGCCCTGTTAATAAAGGATGAGATCAATACAATAATGAGAAATGATCTTGGTTCAGAAGATCCAGATGTGACGTGTACATGCATTCACTCACCTTGGCTAATTGAGTGCTGCTGCCACGTTTGCAGGGCAATGCTCTGGGCTTTCATGACCATCACCACCTGCTCCCACTCCCTTTGCAGTTGGAATAACCAGGTCAGGAGGCAACAAAGGCATTGAGAGTTTCAGCAGCAGGTGAGCTGAGGCTGAGGCAGAGGCAGAGTTGGACAATGTTACGAAGGGGGAAGTAAGTATTCTTAGCAGTGGCACAGATATGTGGTTAGAAGCTCATCTTGGGGTCAAATACACCTGTCAATAACAGTCGATGCAGAACTCTTTCCTACCACTCTGTGGCACTAAGAGCCAACATTGGAATACAATACTTTTGTTTTCAGCCTCAGTATATCCCTGTGTTCTGCTACAGTTTACACTGCCGGTGGCTCAGTGTCAAATTTCGTTTAATAATACTCCTGTGAAGCATCATGGGATGTTTTATTACATTAAAGGATGCTACATAAATGCAATTGGTTGTTGCTAAGTTTATGCTAAGTAGATCTGGCATGGGGATTGAAATCTCACAGAAACTTGTTGAGAAAATCTTGGCCTTTTAAACAACAGGTAAAGACAGAAGAGAAATTAAAAAGGACATAAAATAGAGACTTACGGTAAAGCAGAGCAAGGCGTTGTTAATGTTGGGGAGATGTTAACATAGGGATTGCCTGGAATAGGATACACATTTATTCTGGAGCACCCCACATGGTCCTTTCCCAGATTTCTACATACTGTGGGAAATTCTACAGTGACAATTCAACTGGGATAAATATCATCTTCCCCCGTGTTTAAACCAGGGGTTGTTTTGAGCTACAGAGAAATTTGATTCCCAGTCAATTCTGACTCAGGCCTTAGCACTCGGATAACTTGGGGGTGGGGGGGATCGGGGGGAGCGGAAGAACAGTCAGGATTGGGGGAGGGGAGGGGGGGGGGGGAGAGAACAGTCAGGATTTCCTCATCTGTTTACCAGCTAGAAAGTAAGATTGTGGGGGGAGGGAGGGAGAGAGGGAGGGAAGGAATGGGGGGAGCTGCGTGGGTTTATGAGAGTATGCTTGTGTGTTTAATTTTAACAGGATCAGATTCAGTTATATAACGAAACAGATTGTACAACTTCATTGCCTGCACTCACACACGGAGAATGGTTACTTTGACAGATACCAAAGAGATCCCAGCAAGTGTATGCACCTTCAGTAGAAGGGAATCATGAAAAGGAAACAAAATATTAGTTGCGACGTTTTAAACCTGATTTACTCATATAACACTAAACCATTTGAATTAATCTATTCCAGAGTACATTGTAATTTCTGCATTAATCTCCCAAACTTGACATTTGTGTGGTAGAGATTTGAATCAGATAGACATTGGGTAAATTTCCTGGAGGGAGCCAGTATCATGCCCACATTGAAGTGCCATTCAACACCTCCTCATTGGTATAATGTACTGCATGTGTCACCAGCATCACAGTTGTTATGTAACTTATCCTCTCCAACTTTTTTTTTCTTTTTATTTCTCCTCTTCTGTTTCTAGCCTTTACTTATTTTTTTAAAAGTGTGATGTGCAGGGCTGGGGGGCTGAAATATCACTAAACTAAGCTGGTAGAACTTGGCTAATATAACGAGAGATCTATGGCTCATTCCATGTTTGTTCATTTTTGGATTAATCTTCACTCAAGACTTGTCTTGGATATTCTTTCACAAAGTACATACTGGCATCACATTTTGTATGAGTGGGTAGAATGATAACAGTAGGAAGATGGTTATGATGGAAAGATCTGCGAGTGTTCCTACAAAGCAACTATTACACAACACAGGTCACTGTTAACTCGTTCTTGGTCTATGTTTTTATGAATGCGTGGGACATGGGCATTGCTGGCTGGCCAGCACTTATTGCCCATCCCTAGTTGCCCGAGGGCAGTTGAGAGTCAACCATATTGCTGTGGCTCAGGAGTCACATGTTGACCAGACTAGGTGGGGACGACAGATTTCTTTCCCTAAAGGACATTAGTGAACCAGATGGGTTTTCCGACAATCAACAATGGTTTCATGACTGTAACACTACATTCTGCACTCTCTCATTTCCTTCTCTATGAACGGCATGCTCTGTGTATAGCGCGTAAGAAACAATACTTTTCACTGTATGTTAATACACGTGACAATAATAAATCAAATCAAATCAAAATGGTCATCAGTAGATTCTTAATACCAGATATGTTTTTATTGAATTCAAATCCCACCATTTGCTGTGGTGGGATTCAAACCTGGGTTTCCAGAACATTGGCAGAGTTTCTGGATTAATAGTCCAGTGATAATACCACAAGGCCATTGCCTGCCTCCCTTTGAGGCAATCTTTCTTTCAATGGAAGTGGAGAAGACAAATACACCATTTAAAACTCACTCACGTGTCAATAACCTGACTCTTCAGTGTTACAGAATTTCTGCTTTTCCCATTTAAAGTAGAATTGGATCTCCATCCATGTGCTTCATCCCAGCAGTTTACACTAAACCTGACCAGAAAGCTGCTGCTTAATCGTAGAGTCATAGAGGTTTACAGCATGGAAACAGGCCATTCGGCCCGACTTGTCCATGCTCCCCTTTTTTTAAAACCCCGAAACCAGTCCCAATTGCCCGTATTTGGCCCATATCCCTCTGTACCCATCATATCCATGTAACTATCTAAATGCTTTTTAAAAGACAAAATTATACCCGCCTCTACTACTACCTCTGGCAGCTTGTTCCAGACACTCACCACTCTCTGTGTGAAAGAATTGCCCCTCTGGACACTTTTGTATCTCTCCCCTCTCACCTTAAACCTTTGCCCTCTAGTTTTAGACTCCCCTACCTTTGGTAAAATATATTGACTATCTAGCTGATCTGTGCCCCTCATTATTTTATAGACCTCTATAAGATCACCCCTCAGCCTCTTACGCTCCAGAGAAAAAAGTCCCAGTCTATCCAGCCTCTCCTTATAACTCAATCCATCAAGTCCCAGTAGCATCCTAGTAAATCTTTTCTGCACTCTTTCTAGTTTAATAATATCCTTTCTCTAATAGGGTGACCAGAATTGCACACGGTATTCCAAGTGTGGTCTTACCAATGTCTTGTACAACTTCAACAAGACGTCCCAACTCCCGTATTCAATGTTCTGACCAATGAAACCGAGCATGCCGAATGCCTTCTTCACCACTCTGTCCACCTGTGACTCCACTTTCAAGGAGCTATGAACATGTACCCCTCGATCTCTTTGTTCTGTAACTCTAATCATTTCTATTTGCGAGGTTGTGGTACTACAGAAATAAAATGGAAAAAGCTGGAGATACTCAGCAGATCAGGCAGCATATATGGAGACAGAAACAGAGTCATGCAGGTCAGCAACTTTTTATCAGAACTGAAAATGTTAGAAATGTAACTGGTTTAAATGAGTGAAAAGGAGGAGGCTGGCATAATATAATTAAGGGAAGGTCTGCTTTGGGGTGGAAGTTAGGAGGGATTAAATGACCAGTAATTAAAAGTAGGGTGGCACGGTTGCACTGTGGTTAGCACTGCTGTCTTATAGTGCCGGGGGGAGGGGTGTGGCTGGATAAGATTCTCTGTCGGAGAGTCAGTGCAGACTTGATGGGCTGAATGGCTGCCTTCTGCACTGTAGGGATTCTATGGAGTTGGTGGTGCAGGGCCATAAGGGGTGGTAATGGGACAAGTACATAAACAAGACACACGGTGGGAGATGTGCCCAGCGCGATGGACAGCAAAACAATGAATTAAATCAAACCAGTAAAGTAAAAAAGAAACTATATTGAGGTGGAGATGGTGAGTCTCTGAAAAAGAACAAAGTCCTGCCGCCAGCAGAAAACCTCCAAATGTTATCAACCCTGCCTAAGATGTGGTGGCAGAGGATGTCAGTGCCAGCAGCCTCGCCAGGACAACCGGTATCCAATGCAGGAAGAAGATGAATGACCTCCTTCTGGCTGCAAGAGTGCGTACCCATCTATCTGCCCCGGCCCTAACCCCTGGCCCCTCATTATAAACCCCCTCTATGTCACCTCACAGCCTCCCAACACTCCACCTGTCAGAACCCCCTTCACTACCCCTCTTTAGCTGGGTGCCATGCCCATAATGCCACCTGCCGTAACCCCCCCCCCCCCCCCCCCCATTCCTGCCTGCACCCAAGAAATGAGAATCCGCTGCGTCTTCATCCAGATGACCTGTCTCCAGTGAGTCTCTTATCTCCGTGACCCTTGTTATTTCCAAACACTGACTTTTATCTTCCATCAGATGAAGCTGGGCCATCCGGAGACGCTGCCACCAACCCCACAGAGTACCTCGAAGCAGAGCTCCAGGGAAGACATGGAATTCTCAGCACTTCCCTCACCAGCACCATCCACCAGCACAGAGACACTTCGGGTGGCACATGTTAGTGGATAGGCTTCTGGGTCACTTTCTAATGAGCACCCCACAGCTGCTGAAGCACATCAGGTGGAGGCAGGAAGATTCAAAGAGATGGACAGTTGGGTGGTCTACTTTCCCAGGAAACAGGTGCCCCAAGTCAGCTGGTGGGCCTCTGGAACTGCTCAAGATGGAAATGCAGAGCCAGGCATTACAGGAGGAGGTGTCAGCAACCTTCCAGCAACTGTACGGCCAACTGGAGGAGTCCAGAAACCTTCCTTTGCAGGGGATGGTGCCGGCAATGTGTGGTACCCAGGCCAACATGCAAGGGTGGCATCTGCAGTGGAAAACCTGGGGCGAAGTGTTCCAGCCATGTCTGACGGCATCCAAGGCTTGGCTCACTCTGTGATGTCCATGGCAGAGGCCCAAGATAGTATGTCCTCCTCCTCTTGGTGCCAGGCACAAGTGTCTCACAATCTCCCTGTGCAGTCTGAGTGCTCATTGAAAGACCAGCACCTCCTGTAGACACACAGCCTATTCTGGCACCATTTTCTGATCCCCTTCTTGGCCCGATGGGAAGCCCCCCCATTTTTTGGGTGCTGGGTCAATCCTGGACTGGCCCTGGCACTCTTGCCAGTCTTTCTGCCTTGGCAGCAATGTTGAGGAATATTGCCAACTGGGCTGGCTGCAAACTAAAATGCATTGTTATGCTGTGAGGAGGTGGAGGTGGTGGAGGAGGGGGTCAGTCAGCAAGGTCATCTATCCCTGGACTTTCAGGTCCTCCGTACTCCCATTATCATCCTGTGAATGAAGACAGCCCAACCCTCCCCAAACCTGTCTCTCAGCACAGTTTTTGCTGCCTATAACAGCTAGCTTGTACAGATACAGACAATGCCCATGGCCCCTTATTATCATCAATGACCTCCTGCCCAGGTGATCCTCTCCTTCACTTCAGCAATGGTGCACCTCATTTTACGGTGCGAGGTTATGTCTGCTCCATGGGCCTCAGGCCCTGCCTGTGACTGCCTCTTCCCCTGAGCCTAACTTGCATATCGAGGATGGTGGGATAGCTGCATTATCAATGATGATGGGCTGCTGTTAGGAGGTTCATGACTATCAGGCAATGTGAGAGGGCACAGGTGCTCAGAGGTGAAGATGGATGCCCAGTGGACATCACGCCATCTTCTTACTGTCAACTAACCAAACTCTATAGGACAGGACAGCCAGTGTTGGAACTGCAGCTTCAAGAACAAATGCCAGTCCACAACACGCCCCCCCATTCCAGGACATTGACTGGACAGTCCAGCCCTGTCCCCATTAGTAACATGCAGCCAGGTCCTTGCTGTGAAGATTCACTCTTCACTATCACCCAAATCCACAGCCTTTAACCCCAGGGCCAGTAGCAGCAACTGGCGAAGCTCAATTCTGTGACCCTACTGCTGAGTTTCCCAGGGACTCAAGTAGATGTCCACATTGAGGAACCTTTGAGCCTTCCTGTCTGAGTTGGGGCAGATGCCAGTGTGTTGGAGATGCAACTAATGTCCAGGCATGAGTCTCATTTTTCAGCTGCTGAAATGAAGCCACAGCCTGGAGATTAATGTTACTGAGATATATGTGCCTTTGTTGGAAGCTTGGCAGATATGAAATAAGGAGCATTTGGAGGGTATAAAACAGTCCAAAGACATTTCCTGCTACTGCTAGACGTTTTGCAGGCAAGAAAAAAATGCGAGAAAATATGGTACTAAAGGCTGAGACTTATAAAGAAAATGAAGTTCATAAAAATGGGTCTAGACAGAACAGCTGGGGTGAAAAGAGGAAGTACTTCAGGGTTAATGAAGCGTGCAATGATTGTATCAACAATGTAGTCTTGAACTCCCCCGCAGCCTTAAAAGCCTTTGGCAGCAAAAGGACCGTCTAGTCCTTATGTGGACAAACTCTGGCGAGTCCACTGATTTGCTGTGGAGCTGTCAATCAAACAGCCTCTTAAAACTCAATGGAGCAGTAGATCATTGTATAAACAAAGCCTGATGTACTTATTGAAGTTGCACACTCCTGTCAATCAAAAGTGTTCAAAGAGATCTGATTACAACTGGGGGCTCCTGAAGTCAACAAACAGCAACCCCACATTTTGAAGAGTGCTGCTGTAACTTTGAAGGCTTCCAGATGTTCGGGTGCATCGATTTCCATTGAAACAGGAGACTTCAAAGCTCTAGCATGCAATAGACAGCAAACAACAATAAAGGGCCTGAAATTTACACGCCAGCAGTGACTTGCTTCTTCCTTACAGCGGACACACGTCCTGGGGAACCTCCCCCTCCACCCACCCCTCAACAATGTCAACCTCTTCCCCAGCACTAGAATCACCTACCCCCAGCTCCCTGGAATAAACCCCCTAGACATCCCCAAAGAAATTTAAAGGGGTGTTTACCTTCTTGCTCCCCCTCAGAGTGCACAGCGCCTGGCTCCTGCTTCTAAAGAGCTGGACTAATTGCGCCTGTGGGACTTCTGGCAGGGAGAGTGGGAGCATCACAGGAGGGGGTCAAATCAGGTTTCCAGCTTGCAAGTGATTTTCAAATTTATTTAAACAATCTGTCATCAGGTTCTCGCCTGCTCTGGCTGAGAACCTGATTTGTAGGCGCAGCAGACCAGGAGACTGGGAATGGGATCAATGCCCGCCAGGAATCCCGTTTTGGCCCTCTTGCCCAATTCAACAGGCTACTGGGATTCCCGCCTTGGGCAAGAGGCCCTGGAAAATCCCCTCCCCCCCCCCCCCAAAAAGCTTGAAATTTAAATCAAAGTTCGAGGAACAGTACCTCCTCCCTGATTATGCAACTTAACAGAGTTCAAGATCTCATAGAATCCCTGCAGCACAGGAGGAGGCATGTGGCCCATCGAGTCTGCACCCACAACAATCCCACCTCGGCGTTATCCCTGTAACCTCACATATTTATCCCGCTAATCCCTTTCCACAGGGACTGCCAGACATGAATACTTACAGCATTTTCAGTTTTAATTTCAAATTTCCAGTACAGCTTGGCTTTCAGAGAAGACAACATAAATTGAATGAAGCCAGGTCACAAAGTGATTTGAAAACCAGGGCAAAAATCATTAAAACAAAAGCAAAATACTGCAGATGCTGGAAATCGGAAATAAAAACAGAAAATGCTGGAAAACTGAGCAGGCTTGACAGAGTTCACGTTTTGGATCTAAATGACCCGTCCACAGAAAATCATGAAATAGACTTGTTGTGTATTCATGTTATTTTCTAGTGTTTTCTCACTAGCAGCTTTGCAGTGGAACAGGGGCACTTTAAGAGACCAATCACGTGACTTCATTGATGACACCATCAGCTGTTTGCACGGCCAAATGGGCAGTCTATCTTAACAGCCTGTAGTGTTAACATCCTTTTAATAAAGCTCCTCATTTGTTTAAACTTCAAGGCCTGCAGCCTGTTAAAACCACAAGATTCAATGAGGCATAGATACAATGATGGGTATTGCAGGAGGAGAGGGCTCTGCCTGCATTATTCCGGATTTAGCTGAAACTCAGGAAGGCCAGAGGCAAGGTGAAAACAGCAGAATTATTAAAGCTCCTGTTGATGGATTCAGCATTCAGGAGTAGCAACAATGAGGTAAGTGTTAGTGGGGAATATTAAGAGAGCGCTGAAGGTGAGATTACAAATCCTGCTTGGATCAAAAGACAAAAGTTACTGTGACAATATCATGTTTCTCTGCAGGATGTTTTAGCAATCCCTGGGATTTGGTCAGAGCCGTGTTGTCTGTAGCTGGTGTCCTTTATTGTTACTGAAACAGTATAATTGACAGTGCGTTGGTTTTAGTCTGAACTAATGCAGTTCTCTGTTGTTTATGTTGCCCTGGGATGGCAGAGTAGAGCTTGATTGGAGGTGACTGACAAATCAGGTCATATGGCTAGGGACAGCTATGTTTTCACAGAGAAGTCCA